>NC_052065.1:121084567-121406317 GCF_903992535.2 Arvicola amphibius | reverse complement strand
GACGCCATGAAGCCAGCCACCAGGTCAGATGCGATGAAGCTCCAGCCCAAGATGGATGTATGCTAGAATCTTCCTGGTAAGGCACCACTTCGTGGTGCTATACAGATTATTAGATATGGGTTAATCAAGATGTGAGTAAAAGGCTGAAACTAATGGGCCAGGCACTGTTTAAATGAATGCAGTTTGTGTGTTGTTATTTTGGGTTATAAGCTAGCCAGGAGGCCAAGAGCCAGGGAGCCGGAAGGCAGCCCGCTGCTAATCACTACACTCCTGAGTGCTGGGATTACAGGCATGAACTACCATGTTGAGTCTCACATGGACCCTTGATTTTTTTTAAAAAAAGCTTTTCTCTATTCTCTATTCAGGCCTGGAGAGATGGCTGAGAAGCTAATGTTTGATAATCTTCCCAAGGACCTGAGTTTGATTCCCAGAATCCATACTGGGCAGCTCACAACAGCCCATAATTCCAGCTGCTGGGGATCTGATGGCCTCTAAGAACAACAACAACAACAACAACAACACACACACACACACAATGTTTTAATTTTTGAAACAGAGACATAGCTCTGGCTGACATGGAACTCACTGTGTTGACCAGGCTGGCCTCAAACTCACAAAGATCCACCTGCTTCTGCATCACAAATGTTGAGATTAGAGGTATGTGCCACCATGCCTGCCCATAATAAATCATTTTTAAGGCTTTTCTGGATTTATTTCTAAAATTTCAGCCCACCGCATATGAAATTTCCATGTCCACGTGATGTCAGCTCTTTGTGAGCAGACTGCATCCATGCCTGCTGTTTATGGCGTGGAACAGAGGGGTGGCCTCAAAACTATCCAGTTTAGTGACTTGCACATGAATTTTTAGTTCCCCCCCCCAGTTTTCTTTAATTTCCCAATATTGGTTGCCAATCTATAGAGCAGAGAGTTGAAAGAAGCAATTTCTGATATGAGAACACAAGGTAGATTGCTAGGAAACTACTTCCGGAACTCTATGTAATGCACGCTCAACACAAGACCCTGCTTAACCATAATGGCAAGATGAATGCTTTGGTGGAGGTAAGTATGAAAGTCACCTGGAAAAGAATCTTTGTGGTATTGTCTGCATCGGGGTGGCCTGTGGTCAAATCTATGGGAGATTGCTTTGAGTGCCTTAACTGATGTGGGAGTACCCACCATGGATGTGAGCAGCGCCTTCTGGGAGCAGCACATATAAAAGGACACAAAAGAAGGAAAGTGTCTCGAATTGTGCTTGCCGGGTTTCACTCTTGCTGATGAGTTCATCAGTCCTGTTGCTGCTGCTGCGTATCCCTTAGCTGACACAGAACCAGCATTTTTGGACTGCTAATGTGGATGGAAGATCCTACTGATCCCTTGACTGCTTTTTGGAACCAGCTACTTTGGGTTTCTAATGTGGACTGAAGATCAATGCCTCTTCAGGAGTCTTCTAGGCCTCCAGTGCCATATTGAATCAGTAGAGACATCCGATACCATGGACTGCGAAACTACTGGGGTATCTGCCTTTCTAGTGTGAAACAGTCACTGTTGGACTACACAGTTCATATTGTGTAAGCCACCCCAATAAATACCCGTTTAAAAATATTTAGTTTATTCCCTTCATCATTTACCCTCCAAATCCTCCCACACACCCCTCCTTGCCCTCTTTCAAATTCATGACCTCTTTTTCATTAATTATTATTACATACATACGAGTATGTTTACACATACATATTCCTAAACACACAAATAAAACCTGCTCATTCTATAAGTTACTTGTGTGTATGCTTTCAGGACTGAAGGTTTGTTACTGAATAAGCAATTGGTGTGCTCTTCCCTGGGGAAGCATTTGTCTCCCGTCTTGGCATTCCTTAGCTGCCTACAGCTCTTTGTTCAGGGTTGAGACTGTGGGTCTTCCCATGTTCACATTGGCATGTCTATTGGTACTGTCCATGTTTCAGCTTCTCTTTAGGCAGGCATGTTGGTGAGACCTTACGGGTGTTAACTTCTGCTGTTCCTAGGAAACACAATCTCACAGGGAACTCCTTGATCCTCTGGCTCTTAAAATCCTTCTGTCCTCTCTTCTGCAGTTACCCCTGAGCCTTAGGTGCAGGAGTTGTGTTGTAAATGCACCAGTTGAGACTGGCATCCACATTTCATTGGCTATGGTTTACTGTAATTGTCTCTATTACAAAGTGTTGTAAGGGAGAGGGCCGCTTGTTTGTCCCGGCCGGCTGCCCAGTTACCTTACACCAGAAATAACCACACAGAAACTGTATTAATTAAAACACTGCTTGGCCATTAGCTCTAACTTCTCATTGGCTAACTCTTACATATTAGTTTAACCCATCTCCATTAATCTGTGTATCGCCACGTGGCTGTGGCTTACTGGCAAGATTCTAACTGGAGTCCGTCTGAGGCAGAGGAGGATCCATGGCTTCTCTGATTCTGCCCTTCTTCCTCCCAGCATTCAGTTCTGTTTTCTCCGCCTACCTAAGTTCTTCCCTATCAAAGGGCCAAGGCAGTTTCTTTATTCATTAACCAATGAAAGCAACACATAAACAGAAGGACCTCCTACACCAATAAAGAGCAGTTTCCTTGATGAGGGGTGTGGACTACATTTATCTGTGGGTTTGGGGAGAGGTGGAAGGTAAGTTCCTATTGCTGAAGACACCATGAACTTCAGACACAGGGCCCAGAATCTCCTGAGCTAAAACAGATATGAAGGCTTCTCCCCTGACAACTAGCTTTCATAGTACCAAAAAGCACCATGCAAGCTTCCAAAGGAGGGGAGCAACCCACAGTCCTACCAAGCCATGATATCTATGAGCTACAACAAAGACCAGATGGTATGATAACCCTAAAGGCACCATAGTGGCATGCATGACTTGTCAGTAACCAGCATCTCTCTAATTGGACTTAAGACCTGCTCAACAAGAGGGAAACCATGCCTGGAACTGGAAACCTAGCCAACTACACAGGGCTAGTGATATCATGCATCTTTGTGGAGAACCTAAGACTGCCAGTTCTAAACCAGCAGAATCCCTGACTAGATCCCCCTGTAACATATATTCATGCTATAGGTTCTGTTTCTCTAGAGAACCCTCACAAACACACCATGGAGAAGAGAACTCATTTCTCCAAGGGAAAGTAGAGGCACAATCTGTGCCTGTGTATGGTCTATCAGCGGCAAAATGTTTGAAGGTTTTTATTAGCATGCATTAATTACATATAATAATGATTTCATTGTAACACTTACATGCTTATATTGTGCAGGTTGCTTTTTGTCAACTAGACATAAATTAGAGTCACCTGGAGGAGGGAACCTCAGTTGAGGAAATGCCTCTGTCTGACTGGCCTGTAGGCATGCCGGTGCAGCATTTTCTGGATTGTTGATTGATGTGGGAGGTGCCAGCTCCCTTTGGGCAATGCTAGTCCTGGACAGGTGGGCCTGAGAGAGATTAAAAGGTAACCCTGAACATAAGGTGGAGGGTAAGTCACTAAGCAGCGCTCCTCTATTGCCTCCGCTGAAGTTCTTGCCTCTAGGTTTCCGTCTGGAGGCCTTATCCCAACTTTCCTTCATAATGAGCTACAGCTGTAAATTGAAATCAACCCTTTCCTCTCCAGTTTGGTTTTGGCTTTGGCCAGAGTTTTAGCCCAGCAACAATAAGGCAAACTAGGCTATGCATATAACCTATTTTCATCATCCTCACTCCCTCAGTACCTTTTCTTGTCCCCTCCCACTCCTGTCAGTTCTCCTCCCAGCTAGTCTCCCCTTCTACTTCCGTGTCTTTGTGTGTGTCACCCAGTGAATTTTATTAGCTTTGCTTACAGAAGCAGGCATGAAGGAGCATTGCTGGAGCAAGGGCACCTGACTATAGCCATATCACTGGAGACAATGTCTCCCTCTCCTCTAACAACCATGAAGTGCCTATATCCTGAGAAAGGCGGAGACTCATGAGTCCCTATCTCCTCTCTGACAGGGCCAATCTGATGCAGATAATCCTAGCTGCTCTGAGTTGTAGTAAGGAGCCGCTTGTTCGTCCCAGCCACCCAGAACCAAAATAATCACACAGAAACTGATTAATTAAATCACTGTTTGGCCCATTAGCTCTAACTTCTTATTGGCGTACTCTTACATACGAATTTAACCCATTTCTATTCATCTGTGTATGGCCACGTGGCTGTGGCTTACTGGCTAAAGTTTCAGCACATTTGTCTCCAGCTGTCTCCAGCAGTAGCTCCATGGCTTCTCTCTGACTCCACCTCCTTTCTCCCAGCATTCAGCTTAGTTTTCCCCACCTAGCTCTGTTCCCCTATAGCTTTGCTATAGGCCCAAAGCAGTTCCTTTATTTATCAATGGTAATCACAGCATACAGAGGGAAATCCCACATCACTGAGCTCCAGAATAAAGCAACCATACTATGCCCAGTAGACCTTGTCCTGCAACAATGCACTCCTTCTTCTAACCCTTACATTCATCCTGACCCCTCTTCTATGGTGCTTCTTGAGCCTTGAAGGCAGTAATACTTTTTGATTATTTGTGTGTCATGGAGGCCAGAGGTGTCAGATCCCCCAGAGCTGGAGTTTAGCCACTTGGTCTCTTGACATGGGTGCTTAGAACCTCAAGTCCTCAAGTCCTCTGAAAGAGGAGCGAACACTCTTCACTACCAAGTCATCTCTCTAGTCACCAGTATTTTTTTTTATAGATTTGTTATAGCTCTGACACCAAGAAAGCTCTAGGACTATTATTCTAAGACTATTAAACTGGATGATTACACACACCTACATTCCCAGTACTTAGGAAGTGGAGACAAGACGACTAGGAGCTCAAGGACAGCCTGGGCTACATATTTGAGGCCAGCTTTAGCTACATGATATCCTGTCTCGAAAAAAGGGTATTAATAAATAAAATCCTACAGTAGGCAATTTTTTGAAATTGACTTTTGTTCAGCATAACTCTTTGTGTTCCATCCAAGTTGTTGTCTATAGCAATCATTAATTTATTTTTCTCATTAAGTGGTATTCTATATTATGGATGTAGAGTAGTTTTAGGCATTTACCTACAGAAGAACATTTGAATCCAATAGGTGTGGTATCTTATGCTTGTAATTTCCGCACTCCAGAAGCACAGGCAGGAGGAATTCCAGGAGTCTATAGCCAGCTTGATTCACAGAGTGAGTTCCAGGCCAGCTGGGGCTACACGGGCCAACTCCTGTCTCAAAAACAAAAAAAGTATTTTGAGTTAAATTGTTTCTACTTTGGGGCTGTGCAAAATAAAGATTCAGGAACATTCACCTATAGGTTCCTGTGTTTTCATTTCTGGGGAAAATGCTCACAGATGTAATTACATGGTAAGTGCTTGTTTAGTTATTTTTTTCCCCAGAGCTGCAAACTGTTTTCAGTGCAGCTGTAGCACTTTGGTGACCACCAGCGATATTCAAGCCCAGGTTTTCTGTATTCTCACCAGCATTTTGTGGTATCACTCCTCCTTTATTTTAGCCCCTATTCTATCTACTTGTGTATCATGTATCAGATAAACATTGAGTTGTCATTTCTCCTGTGACTACCTAAGCTATGACTCTTTTCATGCATGTATTTTATATATAGGCATCCCTTTTCACTAACTGTTTATTCAAGTATTTTGTCCGTTTACTGTTGCCTTGAGGTTGGGGAGGGGTGAGACATGTCTCACTACCGTAGCTCAATCCAGCTTGGAACTTACTATGCAGTTCAGGTTGGTTTTGAAGCCCTGGTAGTCCTCCTGCTTTGGTCTCTTTAGTGCTGAGATTCTAAGAGTTGGCCACTCTGAACAGGTGAATTCATTTCCTTCCCCTGCTGAAGGAGTTGGAAGAATTTACAAATTCTTCTTAGGTAGGTGGCTTGGGATATTTTATTCCTGGCTGACTTTCCATTATCCTGAAATGGGATTTTATGGAGCAAGCATTTTTAATTTAGATGAGGCCTAAACTTCTTTTGTAAATTATAATTTTATGGTAATAAATCCAACCCTTTTTTTTTTTTTGAAACAAAGGCTCATTCTTTTAGTCCAGGCTAGCCTGGAGCTCACCATGTAAAACCGGTGAGCCTCCAATTTGTGGTGATCCATCTGCGTGTGGGGTAGAGGGGTGTTACAGGTGTCAGCTGCCACACCTGGCTGTGTTTAGTGGGTTTTGTTTTTTAGATAATGTTGCCGTATGTAGCCCTGGATGGTCTCCAGCCTACTATCTTGTTTAGTCCAGGCTGGGATTAATTGAATTCATTTGCTGCCCCTAGTTCAGCCTCCTAGGTGCATGGATTAGAGGTGTAAGCCTGTAATTACCTGGATGGTCTTTAAATTTTCTTTTTCATACAATATATTTTGATATTTTGATTATATTTTCCCCTACCCTAACTCCACCCAGAACCTCCTTACCTCCCTACCCACCCAATTTTATTTTCTCTCTTTCTCCTCTGTCTGTCTGTCTGTCTGTCTGTCTGTCTCTGTCCCTTTTCAAAAATAAACCTACAAAAATGAAAATGAAAACAAAGAGACCTTTAAGACAAAAAAAATGGCAAAATGAAACAAAATGAAACTAAAAGTGAAAAGCAAACAAAAAAACCAACAAAAGCAACCAAAAAATTGCCATGAGTCTGTTCTGGGTTGGCTAACTGCTCCTAGGCCTGCCCTGGAGTGTGGCTGATATACCCAGGGCCACTGCATTAGAAAAACTGATTTTCCATTTCCCGGCAGGTATCATTGCAAATCTCTTCTTAGTTAGGCCTGGGACTTTGTGTTCATTTTCCCTTTATCTTTATGGCTCTTCCGCATAGGTCCTCGAGTCCTGAGGTAAGGGATTTGATAAAGGCATCCCATTGAGGACTGAGTGCTCTAAAGTCCAGTTGTTGGTTTCGGTGTTAATTGTCATCTACTGCAAGAGACGCTTCTCTGACGTGGGTTGACTGAGGCACTGACCTATGGGTATAGCAATATGTCAGTAGGAGCCATTGTATTGCTATATTCCATTAGCAGAACAATAGTATCAGGTTTCCCCTAGGTTCACAGCCTATCTAGTCTCAGGTTCTTGGTCACTTTAGCTGTATCAGGTATGGGTTCTATTTCATGGAGTGGGCCTTAAACCTAATTTTAAAAAGTGGTTGGTCACTCTCATAGCATTTACGCCACTATTGTAACAGTATGTCTTACAGGGAAGTAGTTGTTGTAGGTTACAGGGTTTGTAGATGGGCAATATTGATGATTTCCTTTCTAGTCTGGTAGCATGCAAAGTACCTTCCAGTAACATTAATGTTAGTCAATAGGGGTGAAGCTTCGTGTTAGGTGCCATCTTGACTTCTTCACGTTCAATGACGTAAATAAATGTCTTCAGCAATAGCACCTTACCATCAGATTGTGGGAAGTAACCAATATGGCTGATATTTTTAATTGGCTATTTTCCTGGTTGCATTTCTTTCTTTTAGGAGGGGTTGACATCATCTTTCTTTCCCTCTCCCTCCTGCCCCGACTCTGTGGCAGTGTCTCAGTTGTGTGGCCAAGAAAAAGCTGTGTTCAGTCTTACTTATTCCGAGATGTAGAAAAATGATCAAGGTTTGGGTAGGTGGCTCAGCTGGTAAAAACACTTACTGCACAAAGTCTGAGCCAATGGTGAAAGGAAAGAATCAACTATTAGAAGTTGTGCTCTGGGACACACACACACGTACAAATACACAAATAATAAAAAGAAAGACAACAGAATTCAAAGATGGACATGGTGAGAGAGGTCTATAATCTGAGCACCTGAAAAGTGGAGGCTGGAAGATTAGGGGTTCAAGGCTGGCCTTTGGTTACATATTGAGTATGATACTAACGGGGAGCTACATTGAGATCTTGTCTCAAAAAACATAAATAAATGTAATAAAAATAAGAAGAGTCATTGCATTTACATAGGCAAATAAAACATGACAGATGGGCCAGTTGAATTTTTGTAGTGGGTGCGAAGAAGCTCGTCATAGCATTCCTTTAACCCTGGTGCCTGGTAAGGTTTGTTCTTTTTCCTTTTTCCTGCTGACCGTGATGCAAACATGGTGCTTTGACAAAATTGAACTCTAAAGAGTGTATGGTTCAGTAGCTATCTATATAGTCATAGAGTTGTGCAGCCATCACCATGCCAATGTTAGAGTTCTTTTTTTCTTTTGTTTTTATTGTTTTATCAAGCTATATATTTTCTCTCACTCCCCTTCTTTCCTCTCCCTCCCCTTCCAGACCATTCTTGTAACCCCTCCCTGCAACCCAGTCATCCCCATTAGCAGTCACTAATCCTTTTCCCTCAACCATTGCCTCAATGCTGGAAAAAAAAATCACTGCTCTATTTTGTGGTGTTGGATTTTGTAATATGTGGGGCCTGCTTATTGGGGTTTCTGTCCTACCCAGTTCCCACAGCCATTTGGCCCCCAAAGAAAATCACATAGAGGTCTCCATAACTTATAAACTGATTGGTCCATTAGCTCAGACTTCTTATTAGTTCTTGTAGCTTATATTAACCCATTATTCTTATCTATGTTAGCCACATGGCTCAGTACCTTTTTCAGTGAGGCAGGTCACATCCTGCTTCTTGGGTGATCTGGGAAGAACTGAGGAAAGAGCTTCCTTCTTCCCAGAATACTCCTGTTCTCATTGCCCCACCTTTTCTTCCTGTCTGGTTTCCCCGCCTATACTTCCTGCCTGGCTATCAGCCATTCAGCATTTATTTAAAATATAATTGACAGAATACAGATAATTCTCCTGCACCAGGATTTGTTTATTTCCAGTAGTTCATGTGACTGGAATTACAATATGTGATCATGTGCCCAACTTCTTTCATATAGTATAGTATTTTAAAGGTTTATCTGAGATATAACATTTATCAGTATTTTATTCATTCACGTGATTAGAAACCGTATTGTAATAGTTTATCCAGTATTCATGTGATGGATATTTATTTTCTATTTGTTTCTTGGTTATTATGAGTCACAGTTTCATGTAGCCCAGGTTGGCTTTGAACTCAATATGTAGCTGAGGGTGAACTTTCACTCCTGTTGCT
Source organism: Arvicola amphibius (assembly GCF_903992535.2). Classification (NCBI taxonomy): domain Eukaryota; kingdom Metazoa; phylum Chordata; class Mammalia; order Rodentia; family Cricetidae; genus Arvicola; species Arvicola amphibius. The sequence continues at coordinate 121,397,264 of NC_052065.1, read as the reverse complement.
CCTGTTTCTTTCTCCATAGTTCTGGGATTGAAGGCATATGCTACCATGTCCAGCTCATCTGCCTTTTTGATTACAGCCATCCTAATGCTTGTGAAGTGGAATCCTGTTGGGGTTTGATTTCTAATTCTCTGGTTGCTGAAGACATTGAACATCTTTTCATGTGCTTATTGGATTTGTGCATATTGTGCTTGGAGAAATGTCTATTTACTTACTTTCCATCGTCACATTATTGAGTTATGGGTTCTTTACAAGTCTACATACAAGTTCTTTATCATAGATACACGATTTGCAAATATGGAAATACTTTTATCCCACTCTGTGAGTTGTTTTAATGTTGTTGGCTTGGTTTTCTTTTTCTTTTTCTTTTCTTTTCTTTTCTTTTCTCTTCTTTTCTTTTCTTTTAAGATGAAATTTTATTATGTTGCCCAGGTCTTGAACTCCCGAGCTCAAATGATCTATTCACCTTGCCTCAGCTCTCAAGGACTATGATTCTAGCTAGACATGTACCATCATCCAAGTTTTCATTTCTTTCTGTCTCCATTCTTCCCCCCCCCCCCATTCACCACCTCCCTTGTCCATGTGTATGGGCATAAGCAAACATTTAGAACTATGAACTATCAAGTGGTTAATAATAAATCCTAGCGTCTTTGTAGGGATGCAGATGTATACAGTCACTATAGGAAATTATTTGGAAGTCTGTACAAGGTCAGGGAATTAGAGTGGGAGATAGAAAAAAATACTTCAATTCATGATTCAGGAAGCAGAGCATTTTCTGTGATAACAAGGTACAGGGTATAACCTTGCAATTAGTTTGCTAAAGCGGAGAGTGGGTGTTCTTTGGAGATAATGAAGAAAATCTGTTTAGACGCAATCAGGTTGAAGACACCTTACAGTAATTTGAAAAGTTTAGCATAATGAGTAGTCAGAGAGACTAAGGGGATGGTTCACTGGGAAAAGTTTTCTATGTGTAAGTGTGACAACCTGAATTCAGATCCCCAGTACCTGCAGAGAAGCTTCCTGTGCTGCCTTGTGACTGTGGGCTGGGTTTCTCATTGTTGTCGTTTTGGAAAGAGGGAACCTCAACTGAGAAATTGCCTCTGTCACATTGGTCTGGGGGCCTGTCTGTTGATGGCACTTTTTGCGTTAATAAGTGAATGTGGGAGGGGTCAGCCTACTGCTGGGAGGGTAGTCTTGGGCTGTATAAGAAAACAGACTGAGCAATGCTTTGGAAGCAAGCTAGTAAGCAGTGTTCCTCTATGGTCCAATTTGCTACCATTCCTGCTTTGAGTTTCTGTCCTGCCTTTCCTTCATGATGGACTCAAACCTGGGATATATGTAATAAAACCTTTTCCTCCCCCACTTGTTTTTGGTCATGCTACCTCACAGCAACAGAGAGACAAACCAGGACAGCCTGTAACCCTAGCTCCTGGAGACTGGAGACACAGTTTCTGGGTCTTACTGGTTAGCTGGTTTTGTCAAACCAAGGGGCTCCAGGTTTAATTAAGAGCCTTTGTCTTAAAAATTAATGTGGGGATGGCTAGAGATTGCTATATGAAGTCCAACTCTGGCCTCCACAAGGAGAGGTGTAATTATGTGCACATGCACGCATACCGCACATACAAAGAATTAACAGCCAGGTGTGGTGCATACCTCCGGCAATCCCAGGACTCCGGAGGTAGAGTTTAAGTCTAGCCTGACTATGTGAGACCTTGTCTCAAAAAGGAAAAAAATAAGGGTAGGTATGGTGGCTGCCTGTATTATCCCAGCACTGGGAACTCGGGTCCTCGGGTTTGTACAGCAAACACTCGGTCATCTTCTCAGTCCCTCTGGCCTTTATTTATTTGTTTTTTTTTTTTTGAGACAGGATCTCACTATGTAGCTCTGGTTGTCCTGAAACTCTCTATGTAGACTTGAACTCACAGAGATCACCTGCCTCTGCCCCCTGAGTGCTGAGATTAAAGGCATGTGCCACCGTGCCTGGTTTTGGCTGCTGATACTTAACGTTGAACTTTTCCTTTTCAAATTACTGTAAGACTTCTCCATCCTTATTGAGCTTAAACTGATTCACTTTACAGTTTTGAGGCTAAGGTAGGCTACAAATGTAAGAAGCTAACGGTAATGGAAGTGTAGAGAATTCGGGTGCTGAAGGACTGGCTAGACGTAAAGTGTATATACTGTACTAAAGAAGGAAAGGGAACTCAGAGAATGTAGGACTAGCAGCCTAGTGCAGAGTAGTAGATAGGCTAAACATCAATGTGCCACATCCAACGCCGCTAGGACTGTGATAACCTCCTCTCAACCCGTAGCTGAGAGCCAGGCCTTCTTAGAGACCTTGAACTATACTGAGTCAGTGGTATTGGGTGGATGGACCACTGTGGTCTGCAGCCTCCTGAAAAATGCGTTCCTCTGTGGTGCTTACTCACTGTGGGAGGTGCCTCCTCAGAGACCCTTAGCTCCAGAACCACTCAAGGGTAAGGTCAAGGAAAGCTGCTCCCCACCATGCCTCAGAGAAGGCGAGTGTGAAGAAAACTGGGGGCCCAGCACAAACCTGTAGAGTGAGGAAACAGGAAGTGAAAACCCTTGTCGCTGCACTAGTCCTCATTCCTCCCTCAGTGATAACACTTAACACCATGCCAGCTGGCAACGCAGAAAGTTATTTTAAAAACCCAGGTCCGTTTGCAGAGAGAACAGGCATAAAGGCAGCCTGAGTCAGAGACAGTCAGAGAACTGAGGACATGACGTTGATTGTGGACATGACATTGGATTCTTCTTGTGGATATTAAAACCAACCAGCTCTTCTTGCCAGGGCCGGGAGTAGAGGAGAAGCTCAGAAGCGAGGCTGTTTCTTCAAGCTTAACCTTGATGTGCCCACATCCAGGGCAAGCGGAGGACTCGACTGCAGGGTTTCTGAACGAGACTATCTGGGCATAACTCCACCAGGTCTTTGTTTTAACAAGTGCCTCAACAGATTTGTGGTTAAAATAATAAACCAATTGTGCATATTTCGAATGCATGAAAGTGAAGAAAATTCTATGACAGGTCCCAGTTTCCCCAGCAGCCAGTTTTCGTGGATGTTCACATATGCTACCTATTTCAACTCCAATCCTACCCTCATCCCTTTTCTCTGCTGCAACCAGAAGGTTATCATCATGCACATTCTTGCCTGTCCATCACTGCTTTAGGCAACGGGAAGCCTTTGAAGGGTTTTATCTCTCTCTCTCTCTCTCTCTCTTTTTTTTTTGGTAAAGGGCTTCACATAACCCATGCTGGTCTCAAACTCGCTGTGCAGGCAAGAATGACCCTGGATTTCCTCATCTTCTAGCTCCCAAGTGCTGGAATCGTAAGCTTGTACCATCATGTCCGGCCCCTCTGAAGATGTTTTTCTATAAAGCAGGATGTCACTGGAAGCCTAAAAACAAAACTAGCTAACGGGGTCTCCTGGAGGATTCATTAGGACGGGAGGAGGGAGGCCAACCTTTCAGGAGGTATAGATTCAGTGAAGCCGAGGGTGTGACACCAAGCTTGTTTTTTACCCTTGTGCCCTTCTGGGAGATCTGTTCTGTTCTTGTGACCTCCGGTATCTGCCATCACCTTATTTCCCAGCTCATCAGTTCCTTTCTTGTTCCCAAGAACAAAATCCTTTTTGCTTCCCAAGACAGCCTGGGCTCTATGGTTCTATGGTTAGTCACTTCACATAGAAGTTTGCCCGCCCTGACATTAATCTGTAACCTGTCTAGCTTTCAAATGTCAGTGTTAACAATGATTGCTTTTTGCTTTGATGTGCTGTCGTGTGGCCCTCTTCGCCTTTCCTTTATTACTTATAATAATCTGCTATAACTAAATGTAAAAAGCTTGGAGTGATGGGGCACATCTATCCTCCACTAAAGTGACTGGGGCAGGAAGATTGCCAGGAGGTTGAAGCCCCCCCCTGGCATACATTACTGAGTTCTAGGCTAAGCATACATACAGTGAAATCTTGTCGCAACAAGACAAAATCGAAACAAGGCAGATTTCCATCTAGGCGACACTGGCCATGAGCCTGTTTGGGGCTAAACTATATTCCTGAAATGATTCAGGCTTTGCTTGTCATCCTAAAATATAAATAATACCTCGATAATATTGCCAGCTTTTGTTTGCCCATGGAGTAAAATTCGCCTGAGCAATTGTGATGCTGTCCAAGTGACATACAAAACTGTGTTGAAATGGGTCATGTTGAGGAAGTAGTAAACTTATCAACAAATGGCTTCTGTTTATTTCCATTACATAGATTTGGCCATGGGTCAAATCCAATTAAAATTTGGATTGACTATTTTTATGTTACTTATAAGTATAACAAGCTACAAACACAGAAGTAAACTCTTCATTATAGAACTATGGATAGACCCAACGTCATCACTGCATCTCAAAATGTTGGTGATAGGAAAACTACAGAAAGCAAAGTACCAGGGCAGGCAAGCGTAGGGAACGACTGGGAAACACAAGACTCTACTTGGCTTGGGCTATTTGCACCTCCCTTTGCTAGCAGTGCATCCAGCAACATGTTGGCCACCCAGGGCCCTCCCCCCGCTCCCCCCCCCCCCCCCCCCCCCCCCCCCCGCCTGCTTTAGGCCGCACATATTCCTGCTTTAGCAACACTTTGATACCGCCTGACAATCAGGTACCCTTGAATATCTTTCACCTTTTGGCTGCTCTCAGTCTTGATAATGTGCTTCTTCTGATCTGAACACTGTTGCTTCGCTTTGAATAATATTTGCTTGCTACTTTCACGATATATGGGAGCCTTTATTTCAGTTCTTTGATTGAGAAAGCAAGAACCTGGAAACACCTGTTCCAGAGTAACGGCCAGCAGTAGCACTAGCATACTGTACAATTCCTCTATGCGAGGTCCTTGAAGATACAAGCTAATATAAAGGGGCTGAAAGCAGATGGCCGGGTGCCTGGGATGTGGAGAACAGGAAGCAAAGAAGCAGTTGGAAAGGCGCAGGCCCACTTTTGAGACTGACAGAAAAACTTCATCTAGGTCGGTGGTTCTCAAACTCCCTAACGCTGCGACCCTTTAATACACTTCCTCGTGTTGTGGTGACCCCAACGATGAACTGATTTTCATTGCTATTTCCTAACTGTAATTTTGTTACTCTTATGAATTGTAATGTAAATATCCAATAAACAGTATATCTAATATCGACCCCTGTGAAAGGGTCATTTGACCCCCAAAAGGGTTGTGCCCCACAGGTTGAGACCCACCCATCTACACTGTATGTGATTATAACCAAATAGCCTGAGAATGTCAAAATTATTAAATTGGCCTGAGGCTATAGCTTAGTTGGTGGAGTGCTTGTCAGCACCCACAGAGTCCTAGGATCAATCCCAAGCACCCCGTAAACTGGGTATAGTGCCGCATGCCTATAACCCCAGCACTTGGGAGATGAAGGAAGAAGGATCAGGAATTCCAAGCCAGCCTCAGCTACAGGGAGCTATCCCTATCGCTATCACCATCAAAAAGCAGGAGGAGGGGCGACAAGAAAGGCCTGTGAGGCTGAGCAGGAAACAGCTATGATTAACTGGCTGCCTCCCATATGTAAGGAGAGATCCTGTTGATGAATGCCCCGTGCTCTCCAACAGAGAGCTAGGCAATTAAATTTTGCCAGAAGTTTCTCTATAATATGACTATTTTCCCTGGTGCCAAAAATGTTTGAGAATAACGCGCCCCTCTTGGTCATGCTACAGATAAATCTATGGTAAGGCAAAGTCGAATAGTTCTGGATTCATGGCCAAGGCTTGTTTTCAGGTCACCGTTTTCAAGGGAGAGCGTTTGTTGATAGAGAAAGTAGCTTTTTCAGTCTGTAGTGTAGACAGAGGACAAGCGCTCTTTTGTTCTCAAGTGCTCTGTCTCCAAGCATATTTCCCTGATTTTCTGTGACTGTGTCTGAGTCTGTGCTAAGGGTACTGCAGCTGGACTGTGGAGTGGAACCAGGTCCAGAAAAAGAATTGCTAAAGAATGCAAGTAAACAGGATGGCAGATGTTATCCTTAGCCTATTTCCCTAAACATAGCTTTTTTGGCTACAAAGTAAAATGCCATTCTTCCAGCTTCTGCTTATACGCGGTGATGGCTGACAGCAGGGACAATCTTCATTTGCTTGGCAAGTTGTCACCGTGTGACTTCACGTGTTTTGTAAGGAAGGAATGATCGTGACACACAAAATTTCTTTAAGATTGTCTGAGGACATCTGGCCATTTCTGGGAGGAATTTTCTCAACCCACCTAAGTCTTTGAGCTCTGTTTTACCAGCACAGCTCCCCACGAGGCTCGGAGCTGTCTGACCTAAGAGGCAGTTGGTATCTTCCTCCTGACAGAAGCCAGATTTTTCACTGGAGCTAGATTGTATTGACAGTGTTTCCCAGTCTGCCCCGTGCACGTCTCATTTCCAAGGTTCTCCGAAGTGCTGGCTCACTCTGGGTTCCACAAGCACTTGCTTACTTTTCTGCCTCCCCAGCATCCTCTTCACTTCCTTTCCTACAGCTTCTCGCTGTAGTGTGTGTTCCTCCCTTAAAAAAAAAAAAAAAACCTAAAGAATTTGTTTTGCAGGTTTTTTAAAAAAACCACCAGCGATGTCATCCCAGGAGTTTGTCCATTCGTTATCATCCCTTCCCATATCTTTGAGTATGATCTCTGTGGTTTAGAAATCCCACGTTCCACTGTAGTTAAAGAAAAGTTGCCTTAAACCTTTGCCCTGCAAGCACCAGAAGGGAGCTCATAAAAAGGAAGACAGCAGCAGATGCAATCACGGATGTGGCTTAGTCCTCGCAGCTGCCCCGGAGAGCTGTTCAGAGAGTACGAGCCCCAGTCATGAATCCAGAAGAACGCGTTGTGACATGGCTTATATCTTTGGGAGTTTTAGAGTCTCCCAAAAAGACCATCTGTGATCCAGAGGAGTTCCTGAAGTCCTCGCTGAAAAATGGGGTGGTGTTGTGCAAACTCATCAACAGACTCCTGCCTGGTTCGGTGGAGAAGGTAAGGTCGTTTTGCAGTGTCTTTGGGACTGCCTTCCACCACGGAGCAGCAATAATATTCTTGAGATTTTTTTTTTTTCTACTGCCGGGTCATGGGAATCCCCTACTTCAATATCTTTCTAAAAGCCAGGCATTCTTTCTTACTGTCCCTGTGCTTTAAAAAGGTCAGAAAATGAAATGTTATCCTTCAGGAGTTGGCCCCCAAATGTTACCTTACTAAAAACCTGTTACACCACCGGCAGTCCGGGATGGGAGGACACGCTTATCATATACGAGTTCGCTGTGTTGTGGAGATGCATGTTAAACTTCCCTGGGCACTTCGGACATGGTTCGAACTTTGGGTACATGTGTCTGTGGAACAATGAAATAATTTGGAGTAGATATTTCTAGTGTTTGAGAGTTTGCCTAAAAAATGATGAAGACTTTGTTTCTTTAAAACAAGAGCCAATGAAGAGCTCTACTCACAGAAGTCAATGCTACATAGAACTCACAAAACCCAGAGAGAAACCAAGTGTGTTGCAGTGAATGCAGTGAGCATTCAAAGTGAAACTAAACTTTGCTCAAGAAAATTCCAAGATTTTTGAGGTTAAAAGCCCATGCTATGACAGTGGATGACTTCTGAAGAAGCCACTTTTGTGGCACTGGCGTTCTTAGGGGTCTTTTTTTTTTTTTTTTTATCAAGGTCGCGGTGGAATGTGGCTGTAAGTAAGGCTTCTTTTGCCTCTTGGAATCAGTTCTATTTTTATTGAATGAGTGTTTACTTATAATTTCTTAAACTTGAGAAACAGTGATTAAACTGTTAATTGATAAGAGGCAGAGTGACATGATAAAATATAGTGTCCAGCCAAAGTGAAATATAATATCAACAAATTATTATGGGGAGTAGAGGGAAGTAATCAGGGTGGCCTTCTTGAATGAAAGCAGGAAGTAAATTTAAATATATATATATATATATATATATATTTAACATATGATAAATATATCTTAGTCTCTCTGGTTTGCTCTCCCCACAACTGACTTGAAGGTATGAGGAAACCTTTTTAAGTAGAAACGGCTTGCAGACATTTGAAACAAAAACCAACCGTTTGGGCGTTTGCATCACTTCCTTCAGTGGCTAATTCTCTTCCTGGATGGAGAGCAGGGCTGTCCTGAGCCTTCAAAAGCCGACCCTATCTAGTTATCTGCAAAGGATGATGATCGTTTGTCATGGCTTAGCAATCTCTAAGTGACATTTGACTCTTTCTCTAGTATTGTCTGGAGCCCCAAACTGAAGACGACTGTATCAACAATATCAATGACTTCCTGAAAGGATGTGCAACTCTTCAAGTGGAAGTAAGCTAACCTGCCTTGCCTTTCAATTTTCTGTTCTGTTAATAACACATGTCCGTAAGAAGTATGTGATTAATTTTCACTGCCAGTAGCCACAAAGATAAACAGAGGTAGCCCCTCAGAGAAACCAGAGTTGAGACGAGTGATCCCCAGTGGTGCGTTGCTAGTGTGTGTCTTTCAGAATCCGATTCTAATCAAAGCAAAATCACTAACTGGGCTCGATGACACACACCTATAATCTACAACATTAAGGTGGAGGAGGCAGGAAGATCAGAAGTTCAAGGTCATCCTTGGCTATACATTTAAGTTTGGGGCCAGTCTGGGCTGCATGAAACTCTTTCTCAAAAACAGCAAAAAAGAAAGAACAGAAGCAAAAAGGAAAGAATAAAAAAATTACAAAACAACAAAATACAACAATGATGACTTTTGAATGTAGCTTCTCTTCAGGTGAGCAAGCTTTTTGTGGGTGTGCTTCCTTATTAATGGGGAAAAAACGCAAGTCACAGGTTACAGCAGAGGGTCTTAGTAAGGAACAATAATAATGTGGCTTGGGGTTTTTCTTTTGCACAAGGTCCTGGATTCAATGAAAAGCAAAAGAAAAACCACAAGCCACATTAAACTACGTTGCATGAGGAACCCTAATGCATGCATACATTGTATTGCTGAAAAAGAGTGCAATACTTCTGTGTGTGCCAAGTTACTGTTTGTGCTCCATGTTGTTTCTGTGGTGCAGGGATGGGATCCTCCTCTTGCATGTGTGGGGTACAAGTGTAGAATAGAGGTCAAAGCTGGTGTCTTCTTCTATTTCTTTCCAGTTTACCTAAACCATTTTAAAAACAGTTGGTTTTTAGAAAGTTCTCTCTCTCTCTCTCTCTCTCTCTCTCTCTCTCTCTCTCTCTCTCTCTCTCTCTCTCTCCCTCCCTCCCTCCCTCCCTCTCTCCCTCTCCCCCTCCTCCTCCCCCTTTACCCCCCTCACTGAACCTTTAGCTTGCTGTTTCGGATAAACAGGCCCCTCACCCACCCAGCACCGCATCAGGATGATGGCAGCTGCTTACATGCTCAGCTTTTACGTGAGGGCTGGGGACCCCAACGTTGGTCCTCTTGTTTGTGTAGCCAGCACTCTACCCACTGAGCCATCTCCCTAGCCCTATATGTTAGAACCTTCCTTCAGATCCCCGGAACTGGAGTTGCAGATGGTTGCTAGCTGCCACGTGCATGCTGGAAATCGAACCCAGGTCCTCTACTAGAGCAGCCAGGGCTCTTAACTGCTGTGCCATCTCTCCAGCCTGATTGCAGAAGGTTTTAAAATTATTTTTTAAAGGTAGCATTCCATGTGATGGGCTTCGTTGCAGAGAACTATTTTAAGGGTCGATGGAAAGGATCTACAGCTCTTAACGTATCATTGCGTCTAAACACTAGTCTTACGGCCCACTGATACCTTGTGACTCAGTGCTCTTTGTACTGTCATGCACAAAACTGAGCCACGTTGAGTCACTCACAGAGCCCTCAGAGAAGGCACATACAATCACCCCAGAAGGAATGAGACTGAAAGCTGAGCTGGAAGGCATGGAGCAGCCAGGTATGTGGCCAGTCCAGTCCCCAAGCTTCCCAGCAGCTGAAAAACAGACCTGTAGAGTAGAGAAGTATTCACAAAGGTCATGGCTGGGGGTGGGGGAGAGAGAGAGAGAGAGAGAGAGAGAGAGAGAGAGAGAGAGAGAGAGAGAGAGAGAGAGATCTCCATCTCCGGCAACAGTGGGAGGCACGGAGCATGTCTGGTGGAGCTGAGCTAACTTTATAAAGCTCTAAATGTATGAAAAGCAAGAAGAGGGCTTGCCGGTTTCCCAGAGTGCCCTATCATTTACTATCATTTATCTGAAGAAAGGCTGCCAGTTTGAATCAGTCAGTTTGGAAGATTGTAACGCTGAGCCAGGGAGGTGGGGGCTGAGTACTGGGGTCACAGGTATGGGGGACTACATTATAGGTTGGTGATCACTGGGTCTCTCCAGATGCCGTCCATCTTCTGTTGACTGTGGATCTAAGGGTTTAGGGTTTCTAGTGGTTCATATAGCTAACAACAGAGAAATCTGGGAAACAAAAACTCCCTCCAACTTTCGTGCTATCCTTTTAGGCTTTTTAAAAAAAATTTTTGATGAAGTCAGATTTTTTATTTTTGCATGTGCATGTATATGTGTACATGTGTGTGTGCCCGTGCGCGTGTGTGTCAGCCACAGTGTGTGTATGTGTGTGTGCTCGCACGTGTGTGTCAGCCACAGTGTGTGCATGTGTGTGTGCTCGCGCGTGTGTGTGTCAGCCACAGTGTGTGTGTGTGTCAGCCACAGTGTGTGTGTGTGTCAGCCACAGTGTGTGTGTGTCAGCCACAGTGTGTGTGTGTCAGCCGCAGTGTGTGTGTGTGTGTGTGTGTGTGTGTGTGTAGTTCAGAGATCATCTTTCAGCAATTATTCCTTCTGCCTCGTTGAGACAGGGTGGGTGTCATTTCTGCTGTTGCGGTGTGTCCTCTGGGCGAGCTCACCTGAGAGCTTCCCAGCAGTTTTCGCATCTTTGTTTCTCATCTCCCTCTGTGGAAATGACAGATGTGCACCGAGGCATCTGGCTTTTATTTTTCAATTAAAACGTATTTCATGTGTATGGGTGGTTTGCCTGCTTGTATGTCTGTGCATCATTTGCATGCCTGCTGCTCATGGCTATAGAAGAAAGTGTCAGATCCCTTGGAACTGTAGTTACGGAGGGTTATAAACCACCATGTGGGTGTAGGAATTTGAATCCAGGTCCTCTGCAAGACAAGCCACTGCTCTTAACCACTGAGTCATTGGGTTCTGGACATCCAATTCAGATTATCATGCTTCCCCACCGAACATTTTCACCCACTAGCAAAACAGACAGCTCTCATCTTTTTTTTTTTTACATTGACTTTTAGCGTCATCTGAGATACACTTGCATAATCAAAGGTCATGAATAGTTGTGTTTTCCTCTAAGAATGTTATCGCAAATCGAGGTTCTTTCCTTCTACTGTGTCAGTTTTAGAGATTGAACTCAGGCTTGGCAACAAGGGACTTTACCCACGGGAACATTTCACTGGCCCCAAGTTGAATTTTCTGGATGTGGACATGCAGTTTTATAATTATCTGTTATTGAAAAGACTACTTTTCTTCCCTTTAGCTGATTAATGTAGCTTTGTAATAGCTTTTGAAGTCAAAAAGTATGAGTCGTCCAACTTGTTCTTAGTTTCAAAATCATTTCAGAATACTCCAGATGTCGAATGTGCGCATGAGTTTTATATCATCTCCTGCCTGTATTTTCTATTTATTTATTCATCTCTGTCTGTCTGTCTGTCTTTCTGTCTGTCTATCTATCTATCTATCTATCTATCTATCTATCTATCTATCTATCTATCTATCTATCTATCTCCATTCACCCATCTACTTATTTATTTTTGAGGCAGACTTTCATTGTAAAGTCCCGGCTGACCTGGAACTTGCTATTGTAGAGGAGGCTAGCCTTGAACTTGCAACAAATATTTCTTTCTGCCTCTGCCTCCTGACTGTTGGAATTACAGATGGGTGCCACCATGTCTGTTTCCATTTTTTAAAAATAGCCAGCTAAGACCCTGGCAGGGACTGTGTTGAACTTGCAGACACTTTGAAAAAAATGTGTTCTTTTAGTAACCAGGTCTTTGAATCTGTGAACATGGTTATCTCTCCACGCACTGACATCTTTCATTTCTATCTTGTTTTTATGGTTTTTAGCATATGTGACTTATACCACTTTGATTCAATTTTTTTGCACCAAGTATTTCATACTTTTTTTTTATTTGAAATAAGGTCTCATGCAACCTAGGCTGACCTTAAATTATGTAGCTATGTAGCTAAGGCTAACCCTGAATTCCTGAACCTCCTGCCTCTTCCTCTAAGTATGGGGATACACTTTTAGATACTATTATATGTGAATTTTTTTAAAAAAATTATTTGTGCCATCATGGTGGTATGCACCTTTCATCCCACATTTAGAAGGCAGAGGGAGTTAGATCCCTGTGGGTTTCAGATCAGTGACTGCTACATAGTGAGACCCTATCTGAAATCCAATTGTGTGTGTGTGTATGTGTGAGTGTGTGTGTGCTCACCTGCCTCTCTGTATGTATATCACATGCATATTGGTGTCTGCAGAGCCCAGAAAAGGACATTGGAACCCCTGGAACTAGAGTAGTTGTGAGCTACTTGATTTGGGTGTTAGGAACTAAACCCAGGTCCTCTGCAAGAGCAGGAAGTGCTCCTAACTTGTGACTCATCTCTCCAGCGCGCGCGCGCGCGCACACACACACACACACACACACACACACACACCACTTTTTGAATTTCATTTCTTTTCTTCTCTGCTCTTTTTTTTGAGACGTGGTCTCACATAGCTCAGGCTGGCCTCAAACTCACAATAGTTGAGAATGAATGACCTTGAACACTGGTCTTTCTGTTCCCCCTCTGTGCACCCCCACACCCTGCTCAGAATTGTCTATTGTCTTCTTAATTGGCTTTGGAACATTTCTTGCTAGTGCATAGAAAAAAATTAACTTTTAACATTTATTTTTTATCTTTCAACTTTTTACATTTTATTTTCAAGTTCTAATAGTTTCTCGCTGGAGTTCATATGATTTCTGATATACAAGCTTCTGTCTTCTATGAATGGGGATATTTGTGATTCTTCCTTTTCTGTGCTACTTTATCAGGCTATAACCTCTAGTACGTATTGAGTAGAAGTGGGAGAAGCAAGTGCCTTGTTTTGCTTTTTAGCTTCCAGAGGTGTTAGTCTTTCCCCAGTAGGTACAATGTTAGCTGTGTAGTCTTCTTTTTTTCAGCTGGTTATTTCTTATAAATGAACTTTAGTATTGAGGAAATGTCCTTAAAATACTAGTTTGTCAAGTTTTTTTTATTATAAAAGATGATGATCCAGACTGGATCAGTTGGCCTTGGGAGGTGGTGGTAGGAGGCTCTGAGTTCAGGGTCATCCTCAGCTACATGTATATGCCCCTGTGTGTATGCTATGTTGTGAGCATATTTGTGTATGTGAGTCGAGGTTTTCATATGGAGGTCAGAGGAAAACCTTAGATGGTGTACCTTGCCCACCCCTTGTTATTTTGAGTCTCTTTAATGTCCAATGCTGCATACTGCAGGCCAACCTTACATGGAGTTTCTGGGGATTCTTCTTCTGTCTTCACTGCCCGTCTTGCCATAGGAGCACTAAGATTACAGACATGTACTGTTGTGTCTGATTTGAACCCAGTTCCTTGTGCTTGTGTGGCATTTTACCAACTGAGGCACCATGCCCACCCCAGTTTCCTTTGTGCATTTTATGCTTCTGTGGAGATGATCATTAATTTAGGCTCTTTACAATAGTGATACATTACATTGATTGATACTCACATATTACATCCATCTTTCATTCCTGTGATAAATCCCAGTGAGTTATGTTGTGTATGTACCTAGAATTTTGTGTGCATTTGTGATTATTCTTGAAGAATCTTTCATCACAGAAATGAATTACAGTGTCAGATTTTAATAGATAATGTCAAATTCTCCCACAAAAATGCTCCACCAACTTACATTTCTACTAAAAGCACTGAAAGTGTTTTCTTCCTAGTGTCCCTGTCAAGGCTGCGCATTATTTATCTTAAAGTTTGCCAAAGTGATGGATGAAATAGTATTTCTTTTTTGCTATAATTTGTATCTCCCGATCCCAAATGAATTTGGACATGCTGTCACTCCTTTATCGTTCATTTCTGTTTCTTCTTTGTAAACTAAATCCATCGTTTTTGTTTTCTCAAAGGATGGAAAAGGCAGGGAGGATATTCAGTCAAGTCAAAATCACACAGAACATATGAAAATGATCCTTATTTTTAGGTTAAGTCAGTAATGAAACCAGGAAGTCAGTCAACAACGTGAACAGGGGCTGATCATTTTAGAGTGGCCGGCGTGGTACTTTTCTGGCTGTATTGCTTGGCAATGGCTGTGTGAATACTGGTCTGTGGAATCTCTCGCCCGGGGACTTTTCCTTTATTCCCAGTAGATCCTTTTCCTCCATCATTTTCTCCCACGGTGCCCTGCCTAGGACACCTTCCCGTCTCTATTCTGCAGAAATAGACATGTCTTCTCCTTCTGTACCCAGCTTACTTTGTAAAAGAAGAAAATCTTTGTTCATGAAGGGTTATTGAATGGATATGTGATTCAAATAGTCTCTCTCTCTCTCTCTCTCTCTCTCTTTCTCTCTCTCCTTCATTCCTTCCTTCCTTTCTTCCTTCTTTCCATCCTTCCAGTATCAGCTGGTAGCAGTCTGGCTTTTCTCTGCCCCACTCCCTTGTTCTCCATCTGCCTTGTCACCATAGAAGCATGGGTGCTGTCCCTAAAATGAGGCTTGTGGGATGGCCCCTTCCCAGGGACTGTTCTGCAGGGAAGCAGTCCTAAAGTAAGGCAGCTTTACCAATGCTCATGAGTTAAAAGGAAATCTACCATGTTCTTGCTCTAGGAAAGTAGAAATAGGCCACACCCCTAACTAATGGCACAAAGAACTTCTTCAAGTCCTGGCGGGGTTGCTTGTGTGAACTCATACTTCCTCTCCCTAGGCCTCTCTCACTATGTAGCCCTGGCTGGCCTGCAACTTACTATGAAGACCAGACTGGCCTCGGACTCACAGAGATCCATCTGACTCTGCCTCTTGAGAGTATTGGGATTAAAGGCGTGCGCTGCCACACCCAGCCAGGAAGCCTGCTTAGACATGAGAGAATGGGTCGTGGTTGCGCCATCTCCACCAGGCAAAGCTTCCACTCAGTTTGACTAGTAGGAAGACTACAAAGGGGTTCGGCACCCTTTCTCCTTTACTAGTTGAGCCAATGTGGCAGTCCTAATAGAGTTCCACTGCTTGGGCTGACCTAATCTGTTACTGGCTATGCTGTCTTTCTATACAAATTGAGCTTCAAGATGTACACTGTAGCTCACATCTCAACTACTCCATAGACTGAGACAGGAGGATGTGAGTTCCAGTCCATTCTGGGTCAGAGAGGAGGCCCCCGTCTCTAAACTTAGAAGGAGTTCAGGGGTAGACCACTTGCCTAGCATGTGTCTCTTTGAAAAGTCTGTCTTCAGATTTGGGGGTCTGTTCTGGGAAGAGATGGGTGTGAAGGACCACTAAGTGCTTCTCTGCTTGAAGGAAAGGGTCGGAGGATGTCTCGGTGGGTCACCATGCAAATTACAGGTCCCAAGTTACATCCCTGGGATGAGGAAGGAAAGTAGTCCACTAACTAGGAATGGCTAGTCCTTGACTCCAGCATCCCCAGCTGGGGGTTTTGGCAATGACCCCAAGCCCTGGTAGCCCTGATCTTGGGAACTGGGTGGCAGCAGCATGCGCAGTGTAGCTGCAGCCCTCACACCGCGGCTTTTGCTCCTTCCCCGGCTACTGGGGTGTTGAGACTGCTGCCACCACAGCCACCACCACTGCTGCTGCTGTTGCTGCTGCTGCTCTGCCCTGCGCCGCTGTCACTTCCAGTTCCTACTTCTGCGATCCAGGTCCGGGTCATCGCTTCCCCGCTGCTGGCCCGGTCTCTCCAGGCTTCTCTCCCTCACGGGTTCTGGCTCCAGGCAGCAGAACTGGGTCTGGAGAAACCCTTCGGCCAGTCTCCCACAGGCCACCCGCTCCCCTCCTGTGGCCACCCGATAGGGGCACGCCTCCCGCAGTCCGCGATCCGAGCTCTAGAGAGAGAACTTGAGGGCAAGAATCTGACTTCCCTCTTCATTAAAATAAATAAATAAATACATAAATACATAAAATCCTTTCCCTGGGAAGCTCGGAAGCTCGGCAAGGAGTTTGGAGACGGGCGCCCCCTCATCACGCGTCCAGGAGCAAAGTTGCAGCCGCCCCTCCCTGCCGGCCATACCAGCAGGCTCTCCAGTTTCGTCCTGGTGGCAGCCGTGCGGGGCAGGGTCCCAGCTCCATCTGGGGACTGCGCTTCCCGCAGCCTTGGCACAGGCTGGCGGCGCTCGGCGGCCCCGTGACTCGGAAGGGCGAGCCACTTCCAAGGAGGAGGTTGGAGAGAGAGAGCAGCAGGAGGACAAGCGAACCAAGCCAGGTGACTTGCCTGGGGGGCAAGGGGTCAGGGGGAGGGGAATGTTGAGGGCTTGGTGCTGGGGGGCTGGGGTAGCCAGGGGAGGAGCCGCCCTTCCTCCAGGATTGACCGCCTAGGTCTGCAGCCCCAGCTGCCGCCGGTCTGTTCTCTGCCAGGGCCTCTCCTTGGTGCACGGAGCCCCTGGGTACCCAGAGCCGGGGCGGGAGTCAGGGCACAGGGAAAGGACGCGCCAAACTTAGGGGTGTGTTGTCCAGCTTCGGCCGCAAGGTTTGTAGCAGACTGGATTCTGTCTTCTCCTCTGAACCAGAGCAAAGAGACAACGGTACCGTTTTCTGATATTAATTTGATGCTCTCCCTAGCTGGAGCGAGCCATGCTTTGGGGAATGTTTAACACAGGTCTGTCACAGAAGTGGTTTTCGGATAGGCTCTACCTGGTATTCCAAAGTAGCTGTAGTTGATTGCGAGTTTTCATTTTCCGTCATTGAAGGACCCAACAGGTATCCCAGCTATTTCATTTCTTAGTTCTGGAGTAGAGAGCCCTCAAGTTTATCTCTGTCTCAAATATCTTTCTTCTTAATATCTTATATTTTTAGTTTGGTTTTGTAATTGTTTTTGGATGTAGGAGTGACTCACATCATTTTTTTTCCTTCTTTTCTTAATGCGTAGTGGGAGTAAAAATATACTCAAAGAATATATTTTGCTATGAAACTACGTTTTTCAGTAAAAGCTTCCCGTGAACCAAAACAGCCACGCAGAACAGGATGAATCTCAGTTGGTGTTTAAGTTTTTAAGGTATTGATTTTCAAGGCAAGATTTTGAGGTCTAGGCTGCTTTTCTGACTTATATTTGCCTGGAAAAATCCCGTTTGTCCTTGAACTTCCTATCTTAATTTTGACATTGACGGTGGTAAGAGGATCTCCGATGACATCATTTGCTCCGGCCACAGTTCAGTGCTCCACCACTGAGAGTACCTCTGTCCAAAAATGTAAGGCCTGGGCCTGCCCTTGGACTTCAGCAGCTTTCTCTTAAGCAAAATATTATGCTCCATGCCAGGCAATGCTGCAGTCCCTTCTTACATAAGCAAACTCCAGGCCCATGTGGCCCAGGGTATGCTTGGAGCTGTTGAAACAAGAGAGGGGCTGTTTCCATGTGACTTGCTGAAGGATGACCGAACTTTTGAGTACAATAAATGGCCAACTAATAATCTCGCCTTACATTTCTATGGTGCTTAACTTTCTTTTCCTTTCTTTTTCTTTCTTTTTTGCTTTTTTGGAATGCTTTCCACTTATTTGAGCTCCAACTCACCGTAGCTTTATAAAGGGCATTTGAAAACAGGCATTGCTTTGGATTAACAAAGAAACAGAAAAGTTTGGCCAAGTCATGCGCTTCTAGCTGCAGACTCAAGGGGCTCCCTCTGCTTCTGCTTCCTGTCCAGATTTTGCTGTTTGTTTTCACTAAAAGGTAACACTTTGTACAAAAGTGTTTCGTTTGGAACATTGTCTGGGTGGTCCATGGCTTCTGAACCAATTGTTCACTTGCTAGCTCTCAGTTTGGCCTCTTGTGCTTGCATAGCGTCCACTCTGTAATTAGGGGTGAGGGCAGGGTCTGGGATTTGTTTTTACCTCTCTGATCTTCCGCTTTTTTAGTCCAACTCTGGGATAGCAAGGGATGAGTACAGGGAGCAGCCAGAACCTAGAAATTTCCAATCCTCATTTGACAGCATTCATAGAGGATTATTTTGGTGTCTAGAAACTTCTTCAGGAGGCAAACTGAGAGGGCATGTGTTTGGTTCACTCACAGCAATGCATTTGTCCATCACCATTGTCAGGGGATTGTATGCAAAGGAAGAAAAGCAGCTGAATGCCATTTCTCCTGCACCTTGGGCTGGCTACTCGAAGTATATTATCTAATTTAATCCTCACAATAACCCTGCGAGGTAGGTGACATTGCACCCATTACCCAGTGGCGGACACTGAGGTTTGGAGAAGAGCCATACACATGCCTCATCCTGGCGGTGCAAAGCAGACACAGAATAGTCAGCTAGACCTCGTTTCCTCTGTCACGGGCCACACTGTGGCCACCAGGGAGCCGTTTTCAGATCCTTGGTTTTCAGACATGACCATGCATTAGAAGCATCTGGGGGTACTTTAAAAACCACAACTATTAGAATCTCATTGGCCAAAGCTTCTGACTTGATTGTTCTACAATGAGGCCTTTGCACTGGTGTTTTTTAAATGCTTCAGTCAGTTTAGTGAGAAGAATTTTAAAAACTTGAAAACGTTCTAGTTGTTTGTGCTGATGAGTCCCCACAAATGACACCCCTATAATCTCCACTTGGCTTAGGGAGCAGAACACTATCAGTAGCTTCGAGAGTCTTGTGTGTCTTTCCAGGCATGATAGCTCGCCAAGGAGCACCGCCACCTGACTCCACGGGAATAGATTGCTGTGCTTTTTTTCCTTGTTTGGTATATAGGTTGGGTGGTAAAGAGTGTTGTTTGCATAAAGTGTCTTCCACTAAGCATTATACTTGAACTAGTATGCTGTAGGTACTACTATTTAACTTTTTTTTTTTTTTTTTTTAGTTTTTCAAGACAAGGGTTTCTCTGTAGTTTTGGGGTCTGTCCTGGAACTAGCTCTTGTAGACCAGGCTGGTCTCGAGCTCACAGAGATCTGCCTGCCTCTGCCTCCCGAGTGCTGGGATTAAAGGCATGTGCCGCCGCCGCCACCACCACCCGGCTATTTAACTATTGTTAATTGCTGAGTCCACTGTTGAGTTGGAGAAAAGCCTGGCTACACAGTGAGTTTCGGGCAAGCCTGGGAGAGGAAGAGGCAGAGACAGGAGGAGAGGGAACTGCTGAGTTAGGTAATTTATACATATTTCCCCATCATCCCTTACACACTATTGTAGACTTTTTACTTTGTTTATTATCATTGTGATTATTAGCGTGTATGGACACGCACACCTGCATTGTATCTGTATGGAGGTTACAGGGAAATCGCCAGCACTCAGTGTGCTTATGTTTTAATCTATCAAAGTCCTTACGTCAGAGACCAAAGAGTCTTCATCCTTGTAATTGTAGTCCTTGGGCTGGAGCAAGGTTCCTAGCAGATCCTGGTCCTCGGGATGGAGCAAGGTTCATTACAGGTGCCCACTAATATCCACTAACTAAATTATTGTCCCGTGGAATGGCTGCGTAGTCAGGGGAGTCCTTAATGCCCAAGGAGGGAATCCATTTCTGCACCGAGACTTACATGCTTTGTTCCTAGGACATTGTTTCAGTCTCCCGCTCCGAGACAAATGGCTTTTACTCAGCTAAGCATGTGAGCATTAAGGGTAACCTGGCTGCTCACCCCAAACTGATGAGAAGTGCTGGATGAGGTGAGATGAGGGAAGGGATGTGGAAGCCCTTGGTAAACTGGGACACAGTGCCTGCGTAGCCATCTGGGGTAGAGGGGAAAGAGGGCCTGCTGCAGGGTAGATATGATGGAGATGCCAAAAATGTGTGTGTGTGTGTATGTACAAAACACAGAAAAATGAAATCAATGGTACACCAGCAAAAGGGTGAAAAACCATATAAAATAGACCCCTAAAACACAGAACCTTTCAGTGAGAGGCCAGGCATGCTCTATGTGGGACTTGGTGACTAGAATTTGCTTCTTGCCCTGTCTTGGTCTGCATTTCTATCCTGCTTCACACATTCTTATGCATCTCCCTGCCCCCTGTGCAAGCAAGTGTGTGTGTGTGTGTGTGTGTGTGTGTGTGTGTGTGTGTGTGTGTGTGTGTAAATGGTATAGTAGCACAGTGATTAAGAGGTAAGAGCTTTAGCTTAGCTTTGCACTTAGTCCGACCTGGGTTAGCTACTTTACATGGATATGACAGTCTTTTATGTGGCAGCGGTACATAGGATCTCTGATGAGGTATATGTTACCCTTAATGCTAGTGACAGACAGCAAGAAAAGCAGTTGGCACCAAGTAGAGACTCAATCAATGCTAGCTCCTTTTCTCTATCCCTTCCTTTCTCCTCTCCTCTCCTCTCCTCTCCTCTCCTCTCCTCTCCTCTCCTCTCCTCTCCTCTCCTCTCCTCTCCTCTCTTCTTTCTTTCAAGTGGGTCTCATGTATTGCCCTCAAAGTCTCTACATAGCAGAGGATGACCTTGAACTCCCAATCCTCCTGCTACCACCTCCTGTGTGCTGGGATTATAGGTGCATGCTACCAGGCCTATTTTATGTGGTGCTGAGCATTGCGCCTAGGGCTTTGTGCATTCGAGGAAAGCACTCTACAAAATGAGCTTTACCCCCCAGAACTGAAAGCTCATTTCTAATTGGAATTTTGCTGTCTTCTAGTAGACTTATTCAGAAGTCGTTCTGCATTATGAAAACAGCAGCTCCCTTGGTCATGTTGAAATAATCCTATTTGATAAGTGAGCTGGATGATCTCTTGAAAATGTAACATTTAAACAGATTAGATGTAGAGCAAGCATTAACTGTGGGCTCTCTCCGAGTTCTGTGCTTTTATATTAGCGATGCTGGAAAGTTAGACATGGATGAAATTTGAATGGGAAACAGAAACATCCAGCCATCTTGCATCTTACCTCCATGTTCTATTTGGCAGAGACAGCCTGGTTTTGGAAAACCATCTTAAAGAGCAAAAGCCAAAGGTGAAACCCTCACATGGTTTGGAATACTTAACACAGGCCTTTTCCAGAAAGCAAAACAAAGTTGAATGTTTCTGGGCTTTTTAGAGGAATCGTGGTGGCAGGCTTGGCTCTGGTTCCCGTGATTCACTGCAAAGGTGAAGCCATTCAGTATTGTCAGTGTCTTTCCTAATTGAAGGGTCTTTCCCCCGTCACTGAAATTCTCATCGAGAACAATCACTGACGTCTGGGGTAGGATGCAATGTGTGTAAAATCATTTCTAGAACGTATTTGCTTTGGGAGACTACAGGAAGACAGTTCATATTTCATGGACACTGTAGCTCACTGTAACCCACGGAACACAGATTGGAATACTTAACTGGAGTTTCAGACAATATCCAGAGCATCATCCAAGTTTTAAAAATGGCTTGCAGCAGCTCTCACTCTTTCTCTACTTTGGTCTTGCAGTTGTTCTGAGCGCATACACAGGCTATGAATCTATTAAGCCGGACTTCCCTCTGTTCTGGAAGTCACTCTGTAGAACAGGCTGGCCCCGAGCTCACGGAAATCTACTTGTCTCTGCCTCTGCCTCTCAAGTGCTTGGGTTAAAGGTCTGTGCCATCATACCTATCCAATTTTTTTTAACTGATAGAACAATTTGCATATGGTTTCCTTTATTGCAATGCAAGACTAGAAATGTACTTGGGGATCCAGCTGTAAAGAGGAGATTGGATTCTTTAGTTGTTAACCACGGTAACTTCTGTAGTTGCCATCTTGTGCTCTAATAATAGAACCAGCTTGGATAGATTCTTCTTAGAGGGGAGAACTCAGGAAAGCTGTCCGCTATTTTCTAGTCTATACACCAACTAGGCAAATATAAGGAAAGAATAGATCCAGTTTCTCGTGTTCGTCTCTATGAAAGGGGTTTAGTTTACGTGTGTTTTTACACGAACGTATTTATTGTGACATTAAAATACCACAAAATGTAAAAAGTGTAATACCCAACCTAGAGAAAGATGCTCACTTATTGTTTCAGTTAAGTTAAACAATTCAATGAATGATCTTTTGTTTTTGGTGGAGACTATAAAGCAACTCCCCCTTGCACACAGGAAGGAAGTAATAAACCTGTTGAATTGAGCACAGTTGGGGGGATCAGAATCAATGGCCTCTATTTTTTTTAAAAAAAATAAAGTATGTAATTTCTAAAACGGGAGCCCATTGTTTCTGAGTTGAGTTGTATGAACCAGCTCTATGAAAAGGAATGCATTTTGTTAGTAAATTGTATTACTGCAATCTTCCTGACTGAAAATGTAAAGTCTCTCTTTTTAAATCTCACTCACTCTAATTTGCTTTTAATGCTGACTCTAATCCAGGCTGTTTCTGAGGGCAACTGAGTACAATGTGCCTCTTTATTTAAACCATGCAGCCTTGCTCAGCTATCCTCAACTCCAGTTCATTCTAAATTGGTCACGTGCATTGGTGAGGCGCTCCTTAAGATAAGTGTAAGAATTTGGGCTGGGTTGGCCACACTGCGTAAGGCACGTGCCACCGTTGGTGATGCCATTGGATTTAGTACAAGTCAAAAATGCACACTGAACGTTTCTGCTGTACTTGCTTTCTTGAGACACGGTATCACTATGAAGCTCCTGCTGGATTAGAACTTTATATCTAGCCCAGGGTAGCATTGCATTTGCAGCGATCCTTCTGCTTTTCCTTCCTAGGTGCAAGAATTACAAGTATGATGCTGCTTCTCTCGGGGTGTTTATCCCCTGCAGACAGAGTGTTACCAGGTAGTCATGGCTGGCCTCAATTTAGGATCCTCCTGCCTCTGACTCCTCAGTGCTAGGATTATGATGCCTGGCTAGCTCACAATGTGCTATAAAAAAATTCATTACTCTCTCTGTCTCTTTCTGTGTCTGTCTGTCTGTCTCTCCCTCTCTCTCTCTCTCTGTGTGTGTGTGTCTGGGAATGTGGGTTCAAGAGTGCCCATGGCACGCATGTGGAGGTCAGAGGACAACTCTCAGGAGTCAGCTCTTTCCTTTCACCAGATGGGTTGAGGGATTGAGCTCAGAATTCAGCTTTGCACAGCCGCCATTCCTGCTGTCCTAGGCTGTGCTTTTTGAATTGCAAATGAGAGATGTCTGAAGGCACACACTGGCCCCTTGAGGCCCTTGCTTACCAGTATTTTAGAAAAGGTAATCCCACCCTGGCCAGAGCTGTCTGGTTCGGAGATTTGGAGATAAGGATCTTTCTGTATCTTTTTTACGACAGAGTTTTGCGTAGCCCAGGCTGGCCTCAAACTTTCTCTCACGACATAGCTGAAGATGACCTAAAACCCTCAGGATCTTCCTGCCCTTGCCTCACAAGTGCTGAGGTTACAGGTTGGCAGCACCATGCTCGGCTTAGAGACGCGGGTCTCCGAAGATGGCCTTTGGAGTGTGCTGACAACTCCCGAGAGTAGCTAGTCACACATCATTTCTGTTTGGCTTCTGGCGGAAGATTTACCTTCCTAATTAAGTTCCGCTTAGACAAATAGAGTAAAATCCCAGTTTTATTCATTCTTAGGGACTTGAATATTATTACAGAGATCAGACATGTCAGTTGAAGGATTGAATAGGACGAGAGGGAGAAGGAGGAATTAAATCAAGGTGAGACAGAGTGCGGCAGCTTGCAAAGTGGCAAGTAAAAGCATTATGAAGGACTGCTCCCACCCTAGACACAGCGACAAGACATTCTTCTACTTCTTGGAAGTGTTGACTTTATTTTAAGAGGCAGCTTTAAGGTGTCAAGTTCCTAACATCGTTTATGAAGAGCTGGGTCTGTGAAGCAGGCCTAAATACTAAGAAACATTTTTTCTTGTAATTTGTGTATTCGTCAAAGCTAGATCTATAGTGAAGGGAGGTTATCTTCTCACTAATTATAGAGACATACATGTAAATCCAAAGAACGATGTAGTTGACTAATAAGATAGATTTAAAGCCAGCACATGCTCATAAGCCCAACACTAAGGAGCTGAGGTAGAGGGCCACAAGTTTGAGACTGCCTTGCACCGCATCACGCTTTCCAGGTCTACCTTAGCTAAACAGCAAGACCCCATCTCAGAAATAAATCTGAGAAAGCTGGGGAGATGGCTCAGTGGTTAAGAGTTCTGGCTGGTCTTCCAGAGGACCCAAGTCTAATTCCCAGCACTCATACGGCAGCTCCCAGCCTGGATGTAACTCCAGTCTAAGGGGATCCAATGCTTCTTCTGGCTTCTATGGGCACAAGGCATGCACATCACACACAGATATACATGCAGCCAGAAACTCACACATATCAAATAAGTTAGTTAAAAAGGAAATCTATCAACTTTGGATGAAATATACTGTAAATA
Source organism: Arvicola amphibius (assembly GCF_903992535.2). Taxonomy (NCBI): domain Eukaryota; kingdom Metazoa; phylum Chordata; class Mammalia; order Rodentia; family Cricetidae; genus Arvicola; species Arvicola amphibius. The sequence goes on along the minus strand of NC_052065.1, from coordinate 121,372,795 downwards.
AGCATTTTCTTTGAATTTATTATTTTTGAGATTAAAATATAATTACAGCATCTCCCCCTTCTTTTTCTTCCCTCCAGTCCTTGCGAAGCACTCTCCTTGCTCGCTTGCTCTCTCACGTTCAAGCCCTCTTTCTTCGCACTCCTAGTTATAAATCCGACCTCTACGCCTGTGTAACATTATTTGTCTGTATAATCATATGCATATGATTTTTCATAAGACTATTTTCCCCCTTTCCAGTATTCTTTATTGCCTCCAGCTCTGTATCTAGGCTCTAGGCTCCATTTCTCCGTTTCTTGTTAGCATGCCCATTGGTGTCATTCTATTCATGTCTTATTTAGACATTCATGCCGGTGAGATTTTGTAGCTGTGGCTTCTCTGATACCTCTAAGAGACATTGTAACCTCATCTGTTTGCATTCTTGGAAGGCAGAGTAGTACCTGGGAATGCGTTATATATATTTAAATTTTTACCTTCTAAGGAAAGACAACAGAATGGAACACTTGGTGATACACACATAGAATCCTAGTACTTGGTATGTAATCAGGAGTTCAAAGCCAGCCTCAGATACATGGGACACTACGAAAGGGGGGGGGGGAATGGAAGTTAGTGTATATGGGGTTGACTTCTTTATTTCCTATTTTTTCCATGTATATGTATGTAGTATGTACCTGTGCGTGTGGGTACACATGTCTGAGGAGGCCAGAAGCCAATATTAGGTGTCTTCCTCAATTTTTATTTTAAAATATGTATGTTTATGCATATGGATGTGTATCTGTGAGTGTATGCCATGTGTGTGTCGATGCTCAAGCAGGCAAGAAGGCATCGTAGTCCCTGGAACTGAAGTTACAGGCAGCTCTAAGGTGCCTGATGTGGATGCTGGGTGTTGAACTCGTGTCTGCTGCAAGAACAGCAAGTGCTTTTAACTACTGAGCCATCTCTCCAGGCTTCTACCTTTTTCTTCAGACATGAGCTCTCCCTGCACCTGGAACTCATCAGTTCTGCTAGACTGTCTAGCCGGTACGTCCCAAGGATGTGCCTGTCTCGTACTCTCCAGCTCCGTGGCGAGAGAAATGTGCTGGGTTTTTATGCCAGCGCCAGGGATCCAGACTCAGATCTTCATGTCAGGAACCTCACTGCCTAAGCCATCCCACCAGTCCGTTTACCAGAACTCACATAGTATCCCTTTACTTATCTTACAAGAAAGCAGTAAACTGGTGTATTTGCTACCGTTCTGTTGCTGTGATAAAACACCAAGACCCAGGCAACTTACAGGAGAAAGGGTTTACTTAGGCTCATGGGATAAGAATCCACCGTGGAGGGAGGCATGACAGCAGGCAGGTGTGGCAGCTGGTGTAGAAAGCTGAGAACGCACATCTTGAACTGCTAGCATGGAACAGAATTCGTAAGCTAAAAATGTTGCCAGTCTTTTCAACTCTGAAAGCTGATCTCCAATAGCATTCACCTTCCAACAAGGCCATGCATCCTAAATATCCCCAAATAGTACTGTCAACTGGAGATCAAGTGTTCAAACACCTGAAATCAATGGGGGGGGGGGGGCGTTTCTCCTTCAAATTACTACAGTTAATTCTTGGTATATATTAGGTGCTCAGATGGTATTTATTGAATAGATAGTAGCTTGGTCTTAATTTTAATTAGTTTTAAAAATATTTTCTTCAGGATATCTTGGATGTCTAATACTAACTGTATAGCGAGCGAAAAAAGGAAAAGAAAGCTAGGTCTCCTCCAACATATCATGGCTCGGTGTTTTTTATGCCGAGCTAACGCGTCTGTTTCAAAGTTGTCTAATTTTACTTTTGTTTTGTTTTGAGATACAGATTCATTACATAGCCAAGATTGGCCGCCATCTTGTGTCAATTTTCCTGCCTCAGTTTCCTCTCTCAAGTATTTTTAATTAGGGAAAGATAGAAAGTTGTGGGAGCTTACGTCCTAGGATGTCATATGGAAACACTTGGCTTCCCTACCTGCCCACTTCTTAGTTCTTATCTTACCCCAAATCTCTTGGTTTCATTGGCCTTTCCTTTTTTTTAAAAAAAAAAAACAGATTTATTTATTTATTTTTACTGTGCACATATATATGTACACATGCATGTTTATTTTTTATTGTGTGCCTGTATATATGCATACATGAATGAGCGTGCATGCCCGTTCACATGGGTGGAGGTGGAGGTGGAGGTGGAGGTGGAGGTGGAGGTGGAGGTGAGAGAACAGCTTTAGAGAATGTGTTCTCTCTCCTCACTATTCAGTGTCCAGACTGAACTCACGTTGTCAGTCTCGACAGCAGGCACTTTTGCTTCTGATCCATCCTGCTGGCCCCTTCATTGGCCTTTCAAAGTTAGACCTCTCCCTATGCTCTATTCCTACATGTGACCTCCAACGCGACACAAATGGTGAAGTGAAGTCTCCCAGTCACACTCTGGTAATAAGTGAATTTATTGTACAGGGTGACAGAAAATTTATGAGCTCTGATTTATCAAGTTTGAATGGGAAAATAAAAGTCTTTTGCCCTCCCTTCTTTCTTGGAAAGACATGCCGAGTCAGCTTGAGAATATTCTTGCATGCTACCGCTTCAGAATGACAAACATGCTTTTTTGTTTTCTTTGTTGTTAATATCCATTTATTTTTATTTTGTGAGTCTGAGTATTTTGCCTGTATGTAAAACACATATATATGTGTGTGTGTGTGTGCTCATAGAAACCAGAAGAGCGTGTTGGATCAACTCAAACTGGAGTTAAGGACAGTTTGTAAGCTGTCAGGAAAGTGTTGAGAACCAAACCCAGGTCCTGTGCAAGAGTGGCAGATACTTTTAACTACTGAACCATCATCTTTTCAGCTCCTGATGTTTTTTAGAGACAGGGCCTCACTCTGTAGCTCATGCTGTCCTGGATGTCACTGTGTACCCCAGTAAAATGGACCTTGAACCTGTGGTGATCTCCCTGCCTTTGTCTTCTGAGTTCTGGGATTATAAGCAGTATCTTCCGTGCCTACCCTATGAGCTTGATCTTTGAGACAGTTTTAGGTTGGCTTTTGTTGGGTGACTGTTCTGTGAGCTATAGATGCTAACTGAAACACTACAATTAATGTCTCTGATATCTGAGTTCCTGAATGTCCATCTTCCAGTGTTTGGATTTTTTCTAAGGTAAAAAAAAAAATGTGTTTTTAATGAAATGTTGTAAAATTCATTAATTAATTAACAAACTAATGAATTAATTAATGTCTGTTAGGCATTTCTGCCTCTGAAAAGGATGTATTTTTTTAATTACACAGAGACAGAAATATGAGGTGGCAGAAGAATTGCTAAATGTGATCTCTAAATAAAGAGGGACTGGAAGTGTAACTTGTTTGGTAGCGTGCTTGCCTAGCATGCTGGCAGCCCTGGATTTGCTTCCCAATACTGCACGAACCGGTGTAGTAATGCATACCTGTAATCTCAGTGTGTGTGAGATAAAGGAAGGAGGATCAGAAGTTCATGCCCATCCTTAGCTTCACAGTGAGGTCCAGGCCAGCCGGGGCTACAGAAGACCTTGTCTGTAAAAGAGAGAAAACGATAGCTAATTTTGATGCAACATCCTTCCCACCCAGATAAACTAGAGATGGAAGGACTTTGGATATGTAGTTTATAGTCTTTAAAAATTGCAAGTTGCCTCTTGTTGATGGGGAGACATTTGCCATATTTCACTGACCTCTGCCTATGAATTGAAGCTGGCTTTAGAACATGGGTATGAATAAGTGAGTCCAGCTTGCATTTGTTGTCCTTTTACTGCTCTATAACACAATAATTAAAATATAGTCCATTTTAGCAAGGCAATTGAAACCCACAGATCCGTCCTGCTTCCTTTCTCTCTAATACTTAGGTCATGGTGCTTCTGGCGGGATTTAATGGAGTTTCTATGACCTGGGACCATATTTAATACATGATTCAAAAGATCCACAACCAGGGAGTCTGACGTGCCCCTGGTCACTTCCCAGTTACAGGGATTAATTGCTTAATTTTGCAGATGAATATTGGCATTTCTTGTTTTAGATAGCTGTTTATTGCAAAGCTGGAAGGTGATTGATCTTGTTTTTGTTGTTTATTAAGTGATATATCTTTCTGAGTTTTTTTTTATTTTGTGGTGTTAGATATTGAGCCTTTGGACTTGCGTATGTTGCGCAAGTGCTTGAAACAGCGAGCTACATCCCTTGCCCTCTTTCTGAGTTTATTGTACTTTTCGCAGTGCTTTTCCTTTGGTCGTGATTATCTATTGACAGGAACATCTAAACACTCAGTATGTATTTCAATGTCTATTGAGATCCTACTGTGTGACAGGAACTCTTCTGGACATGGAAGGTATAAAAGTGGAAAAAAATGCACTGGTGTCACGTGACTTCGATTGTAGAAGTTGTCTGTCTGCATGTAAGGCTCTCGAAGAGACCATCCTCTCCGTCAACCAGTGAGGGATTAGTCATCGTGGATTTCACACGGGTTGCCAGAGTCGTAGGTCAGTTTAAAAGACTCTACCACCCAATTGGGAACCCGTGAGTAGTCTTCACACGGAGACAAAAAGAGATGGAGATTATGAAGAGCTGGCTTGCTGGTAGATCACGGGGGGGGGGGGGGCTCTGTTTCTCAGCATGGCACATGTTCCAGAAGAGGCATAAAGGTTGGTACATGGAGGACTTCATGGAAACTGGCAGTAGTTCATGAACTTCATCTCTCAGATTTGTGCAGACCTCATTTTATCCCCCGTACCTAGATCTTAGGGGATCATTGCTTTGGCTATCTTTTAAGGATCCAACCCAGTCGTTGGAGGCCCCCACGAAAGCAGAGGCTTCAAACCCAACTCCGTTACTCTCCAGATTGTTACAAGATTAAACACTGGACACTTCGGAGGAGATTCTCACTCTTCATATGTTTGCCATGGTCCTCGAACCACAGAGTTCTAAAATCTACAGTAGCGAGAATGTCTAGGCCCCTTTTCATCCTTTGAAAAGAAGAGGGAAAAGTGCTGCGGATATTAGAAGTTTATTTGGGAGCACGTGGCTAGTAACAGTGAAGAACTGAAATATATTATCGGGTGGGTAAAGATGGCTCAGTGGATAGATGTGATTGTATTGAAGCCCAATAATCCCCACATGGTGGGAGGAAAGACCTGACTCCCACAGGTTTTCCTCTGACCGTCATATACCCTGAAATGAATAAAAAGTAAAATATAAACAGAAATACATGGTTAAATGAAATACATTCATAAAATACAAGACGGGACTGTTTTCCAAGTTCTCACCTGTGAGCTATTGTTAATGCAAACATTTCCCCATAGAAATAAGGCTTTGCATGTTGATTTTGTTTCCTGGATGGCCCACAGAAGCTTGTTTTAATACTTTATGCGGCTAAACTATAAAAACACACAGAGACTAAGAAGCAGGTGCGATGCTAAGTCTCCAGGAAAATGTGTTCTTCGTTCCGATTTAGAACACCCGGAAGTCAAATCCTTTTTCTTAAGCAGGTGGTGGTAGGTGTTGGGGAGCCCACCTCAGGTTCTCACATAAAAACATTCCAGTGACTGAGGTATTGCCCTCTTCCTTCCCAAAAACTGGCAGCCACTGTGGCTCTGAAAAGGAGCCCGTGACTGGAGGAAGGGCAGTGGAGGAGCTACAAGAGTGACTAGGTTCCGCATGCCCTTCATGTCCTTTTTCTTTCTTGTGGGTTTTCTCTGTTGCAGTGCCTTTGTAAAACCCCATGCCTTCCCACCCAAGATGCCTCAATCAGTTCTTTCTTTTCAGTTTATTTATTTTTATTAAAAATTGCCATCTCCTCCCATCCTCCTCCCCCTTCCCTCCCCTCCCCTCCACCCATACCCCCACTCCCTCCCTCTCCAGGCCAAAGAGCCATCAGGGTTCTCTACACTATGTTCAGTTCAAGGTCCTCCCAACTCCCTCCAGGTCCAGGAAGGTGAGCAACCAAACTGACAAGGCTCCCACAGAGCCCGTCCTTGTCGCCATTGTCCTTGGCTTCTCGGTCAGCCTCCACCATCAGCCACTTTCAGAGAGTCCGGTTTGGTCAGATGTTCCATCAGTCCCATTCCAACTGGACTTGGTGATCTCCGTTAGTTCTGTCTTGCCGTCTCAGTGGGTGAATGCACCCCTCACGGTTCTGACTTTCTTTCTCATGTTCTCTCTCCTTCTGCTCCTCATCAGGACCTTGGGAGCTCAGTCCGGTGCTCCAATGTGGGGCTCTGTCTCTATCTCCATCCATCGCCTGGTGAAGGTTCTATGGTGATATGCAAGATATTCATGAGTATGGTTATAGGATCTGGCCTTTTTTGGCTCCCTCTCCACAGCTGCCCAAGGAACTAGCTGGGGGCATCTCCCTGGACACCTGGGAACCCCTCTAGAGTCAAGTCTCTTGACAACCCTCGGATGGCTCACTTAATTAAGATATATTCTTCCCTGCTCCCATGTCCAAATAGAAAACACTATTCTAAGTGAGGTAACCCAGACCCAAAAAGATGAACATGGGATGTACTCACTCATAATTAAAGGACATTGAGCCTATAATTCGTGATCCTTGAGAAGACAATAAAAAGATGAACCCAAATAAAAACATACAGTTATCCTCCTGGATGTTGGAAGTAGATAAGATTGCCGGGCATAAATTGGGAACTTGGGAGTGGGGTGGGATGGGGGCAAGGAGGGATGGGGAGAGAAAGGCGTGAAAGGGAGGATGGGGAAAGCTCGATCAGTTCTTGTCTCTTCTCTTTCCTAAACACTGAGCCCTCTGGTGAAGATTAGTCTTTAGTGTGGAGAGTGGGGGGTTTCCCTGAAGGTGGATGCTGGCGAGGTCAACTTGGTGAATCGAGAGTGGGAACAGTGAGGAGTTAGGCTTGGGCCTTAGTTCTTTCCTATCTGCAGTATGGGGCTAAGCGTCCTGCCTCTGGATTCTATGAGGGTCAGTCCTCTAGGAGCCTGTGTTAGCCATATAAAGTGACTGCATAGAGACCCACAGATGTTATGTAGGAGCCTTTGTTACTCATATAAAGTCTATAGAGATCCGCAGAGATGAGAGAACATATATGGTTAAACAAAGTGACTGTAGACACAATCACTAGCCAAATGCCACTGTGCAGTGGCAGAACCATAAAGAAATATGAGTTTGGTTTTTTTAAAAAGAACATCAACTTATAAAATCTATTATGGAAGTTCCCCTGACTCTCTTGCTTTATATATTTAACACATGCTAGGCAAGCAGTCTACCACTGAACGACATCCCATACCTTTTAACTGTTTACTTTGAGGCAGTATCTTATAACGTTGCTTAGGCTGGCCTGGAAGTAATTCTGTAACCCAAGCAGGCCTTGACCTAGTGCTTTCTCTGCCTGAGGCTCCCAAGCATCTAGGATTTATAGGCCTGCTTCATGAGATCCCGTTCACTGTGCATATTTCTGGTCAAAGAGAATGCTCTTGCCATAATATAAGGTTGTGATTTCCTGTCCACTTAGCAATACATTTCAGCAAAAATGAGGACTTTAGCATTTGAGTCTATGCAGAGGCCTTTGGTGATGTTGGCTAGTGTGAATCCATTTTCTATACTATAGCCTTGAGAATTGAATCAGATTTGAGACCGGAGAGATCTAGCTAAGATGTTGACTTTGACATTCTCTATTCAGAACATGGATCAATAGGCTTGTCATTGGCCTGTATTGGTTAAGTTCGTCTCATTTTCCAGATGTAAACGTCACAGGAAAGTGGTGTTGTTTTCCTAAGGTCCTTCCCATGGTCTAGCAGTGCCAAAGGTGGTATTGGAGTCTAGGTCGCCAGACCCCCACACCTCTTTCCAACATATCTCATGTTGTTGCAAATACAGGCCCAGGTAGGATCTTGTTTCCTAAATTGCTGAAATGCAGAGGAATGGAGGGAATCAAAGTCCGTGAATCAGGGTTTGCACTTTTAAGTTTGCTCCACGTTAATTGAATCAGTTATTAGGCCGGGTACAAATGCCATTACTGTATTCTAGCAGGTGGAATGGGTAATGGGTAATGGGAATGGGTAATGAGTCTAATTTCTGAGCTAAGAGCATTATTTGTCGCTGACTGCTTTTAGCGGGAGCTGTGTGGCATTCTCACGGGTTACAGAGCCAGAAGCAGTACCACCAGTGAAATATGACTAAGCAGCTCAGATTTGCCATTTCCTTCAGAGTTCAGGGGTTAGCAGAGGCAGTGTGTTCTGCCGTGAGAATTAGAGAATGTGATTCAGGATGAGCTCAGTTAATTTCAGATTCCGTTTCATAAGACCGAGATGAACAGGAAAGCACTGGGCTGGCCTGAAATATTTGGCATCTTTTCTTTAAACGGGCTAGAATTAGAAGCTGTGCACCTTGGCGGTTCCATTGGACCACTTGCTTTTCAGTCGATTAGACTGAAAGAACAACAACAACAACAACCAGAGAGTAATGGAGCCAGCTGTGATCAATGTAAACCTGAAGGCAACCTGCAATGGGAGTTGACTGGGTGCCATGGAAGCCGCGGGGGACATTACAGGCATTGTTGACTCTGAAATAGAATGGAGGGTGTGGGGATTCCTTTCTTAATTGGGATGTAGCTGGCCTGCTGTGACTGCTTAACTCGGGTGCTTAATGCATGATAATGAGGAAATCAAGGGAGCCCAGGTGGCTTAGCTCATTGCTGGAGCCACAAACTGGACCCCCCCCCCCCAATTTTACTGGTGCCTTACAAAGTGTGAACTGCTCTTCCTGACTTCTGGCAAATGCAGCCATGAGTTGTGCTGGGAAATGGGAAGGGAATTATTAGGCAGGGCCCCTTGGGAGACAGTCTAGGAGGGAGGAGATTTTCATTGCCGCAGTGAGCTGAATTAGTCATTTTGGGGACTCTTACAAACTATCTGCAGATGGTTCAGATGCTACTGGGACTGAAGCAGCAAGGGATTTCTTCCGGTGCCAACCCACGGATGGCTTTTCTGTGTTTTCCTATGTCTCAAGGAAGCCTCAAGGGTATGCGCATGGCTGCAACGCCCGTCAGAGCAGCCCGTTGTCGATGTTTTTTCTTTGAGGGAAGGCTTCGTGTACCTCAGGCTGGTCTCAAGCTTGGTATGTTGTTGAAGATGAACGTGGCCTTCTGATCCTCCTGCTTCAACTGCCTGACTATCGAGGCTGCAGAAGTGCCTTAAACACTCCTGTTTCACAGGATGCTAGCGGTCAAATTCAGGACTTCCTTCATACAAACTAGGAAGGCACTCTTCCAAGCAAACTACACCCCCGATTTCGTATGTGTGTACTTTTATCGGTTCCATCACTTTCCTAGTCTGTGATTATACGCTTGATCTTAGTTTAGTCACTTAAGGAAGTAAGGAAATAATTGTTCCCACATTGCAGGCTTGTTGGGAGAAACAAATACAATGAAAAAAAATCAAATCTTATCCTCCTGGTAATATCAACATGCCATAACCTTGTAACAAGGGAAATGGTTTCTCATATTCATTCATGGTTCTGGAGGGTAGGAAGCCCAAGCTGAAGTTGCTAGTAGAGCCGGTAGCTGGTAAGTACATGATCACGGTGTCTCGTATGGTGGAAATGGCAAAGCAGCTGTTTGGGGTCCTTTTATTTATTTACTTTTAAACTTATTTTTATTTTATGTGTGTTTTTGCCTGTGTGTATGTCTTTGCACCATGTGTGTGCTTGATACCGGTGGAAGCTAGAAAGCGTTATACTCCCTGGATCTGGAGTTATAGGTGGTTGTGAGCTGCCCCATGGGTGCTGTGAATTGAACTCTGGGCCTCTGGGAGAGCAGTCAGTGCTCTTAACCACTGAGCCACAGCCTCACTTTTATTTTTTCTTAATGAGCTTACTAATCCCATTCATGAGAAATCTGTCCTTGCTCATGACCTAATAACTTCCCAATGCCCCCACTTCCAAACAGTACCACCTCAAAGGTTAAATTTCAGTGCATGAATTTGGGTAACATAAATACTCAAGTCATCGCAATATGTATTTACTCTCTAAGCCTCATGCCAGGCAGATGGCAGGGCCCAGCAAATCAGTAATCATATTTATTTGGTTAGTGAGGGGTAGAGTGGAGACATAGCTCAGTGAGTAGCCTAGCAGGCATGAAGCCCTGGGTTTCTTCCCCAGCACGGTATTGTACTTGCTGGAGCTGTCAGTGCCCATAATCCCTGTGCTCTGGAGGTGGAAGCAGGAACATCAGAAGTTGAAAGGTAGTCCTTGGCTATAGGGAGTTTGTGGTCTAGCCTAGACTTTATGAGACCTTGTAGAAAATGGGGAGAGGGTTAGTGAGGTACTAGAGAATGCAACAGGGAATTAGAGGAATGCCTGCTAAGGTGCCTCTTTGCCTTACACATTGAAATGGAGAGTGACTTCAAAAGAATCTATTTGTAAAATCATAGAAATGGTAACTTCTGCACAATTTACACTGGCAGATCCCCAAGATTTCAGAATTCACAACTGGTGTTTAGAAGATGGAAAATAGGTTTTGATATTATTGTGGATTTCCAGAACGGAAAAAAAATGTTGGAAAACGTGTAACAACTAAATGTCTTGTCTCATTTCATCTGCTGATGTTGGAATGGAGTTTGGCTGGCTGTATGTGAATGTTCAGAGAAGAATCTCTAATGAGGTTCAGTGCCTGTCTTCTCTATTGCTTACCCACAGTAGAGTTTCTGTTGTTTGTAAACTTGAGCGGCATTCGCCCAGTTGCTGGAGGGCTACCTTGGGACTCTCTAGCAAGAATTCCAATTCTCTTTTCCACGTCTGAGTCACAGAAGTGGTAAAATGAATGGATGGTGGGAGTCTTAGTGTTCATCTGGCCTTCACAGATCTACATGAACTAAGTGGCTCCTTTCTGAACCAAAACAGGGATAAAGAAAGCTCAGCTGTGCAGAATCTTGATCATGTACCAGACAGTAAAGAGGCGAGCGGGTGTCTTACAGAGTACTACATGGTGATATCATCACAACTTTGTCATGAGTTGACTTGAACTTTGAAAAGTACTTACCTTTCCACAGGTCCCAGGGTTTGCAGATAGAAAGAGGGGTTAGTTTTCCATTTTGTGACATTAGGGAGAGATGTAATTGCTCAATGCTGTAATACTAACACTTGGGGGGGGGGTGGAGGCTGGAGAATTACTGCACACAGTGAGTTCCAGGCCAGCCAGACCTATATAGCTCTGTCTCAAAACCAAATCACAGAAAAAGAACAAAAAAAAATAACAAAACAGTGGTGGTCTTCCTATTCCAGCGGCCTATATAGTGCCTCATTTCTCCTTGTTCTTCTTATCCCACTCCACCTTAAGGGACTCTCGCCCACTTTTTCCCAGGTGGTCTTTCCTCATCCGTAAAGGAATCTCACACTTCCCATTTTTGCAGTATGCTCTAAATGGCTGGCAATGAAGGGAAGCGATGTTCTCTCTCCAAATAATGTTTCCTTCTCTATAGGAGATCCAGGCCAAGTTCACGGAGGAGAGATCTAGAGTAGGATTCTATTTGGAGAGGCTGAGGCTGTAACTCAGTTGGTCAAGTACTTGTCCAACATATAATGGGATGGTGGCACACATTGCTAACCCCAACCCCTGAGAGGTAGAAGCACTAGGCTCAAAATTTCAAGGTTCTCCTTGATGGCCAAGCATGTTCAAGGTCAGTCTGTGCTGCATGCAGCCCTATCTTTAAAAAAATGATCAGTTTAGAGTTTAGGAATGTATGGTGTAGTGAAGGCTGTCTGTCGGGGTATCTGGACAAATACTCTGAAACAATAATCCCCGTGCTTTGTTCTTCTTCTAATCCCCCAAGTTTTCTCAAAAGGGAACTGGGTGCAGCCCAGGCAACTTCCTCATTTGAACAGAGACTCTAGTTGATGCATGCTTTATTTCATGATCAGTTCATATGTTCTAAAACTCAGTCAAGTACCAGGCTATTTTAAGAATCCCAGTGTTGCCATTTGCACGCAATCAACCTGGGTAAGGAACACAAGGCAGGTAATTTCCTCCCAGGTTTGACTCCCCTGTCTTTATTCTCCTAGAATTTCGTTTTGTTTATCGATGTAGAGACTGTCCACTTTTTCCATATCGGTCAACAGACATACCCATATGCACACATATCAACAGTCCCACTGGCAATGAGAGGCTGAAAACCAATGAACTTCACAAACAGCCTTAGTTGGACGTGGTGGGTCACAAAGCAAGAGAAGACTTGTGGGAGAGGACAATTGGGAGTGTGGGAGGAAGACAAGAGGGAGAGAGTGATCTATGGCTGTGTGACATTGTAAAAGGAACACAGTTAACACAAAGGAAACAAGTGACCCTGCCTGGTGATTATTGTGGCATAGATATCATGAACACTTTCCCACCGGGTCATTCCTAGGGGAGATGGGCTGAGTCTGCAGGTAGGGATGCTGTTGCCACCACCATCCATTGCATTTTGTTCACCTCGGCTTTGGCAAACGAAAATAGAACTCCTGTCAGTGTTTATTCCTGGAAAAGTGTGTTTTAAACATTTGGAATGTAGTACCATTTAACTCTTCGCAAATATAATGGTACCCTTTTATTCAAAGTCTACCTCTGCTTATTTGTTTATTTGTTGTGTGTGTGTTTGTTTGCATGCATGCTCCTATGCCCATTCAACAGAGGACAGTTTAAGGAATTGACTTTTTACTTCCACATGTAAATTCTGGGGCTCTAACTGAGGTCGTCAGACCTACTATGTAGGCTAGGTTGTCCTTGAACTTTTGGTGATCCTCCTGCTTCAACTTGCTGAGTTCTGGGTTCTAGTGTGAGTCACCATGCCTGGTTTACATCCATGCTATTGGCTGACTACTTTGGCTTGTTCCTGTGCTTGATGTTACTAGCCTCAATATACATGTCCGAGATTATAAGATGCCCCAACCCATCTTAATATAGGGAATGTATTTTAAAACCAACATTTTATGTTGCATTTAAAACAATAGGGCTTGTGAAATGACTCAGTGGTTAAAGGCACTTCCACAGGTAACTCACCAGGATGGACAAGGTAGGTGAGAACCGATTTATTTCCAAAAGTTGTCCTCTAACACACACACACACACACACACACACACACACACACGCACACATGAACACACAAAAAGACATCAGTAGGTAATTGGCACTTTTAGGAGGAATAGTAACCTATCAGAATGTTAGCAAAAACTGGCAATGTGGATTTTTATTTTTAGGCAGGTCTCACTCTAGCCCAGACTGACCTGGAGCCTGGCTGGCCTCAAATTCATGGCAGTCTTCCTGCCTCAGCCTGCCAAGTGTGGTAAGTACTGATCTGATCCATCATGCCAGCCAAAGTGCCAGAAAGGCCTGGAGCCATAGCTGCAAAAGTCACCCAAAACCGGGAAGAACTCAAAAGCTCAGGCAGATGGGGAGTCAGATCCTCTCGGTTCACAGATGAGAAGGGCAGGATTGATCAGAGAAGAAAACGGAAGTGAGGGTGCAGAGCAAGAGGCAGGTCGGGACAGAAGTTCTGCAATGTGGCATTGGGATCCTGAGCAGTTGGGCAGCACCAGGGAGGAAGAGGAGGAGAGAGAGGGACTTGTGACAGCGCTACTAGTGAGGACAGGGAGCAAAAGGGAAAGCAGAAAGTCTCACCTCCTTATCTGGAGACTTCTGGGGCCATTGTTGGGCAGGGACTGAAACCTGTGCACACGCACTTTCTCTAAGTAGCTGAGGAGCATCATGTGTTCAGGTCAGGAGCATGGGGCTGCATATGTGCTGTGGACTTCCTGGTGGGCACTTCCTCCTTGGCTTGTCTTTCATATCCCAGTACTGTCTTGTTCTGACTCACTGATGGCTGCCACATGCCATTAGGCAACTCAGCCACTGCGCTAGGTTCTCCAGACGGCAGGCAGAGGTTTGCATTTTGTCTTGGACATACTTTTCTCTTTCGAGAACTTGAGGAAGGGGCCTTTGGACAGTTTTGCTTGTTGAGTTGATTGCTTACAACATCTTACAGTTTCAAATTTCCTTTTTAATAGGTTTTTGAGCCCGATGACCTTTATTCAGGGGCCAATTTCTCCAAGGTTCTGAGCACTCTTTTAGCTGTCAACAAAGCAACAGAAGGTAAGGCCTGCTGGTGATTTATGGTCCACGTTTCTAGACGCCAACTATGGCCACAGTTGTTCATATGGTACAAATTTCTTCCCTTCCCCCAAATAAATCTAAACAAATGTAAAGTACTTCACTTTTTAATAACTTAACTGTGCTTATCACAAAATAACAAGGAAAATACATGCCTATCAAGCCTACATATTGCATTCTTATATCCTTAATACAACAATAAGAACCAAAAAGGGACTGCATGCAAAGCTTTTGGATTAATTAATTAGTAAAACAAGACGGGAAACAAAAAGGGAAAGACCAGTTCCTCCTTTAAAAAAAAATAAGGTTTACAAAATAGGGCCATCACTTCCCTTTCTCCGCCAGAGATATTTTTCTTCTGGTTTTCCCTAGGTTGTGAAAAAGAGCTTTTCAGTAGTTTTGTACTGTGAATGAAACCTCAGATTCCCCATGAATGAGAAGAGTAGCTTATTTAAACATTTCTTATCCACTGTATTGGAGGTCATTAAGTATAAGCAGAATAAAGAGGAAGCTGCTATAACTATACTAGAAACCTTTTTCTGTGACATCATGACATCATGTCTTAACTCTCTGTAGTAGCCATCAAGAGTTCAAAGGCTTTGATCCCTCTCCATGGGTCCGGGCTGCCTCAACAGCTGCCAGTGATCTCATTCAATCTCTGAACCACCTTTGGAGGCCATGGTGATGGTGAAGTCCACATTAGAGATGAGGAATGCCAGCCCACAGTTACCCAACTAGAAAACAGATAACTAATCCAGGATTCGAACCCACACACGACTGTCCGGAGCCCTTATACCAAACATGAATCCTGCCGCTGAATGGTTTAAGAGCCAAAAGACTGTGTGCCCAGCACTGCCAGGTGCCATAGAGGAAATTGAAGATATGGCCCTGCCCTTGAGAAAATTACCATCTATTTATGGAGACTCAACTAATCCACGTGAAACAATTAGAGAACACGAGCAGACAATATAATCAAGTGCCAAGTAGGATGGAGCAACTAGGAAGCCATCGAGTAATTATAGTTTTACCCCCAAAGAGCTGTAGATAATAGCAAGATGTAGAAAAATACTTCTCCGAAGTTGTTCTTTTGCTATTTGGGAAAAAAGAATGTTTTTGAGCTATTGCGAGGCGTATAGCAGAGAGTACAGCTAATTCAAGTAGCTATATTTAACACACATGACAAGTATCCAGTTCTGGGAAGGGAGGGTGGTACAATTCTAACATTATGCCACACAAATTATACGTTCCTTTGCCAAACTCTTCTTGCAAGTTTTACAGTCTCTTCGCTTACCACAGATATTTATAAAAATACAAGGAGGTGAAAGTTAAAACCCACAGCCTCAAGGAAATGACTTGGATACTGAGCCTGTCGCCTGGGGAATGTTTGGGCTTTAGACTTTGGCAGTTTATATCTTTTAAAAATAAGTGGAGAGGAAAAGGAGCCTCATTTGAATTTGTCAAGAAGCCAGCCTCTCTCTTTAATACACACTCAGCATACTGAAAACACCCAGCTCAGCTCTGGCCCGATCGAATTTCACAAAGAATCAAGCAAGAGAAGGCTCCCGTGTTTGGTTTTACAAAGCGATTCCAGGATTAAGATTGCATCTGTCTCAAATCCACTCTTCTCCCTCATTCTGATTCTGCACCCCACCCCGACACACCAGGGAGACTTTATGTTATGTGTGCCACACATATTTTTACATGGAAGAAAGAACCCCTAAGTTGTGGGCCAGCAAACAAAGAGAGAAATTTGAAATATTTCAAAAGTAATAAGAGCCACAAACAGCTGTTTGGCACCCGATATAGGTCTGCCTTGGATAACAGGGCATACTGTGACAACTGCTTCAGGAGGGAAGAGTTGTAGGGAAATGGGTTAGGAGAAAATGTGGTTCTGTCGCTGTTTTTCATTATACTGGACAGCAGTGGCCAGTAAGGTTAAGAAGAAAAAAGTTGGCCATTGAAAGGAAAAAAAAAGGGAGGGGGAGCCTGAAACACATAGCCTGTTCAGAATGATAGAAGTCCCAGAGCTGCTCGGATGGCTTTGACAATGTCCTGGGAAGGAGCTTCTCATGTTGTCGGTGGTTTGCTGCCGTGAGTGGTTCTTTTACCATGTCTTTTCCTCTTTTCACAGATCAGCTATCAGAAAGACCATGTGGACGGTCCTCTTCTCTTAGCACTTCCGCTACCAACAGTGCCCCACCAAACCCACAGGCAACAGTACCCAGCACCACTCCAGCGCAGCAAAGTCAGGCAAAGGCAGTGGTAAGTGAAGTCCCCACTCCCTGCCCCCTCTGTTTTAAAATCTGTCACATCAGATCAGCATCCCAGATGTATTTCCGTATATATTCTGTTTGTTTGGTGTGTCACTAGACAGACGAGGTACAGAGTGAAAGCCAGTTCAAACTGGAATGCCAGGCTAAAGCAGGTAGGTGGGGCTCCTGGGTCTGGAACTCAGGGTTGAAGCCCATCTCTGTTATTTATGAGACTTCAGCTAGTCACTTTACTGGGAATGCTATGCAAATGTCTGTCGTTATGACTGCTTTTGATGCCACTTCGCTGCTCCTTTCCCTGCCCCATGACCTTATTAGAATGTGTTATTACCTGGGACTCACAAGCAATCAATAAGTATTTGTTATTGTTCTGGTCTTGATTGCAATCCTTTTTCTTTGAATTCTTATTGAGCAAGACCCAAGCGTAACTGGACCTGGTGGAACAAACCTGCATTCCCAGCACTCTGGAAGCTGAGGCAGGAGCATCCCTGCTAGTTTGAAGTTAACCTGGCCTACATAGTCCACTCAAGACCAGGGTCTCAAAAGAAGAGCCACTTTTAATATCAGCCCATGATAATTCTCTGGATCTCCTAATTGTCTTTGCATTTGGTCTTAGACACTTTGATTTGGGAGGAAATGCCGTTGTCTGTTCTTTCATTTTTGTCCAAAGTGACCGGCTTACTGTAGGCCACCCCAGCCTGTTACTTCCAGAGCATCTGAACAGGTGGTTCTTATCCTTTTGGAGATCACATCTTCCTCCTTCTCCTTTTGACACAGGCTCTCACATTAACCCAGCCTGGCATAGAACTTGCTATGTCTTGGAGGTAGAATGACCTTGAACTTCAGGTCCTCTTGCCTCTACCTCCCAAGTGCTAGGATCACCAGTGTGTGCAATCATACGTGGCCTATACAGTGCTGAGGACTGAACCAGGGCTTCTAGATAAGCACTCTACCCCTTAAGTTACAGCCCAGCTGTGCCAACAGATCCTTTGGAGAAGCCGATGAATGCTATGGCACCGTAGTCTTTGGCCCCTCTTACATTGCATATAAAAGCTGTGTGCATAAACTAATATGAGCAAGGAAAACTGTGTTGAGCTCATCGGATTCTCATAAGGATCTGTAACTCTCAGAAGTTAAGCCCAGAACTTCTTATTTATGTAATTGTGGGTGTTTGAGGCAGTCTCACATAGCTCGGGCTCACCTTGAATTTGACGTGTAGCTGAGGATAACCTTGAACTCCTGATCTTCCTCCCTTCAAATCTTAAGTGCTAGGATCACAGATGTGAGCCTTCCCCTACCCAGCCTAGCTGTGCCGTGTGATCTTTACTTATGACTTAAGGCCAGCCTAGTTGAGATTTGTGAGTAACCGAGAGACGGGAGTGGTTTTTATAAGGGTAGTTTAGCAGCTAACGTTTGGATCAAATTTTATGCTGGAGAGAAGCAGGGTGGAATGGTATATTAAGTTCGCTGTAGTAGCTGCTGCAGCTAAGCAGCCACATTTAGAAAACCGACGAAAGAAAAGGGAACTGAAAGCTGTGACTCCCTTGAAAATGTCCACTCTGACAAATGCAAGTTTCATTTTAAAATTTTATATTATTATTATTATTATTACTATTGCTGTTGCCGTTGTGTGTGCATGTGCTCTCTGTGTATAGTGCAGATGCATGTGGAGATCAGGAAACAACATTTGGGAGTCAGTTCCTTTTCCCCTTCCACCAGGGGCTCCTGGGGTGAAACTCGGGCCATCATCCCCCAAGACCTTGCAGATGCTTGCATATGGACTTGAAGGGGCTATTAATCTCTCCCGAGACCTACTCAGACACTCCTAAATTCAAAACAGAGGCTAAGCTAGGCACTATATCATATAGCCGCAATCCCGGCACTTAGGAGGCTGAGAGGCAGGAGGATTGCTGTGAGTCCTGCCCAGTCTCCTTAGCGAATTCCAGGACAGCCTGAGCTAATGTGAGAGACTGTCTTGGAAAAAAAAAGAACACAATAAATAAACAAATAAAATAAATAAGTGAGATGGGTCTGTGGTTTTACTCTTTTTAAATGGAAAAAGATATGTTTTAAGGGTATAGGTGTTTTGCCTGAATGTATGTCTGTGTGCCACTTACAAAAATGCCCAAGAAGACCAGAAAAGCGCAATGATTTCCCTGGTACTTGAGTGGTTGCAGATGGTTGTGAGCTGCCATGTGGGTGCTAGGACCTGAACCCAGTTCCTCTGTAAGAGCAGCCAACATTCTTAACTGCTGAGGCATTTCCCTAGAACCCTGGGGTTATGGCCTTGGTCACTCCACTTTGCTGACATCCACATAATTTCTGCGCATGCCTCAATTAGACGGGCACTTCATCTGGTGTGGCTTTTGTTTCTCTAGGAAATGACGGAAAATGGAAGTCACCAGTTGATAGTAAAGGCGAGATTCAACTTCAAGCAGACTAACGAAGATGAACTGTCAGTGTGCAAAGGCGACATCATTTATGTCACTAGAGTTGAAGAAGGAGGCTGGTGGGAAGGCACATTAAATGGGAGAACAGGATGGTTCCCTAGTAATTATGTCCGAGAAATTAAACCCAGCGGTGAGTAAAGCTTTTGCCAAGTCTTCTTATGTACAACACTTGCTCCTTCTTGAAAATGTGTTAGTTTAAATTGCTTAACAGGAACAGTTGATACATGTGTGTGTCCAAAATAAGACTAGGACAGAACCAGGAATAGTTACATGTGTCGAAACAAAGTTGTATTTAGACTATGTGAAAACCAAATAAGCAAAGGAATCCACCATTCAGAGCGCTCTTGTACTGTAAGTACGTGCCTTTCTGTTGACCGATTCTAGCCGAGAGTGCACAGTGCAGAGTCCTTCCTGCTCCTCTGAGAATCACCATGGCAGAATACAATAACAGGAGAAGTTGAGAGCTCACTTCCCTTTTTAGTTCTACACCCTTTAAGCAGACCAAAGACTTACTGCCTCAGAGATGTTTGAGAGAGATAACGGGCTCGGGCAGAAAGCTGCCTGGCTGACCGCGTTAGGAACAAGATTGTCCTTAGCTTATTGAACACCAGGAATTGCTTTCCCCTTTTCTGAATAATGTACACACGATAGACTTTAATTGCTCTTTAGAAGTCTTTTTTTTTAGAGGCTTTTTTTGGTAACTTATTTGTCCTTCTTAAATAAGAAGGCAGATTCTTCTTGAAATACTAAGCAGAAATTAGCAGAGTAGCATGGTGTACATCTGGACTCCTAGCCCTGGGGAAATGGTGGCGGGTGGATTAAGAGTTTAAGGTCATTTTACCTGTGAAAGAAGTTCTAGGCCAATGTGGGCTCCGTCATACCTTGTCTCAAATAAGCCAAACAGCAACAAAATTCAGTAGGACCCTTTCATAGTCAGTTCAGTAAAGAATATGTTAGGGCAGATGAAACTGTTGTCATTCCTTCTTTTCACTTTTCAAAAATATTTACCTAAGGGCTCTTTTCAATAGCTCGATGCTCCTCGTATTGTCTCTTCTTTGTTTTTCTGTTAAGGCTTCATAATTGATGGGGCCAGTGGGTGGTTCAGAGAGTAAGGGGTGCTTCCTGCCAAGCCTGACATGAGTTAGATCCCCAGGGCACGCGGTAGAGGGCGAGAACCCAACTCCCAAAAGTTTTTCTCTGACCCCCATATGTATGCTCCACGGTTCATGCCCCCTAGAATAAATGAATGAATGAATAAATAAATAAATTTTAATTGAAGAAATGATAGTGAGGGGCCAGTGAGATGCTCACTGGGTGAAGGTGCCCGCTGCACAGCAAAGCACTGGTTGCCTGAATCTGATCGCTAGAACCTATGGAAAAGTGAAGGCGAGAACCAGCCCCACAAAGCAGTCCTTTGAGCTCAGTATGTGTGCCTTGGCCGGAGTGCCCTCTCCCACGCACACATCATGCTCACACGGACAGAGCGTATTTTTACATTGACACATTTAATTAGTAAAAATATAGACTCACTCTAAATAAAATATTTCAGTATAGTACAGATAATGAAAGTTCCTCCTTCTCCCTGCACAGCTGGCCCCAGATAATTATCACTTAGAAGGCTTTCCTTAAAAGTTCTTAAGATGAAATTCAGTTGTTCAACTTTCTGTGTTCTGGGATGGGGGAGGGGAGCATCTCCGTGAATGGAATGTGTTTCCTAGAGGACTTACAAATATTTGTTTGTATGGACTTCTCATCAGTTTTTGTTACATTAGGCATGGACCCCAGCTCCTAATACATGCTGGGCATGGACCCCAGTTCCTAATACATGCAGGGCATGGACCCCAGCTCCTAATACATGCTGGGCATGGACCCCAGCTCCTAATACATGCTGGGCATGGACCCCAGTTCCTAATACATGCAGGGCATGGACCCCAGCTCCTAATGTATGCTGGGCATGGACCCCAGCTCCTAATACATGCTGGGCATGGACCCCAGCTCCTAATACATGCTGGGCAAGAGATTTATTTACCTCTGATCTAGAGTCCCAGTCCTCAGCATTTTTATTTGCTGGGAATTGAGACTTTTTTAAGCCCTGGAAGTATTTTCACAGGCCCTGCCTGGAATTTCCTTGGTTTTGATTATTTTTACAGCTGACCTTCACTCCCTGCCGTAGCTTTCCTTTGACATAATCCGGTTGTCAGGACCCCTAAACCATTTTCCAGATTTACACCGACGTTCCCTGGCGCAGTGTCCTCATCTGCAAAACTAAAAGAAACGACTGGTTGCCTTGCCTAAAAATTCCAAGCATTGCTTAAAGGGTAGAGAAGTGCACAGCGTGACTCTCACTTTGACGTCTTGTAACAAAGTGCCTAATCTTTGATGGACAACCCTCGGCCTTGCTCTCCCTTCCCTTTGGTTTTTTCTCGGGGTTCTCTGGTTTAAGACTCAGATTAGCAAACTCTAGTCTGACTTGAGCAGTTAGGGGATCCCAAGAAACAGCCTGCTGTTGAGAGTAGGTGTGGCTTCGGAGTCCAGGAAGTTTGTGAGGCCAGGAAGTTTTCAGATCTGATGTATGTGGAACAGCATCTCTCATGAGGTTCCTTGTCACCACTTTCTCGTCATCCCCTCTGCTGTTCTTGTCACGACTGTAATCTAGCCTTAACTCGGTAATCAGGGCAGGTCATTAACAATGTAACCCAAATCATGGCCCCTCCCAGAAGTATAAAAGCCACAGTAGTGCTGTCCCAACTTTGTCCCTAGGTGATCTCATTCCACTTTATGCGTACTGGTCTGTTGGCCCACCTGGCTGTCCAGCCATTGGCAATGTTCTCCTCAGATTTCTGCACTGCTGCTTGCCTTGTGACCTCCAGGTCTGCTCTCTTGAACATGTAGTAGCAGCGTCTTCCTGAGTCACCCAGGACAGAGGTGAATTCTTTCCTTGTTGCGTCCACCCGTCTCTCTGTCCTGCTTCTCTTTTTGCTTGATTGTTTTCTTCCCCTAATATCCTATATTATTTCTTTACTCATTTACTGCCCACATCCTCCTCTGCTTTATTTATGCTTGTTAAGTATTGGTAAAATGTCTGGGTATGATGGCTCATGCCTATAATTTGGGGAGTGAGACAGGATGCTTGCCCGTGAGCTCAAGGCCAGCCTGGGCTACAAGAGTGAGACCCTGTCTCAAAAAATCAAGACCAAAAGAAAATAAAAACATTTGTGGGTTAAATATGGTCAAAGTACATGATTTACTTGAAAGAAATTGTGTATATATATATATATATATCCTAATATGTATATACACATTATGTACAATGATATAAACAAAAAAACAACCCAGTCTCAGAAAAAGATCATATTGTAAAACGAATGAATATTGTGAGTTAGGTGATAAAATTGTATTCATCTTGTTCACTGAGTACCCGCTATCCACTTGGGGTGTCCCTAACAATATTGCCCAAAGACTCTACCCATAGGACCTTCTTAGCTTTATGTGCTTAGCTTACAGTAGCAGCATGCGGCAGAACAGGCAGTGCAGACAAAGGTCTAAACAAGAGGCTACTGGAACAATGAAGAAACAATTTGATTAGCAATATTCTAAGTTGAGCAGAAGTCCTGGAACTGGGTTCTGAAGATTTGAAGAAGTTCTGCCTGGTGGGAGGTTAGAGAGAGTGAGTTGGAGAACTCTTATAGGGAGGCATAGAGTAGCAGGCAGGATGATTTTTCCTTGGCCAGGAAATACATGGAAAAGGCCAGGCCCTCGAGCTAGAGCTCTAGGAAGATGGGTATGGCAATGTCAAGTTGCTTTTGATTTTTCACTGACATATTTAAACACTAATTTATAAAGGCAATATACAAATGTGATGGTTTGAAAGAAAATGAGCCCCAAAGGGAGTGGCACTAATAGGAGGTGTGGCCTTGTGGGTAGAAAGGAGTCGCTGTGTGTGGGGAGCAGTCTTTGAGGTCTCTTTTGCTCAAGCTTCACCCAGTGTGACAGTCTACTTCTTGTGGAAACCCTAAGGCAACAAGATAATGAGTTTTTTTTTCTTTTTTCTTTTTTCTTTTTTTTTTGGTTTTTCGAGACAGGGTTTCTCTGCAGCATTTTTGGAGCCTGTCCTGGAACTAGCTCTTGTAGACCAGGCTGGCCTCGAACTCACAGAGATCCGCCTGCCTCTGCCTCCCGAGTGCTGGGATTAAAGGCGTGCGCCACCACCGCCCGGCAAGATAATGAGTTTTATTATTGCATTTTCATACACTCCACTTCCCCTGTCCCAGTTCTCCTCTGCCTCTCTTGCTATTTCTTCTCCTCCTGTGAATAATCCCACTTCTTCTTTAATGTCATTATATACATACATATATATAACATATATATATATGTAGATTCTAAATGTAAAAAAGTATGCAATATTTTCTCCCCCCCCAACACTCTTGTACTCATCTGTCCTGTCTTAGTCACCGTTCTATTGCCGTGAAGAGAAATCATGACCAAGGCAACTCTTCTTTTAAACAGTATTTAATTGGGGGGCTTGCTTACAGTTTCAGAGGTTTAGTCCATCGCCATCTTGGTGGGGAAGCATGGTGGTATGCAGGCAGGCTCTGAGAGCTACATCCTGATCTGCAGGCAGAGAGAAAGGGAGACTGGGCCTGGTATGGACTTTAGAAACCTCAAAAGTTTCTAAACGTCAAGTGTGCCCCAGTGGCACACTTCCTCCAACAAAGTCACACCTGTTCCAACAAGGACACACTTTCTAGTCCTTCTAACCTTGGCAAAGATTTTCACTCCCTGTTGACCAAGTATTCAATTTTGAGCCTGTGGGCAGGCATTCTTATTCAAACCATCATATTCTCTTAAGCCTTAGTAACTATTCCCTCCCCTTACAGTTATCTTTCTCCTCTCATGTCCTACATATATAATCTATATTCTGTGTAGTTGGACTTTCTTGGCCCACTAGCCCCCCAAACAATGACACATACACTTGTTATTAATTACGAAAGTTTTGCCTTTAGTTTAGGCTTGTTCCCAGCTCTTATCACCTGCTTCCATTAGTCTACATGTGACTTCTTTTAAACCTCTCTTCTGTTTTGTATGTCTGACTTCCTCCATGTCTCTCTTCCTGGAAGTCCCATCTAGTCTCCCCTGCTTAGCTATTGGCCATTCCACTCTTAATTAAACCGATCAGAAGACACCTTAGGCAGAGATACAACTTTACAGTAGACAAAAAGATAATCCCACAACAATTCTGTGTATGACAAAACCTGTAATATTTGTCTTTCTAAGTTTAGTTTATTTTGCTTAACTTTATAATCTATAGTACTATCCATTTTCCTGAAAATAACTATTTTATTACACTTTTTCTTTTAAAGCTAGTCGCACATAGGCCTAGCTAGCCTTGAATCCACTATGTAGGATGTGATGACCCAGAGATTCTGAGAGTTCTGCCTGCATCTCTGAAGTACTTGGGTTGCAGGCTTGTATTGCTATACCTTGTTTATGTGATGCTGGGAATGGAACCCAGGGCCTCATATATATTATGCAAGCACTCTACCAACTTATCTACATTCCAAGCCCCAGTTGGATTCTCTCCAATGTGAAGTTGAAGCAGAGGATCGTCTGTGCTTTGGGAGATGGCTGGATTTCAGAGGAGTGGTGGGTCAGGATTCTGCCTTGTACCTGGCAATAGAGAGAGTGAGAGAGAGTGAAGAGACAGAAAAGTGCACGGATGCAGATGTTGCTCAAACAGAACCAAAGAGCACGAGCCTGAAAACAAGGGAAGAGATGAGAAGAATCCAAATCTAGAGGTTCAACCTGATGATGAACTTCTTAAGGGAATGTGTTATCATCCATCTGGCTGCTCAACAAAGATTTGTTTCCCACGATTAGCTTATTAATTCTTGTCCTGGACACTGGCGGGACAGAAAAGCATAAGAATGACTCTTGTCTCATTGGCTTTCAGATTAGTGGGAGAAGATATTATTGCATGCAATATAATATGTTTAGTGATTTAGCTAACTACATGATGTAATGGATACGAGTGAGAAGAGGGGTACATAACCCAACCAAATGGAGTAAAGGGGAAAAATACTCATGTTTGTATATTCTTTTTATTATTTCCCTTCCCTTCCCTTCCCTTCCCTTCCCTTCCCTTCCCTTCCCTTCCCTTCCCTCCCCTCCCCTCCCCTCCCCTCCCCTCCCCTCCCCTCCCCTCCCCTCCCCTCCCCTCCCCTCCCCTCCCCTTCCCTTCCCTTCCCTTCCCTTCTTTCCCCTTCCCTTTCTTCTTTCCTTCCTTTTCTCTCCTCCCTTTCTTCCTCCTCTCTTCATCTCTCTTTTTTGTCTCCTCTCCTTTCCCCTCTCCTCTCTATCCCTTCCTTTTACTCTCCCCTCTTTCTCCTCAAGTTCACTACATAAAGTTAGATGACCTTGAATTATTGATCCTCCGGCCTCCACATCCAGTTGCAAGTGCAGTTAAAATTTTAGGAACAACACCCTTGGAAGAAAGATTAAAGTAATTCTTTAGGCACATTGAATAGTTCCTGTTACAGTGATTGTTATAAAGAGAGGAAACCTGGCTCCTGAATCTCAGTGGTCTTCTGTCTTACTTTGCAATCTCCTCTTCTTCATGTGGTCAATTCCCTTTCTGTTTTACTTCCATATTGTTGTCTAACTAAGGAACCCCTCCCCAGAGGCCAAGTGAATAAGACCACCCAATCTCAGACTTTCAGCTTCCAGAATTAGGAGATAAGGAAACCTAGTTTTACAGGCACTTATCTATAAATATTTTGCTATAGTAACAGATGATGGAGTAATAAAGTGCTGGACTCCATTCAGAGAAAAGATAGAAGAAAGGTGTGTGTACATGTGTGTGTGTGTGTGTGTGTGTGTGTGTTGGGTGTTGGAAGGTATTAGTACTGACAATGAGTGATTTTTGAACCAATATCAAAGTTTAGCTTGGTGTAAATGAAGGTATTAAGTATTTTGTTAGAAAAGTTAGATGAGCAATAAAGTTTTGTTGATTTGAATTCTTTTCTACCCAAACTCTTGGTAGCGCTACCAAATTTACCTAGAATGTCACCAGAGGACATGTTGAATTCATCATATTCAATGATTGTGGATGGCTGCCTTTTCATAAATTTCTTTCCATGAATTCTTTGCTGATATGTAAGCTTAGGAAGCAAGACTAGTCTTCAGAGAGGGTGACAATGACTTATAGATTGATTCAAAGTTGAAATGAGTGTTCCATAGACACATTTTAAACCCCAGTGCTGAATAATCTCTTTAACCTTTCCATTAACTTGAATCAGGAGTGGAACTGAAGAACTTGGGAAATCTCTATCTTTCCTCCAATTGGGACAAAGGTATAGCCATATGGTCACTTGGACAGTCAGTGATTCTGACAAATTCACACACCTAGCCTGGGAGGTGAGACATTCAACCTAATACTCAGAGTATTTTTGTAATGTCATGTAATGACAAAGCAAGCCCAGAGACATATAACCCTCCCCCTGCAGAGGGTTGTGCCAGGGGAATGCTATGCAGTTTCCATCTCTTGAGACTGTCATTCACAAGAACACTTAGTGCTAGGGTAAATTTGTCTTCAGGGAGAGGCATATTAAGTTCTAGATTCCACTGTAGGTCTGGGGCAGATATTACTGTGCTCAGAGGCACAGAAGCAGTGCTTTCCCTGGCTCTTCGAGAGAAGTGTAGCACAAAGAACAACCCACAAGATACTATAGAAAAGCAAGAAATTGAGTAGTTGAGTCTCTGTCTCTGTCTCTCTCTTACACACACGGAGAGACAGAGACACAGCGAGCTTTCAGCATGTCCTTGAGGTTAAAGACGTAGTCGGTCTTTATGAGTATGATGATAAAAACGTCTCACTGAGAGGATAGAACTTCAACATCAGTGACGTCCAGAAGCCACAATTGGGGTGGAGAGATGGCTCATGGTTAAAAGTACTCACTGCTATTTCTGAGGACCCGGATTTAATTTCCAGCACCCGCTTGGAGGCTCACAACTGTCTGTAAACTCTAGTTCCAGGGCCTCCAACAGCTTATACTGGCCTTGCAAGAACCAGGCATGTACGTAGTTTGTGCACACATATACAGGCAAAACACTCCTTCATATAAACTGAAAATAAATTTTAAAAATGTATGTGTAATCAGAGGTTTCTCACCCACCCACCAGTTCCTGAATAACCACTTGGAGACTTAATATTACTTATAAATGCTTGGGTGAGGGCTCAGGCTTATTACTAGCTAGATCTTACATTTAAATTAACTCATATTTTTAAATCTATGCTTTGCCATGTGGTACATGGATTGTTACCCCATATTTTTTTACCTGTCTTGCTTCCTTGGCGGCTGGCTGGCTGGCGTCTCCCTGACTCTGCCCTTCTATATCTGTTCTTGAATTTCCCACCTGGCTCTATCCTTCCTTGCCATAGGCCAAAGCGCTTTTATTTATCAACAAATGAGAGCCATACATATTCAGAGCATGCAGAAAGACCATGCATACCACAGCATTTCCCTCTTTCTGTCTAATCAAAAAGGAAGGTTTTTACTTTAACATAGTAAAGTTACATAAAACAAAATAGTTATCAAGCAAGAATCTGTTACAATATCCAGTATAATTGTATTTGGCAAAATTAAAGAAAATACTCAAACTAAAGCCATCAGCCTTGGTGGCAAACAACAAACATCTTTATTCTCTGAGCCATCTCGCTGGTCCTAAACGCTGAGGTTTTTGTAAAGATTCTTCATTCATCTTCTCCCAAGACAGTCATTGTGAATTACACCTATACTCCTAACACCCAGGATGCTGAAAATGGAGGACGATCGTGAGTTGTCAGTCAACTGGACTGCTGGCAAAACTTTATCTTAAAAAGAAGCATGGAGTCAGGCAGTGTTGGCGCCTGCCTCTAATCCCAGCACTTGGGAGGCAGAGGCAGGTGAATCTCTGTGAGTTCTGGGGCTCGTGAGGCCTACAGAGTGAGTTCCAGGCCACTCAGGGCAGCACAGAGGAACCCTGTCTAAAAACAAAAACAAAAACAACCCTCCCCCCAAATCATTGTTGAAGAAAGAAAGGGAAAAAGCAAAAGAAAGAAATAAGGAAAGACACCTTCTTCTTTTCCATGCAAAAATTTCCCTGCCACGAGCCGGGCGGTGGTGGCGCATGCCTTTAATCCCAGCACTCGGGAGGCAGAGGCAGGCGGATCTCTGAGTTCGAGGCCAGTCTGGTCTACAAGAGCTAGTTCCAGGACAGGCTCTAGAAACTACAGGGAAACCCTGTCTCGAAAAACCAAAAAAAAAAAAAAAAAAAAAAAAAAGAATTCCCTGCCAGGAAAGATTGAAACAAGCATGATTTGAAACAAAGATTTTAAACCAATCTTATTTTCTCCAGCTGATCCTGTTAAGGAGTCATTAAATTATTCGAGAAGATGATTAGGAGCATGGTTAATTGGATTTGTATTAAGGCAGATTAGGAAACTACTCTTCCTTATATATGATATTTCCTATTTTCCAGGCTCTGAAGTAAAATCTTTTGTTTCATCCCTG
This sequence comes from Arvicola amphibius, assembly GCF_903992535.2. Taxonomy (NCBI): domain Eukaryota; kingdom Metazoa; phylum Chordata; class Mammalia; order Rodentia; family Cricetidae; genus Arvicola; species Arvicola amphibius. The sequence continues at coordinate 121,344,407 of NC_052065.1, read as the reverse complement.
TTACTGATAAGTTATTTCTTAAAAATTTAATTAACCCCCCCTCTGTGTGTGTGTGTGTGTGTGTGTGTGTGTGTGTGCAAGCAAAGTAGAGGTGAAAAGACAACTTTGGGAATCGGGAGTCAGTTCTCCTCTGCCACTGTGTGGGTCCAGGGCTCAAACTCAGTTTGTCAGCAAGGGCCTTTACCCACTGAGTCATCTATGGCCCCTGATTTTGGTAGTTTGTTCTCTCTGTCTCGCTCTCACCTTCTTATTAGAGCTTTGATTATTTTATTAATTTTTTTGAAAAATATGTAAAACTGTTACGAAATTTTCTCTTTAACAATTTCATACATGTTTGTCATGCATTGTTGTCTCTCCCATCCTTGACTTCACTTTCAAAGAACTAATTCTTTATCCATGGCGTTCAGTCATCCCAGTCATCAAGAAATCTCTAAAGCATCTACTTCTTTCATGTTTGATTCTCCTCCGTTCTCCTTTGCATAGTTAACATTGTGTTTCAATTGCATTATGCATTCCATCAGCCGTTCCTGCCCTTGGCTATGTCTTAGCAGGCACTCCCTCAGTGGAATGCACTTCGCTTGGCCTTGCTTCTGATTGGTGACAGCATCTTGCCGGTGTCTTTTATTCACATACTAACCAGACTTAACCTTGCTTAGTTTCTGAGATCAAAGGAGATGGAACTTGTTCCATGTCTTGTGTCTGTAGACCTTGCTTTTATACTTAAAAAGTGATTTTCATTTCTTCATTTTTTTTGAGATAGTCTTATTATGTAGCTCAGTTGACCTTCAACTCCCTAGGTATCCTTACCTATTCTAAAATTTATGACAAGCCTCCTGCCTCATCCTCTTTAGGACTGGGATTATAAGTTTGACCCACCACAGCAGGCTCAAAAATTTTATTTTTATCAAGATTACTTTAAATAATAATTGAACAAAAAACTTAACTTGTAATCTTTACTGAAGTTCTGTGTCAGCTTCTGCCCAGTGCTATTGACCAAGCCCTTTAAGTAGTTTTGGCTCTGGAGATTCTATTGATTGGGGGCAGCGCCTCCTTAGGAAGTTCTGCCTCAGCTTTGATCTTGGTTCTGCCAGTTTCCTATCTGCATGACCTTAGGCAAAGAACATTACATTCCTGGTTTCTGTCCTCTCTTCTTTGTAAAATAAGATGATCTCCATTAACAGGGTGCTGTAAAGATAAATAAAATGTCTTTAATGCTACTTAGTCCCAAATAAATATTAGGAATATTTTAATACAATAAAAGTTAAAATCAATATTATATGGGAAATATTTATGAAACTGTATTGTAATAGAATTACAAGACTATAGGAAAAGATGTATGTGTATTCACACATACACATTCATAAAAAGAATGAAAATACATAATGCATAATTGTTACTCAGAATGATGCTTAACTTTGGATAATGGAAAATCACCAGGATTTATTTATGTTTTTGTATTTTTAATTTTTAGGGTTGTTCTGTAAAAAAGTCATAACTTGTAAAAATATTCTAAAAGAATATCAATGTGTGATGAGGTACTCTTACTTGGCCATGTGCAGGCCTCCGAGCTTCAGAAAGGGTTGAAAGCAGTGTAGAATACAGGAAAATAATGAAATATAAGGCGAAGTGAAGAAAAGGAGGCAATGCATGCTGGAAAGATACTATGCAATTATACTGCTAAGCATTTATAGCCAGATGTGGTGGTACACACCTGTAATCTTCAGCACTTGGGTGGCTGAAACAGGAGGATCAGGAGTTCAAGGCTAGCTTGGGATACATGGCAAAACTCTATCTCATAAATAGAAATGTGAGTGGTTTTATGTTTTATTTTAAATAGAATACTGTCCTAGGATAGCCTATGGTTGTGAGTTAATAGGTAAGATTAACTTTGTAGAAGGAAGGCAGCATTTTCTAATACAATATAATAATATTAAAACAATAAAGAAAACAAAGAAGCATTTTACAGACATTTTCAGCAAGTAGACGATTATGATGATTGTATTGTTGGCACAGTAGGCACCCCCAAGAAAGGAGTGGTTGGTATTATGTTCTTTTCTGTTTGTGTGATAATCTGCCAGTTACAAATACACTACAGTTTGCTTTGGTTTCACTTAACCTGTTTTGAATAAATTGAGTGAAGACTCTGACTTCCATGAATAAAACCAAACTGGGAGTGATACTCTTGTTCTGGCTCTGCCATTAACTCTTTGGACTGCTCCTCCCTTGGGACTTGAGAAGTCTGAACAAGAAGGTTAAACTTTGACCTTCTGAAGTTTAGTGATGCTTCCACTTACTTCAAGGTATATTTCCTTGATCTTTCCACTTGGAATCTTTACAGTATGTCAGCTGTCCTGTGGTATCAAATGTCCACCATGCAACTGTGTGATATTAACATTCTTATCTCAATGTCTTTTCCACAGAGAGACCTCTGTCCCCTAAAGCTGTCAAAGGATTTGATGCTGTTCCACTTACCAAGAATTACTACACTGTGGTGAGTGTTCGGAGGGCAAAATGGCTTTCACTCAACTTGGACATGTTTCACTTGTCAAACCACTGATAATTTTGGGGTGACACAAAAGGAATATGGGATAAGTTGCTTTGCAAGGTTCCCCGGCCGTTTGCGTTGCAACGCTATTCATATACTTGAGGCAGTCTTTCAGGTGGCTGGAGGTTTCACATCTACTGTACTAGTAAGCCAAACAGCTGAACAATGCTTCCGAGCAAGGCCTACTGACCATGGTGGAAGAGAATATGGCTAATGTGGAGGCACTCTGCCGAAATCCACTGACATAGCCTAACCGTGTAGTTACAAGAAGGCATGTCCCCAAGTTTCTACGATGGAATGCGGTTTAAGTGATTGTGGTCTGTGATCTTACTTGAGAGTCAATCAGCCCACAACAGCTGCTGGAGTATTATTAATTCTAGCTTGTGATGAAAGCCTGAAAGGAAAACTGCCTTTTGACACAGAAGGACGGATGAAACGGCTCTGACTTGAGCACAGCTATGTCAAACTGTATTAGCTATAAATAGGGTATGTGTAATACTCAAAATAAGCTCCGGGTTGAAGAAAGAAATCGCATCACTCTCCTTAATCTAGTCTCTGCTTTCCTTCATTTCCTTTCCAGACTTGGCCTAGTCACTAATGAAAAGGTCAAGTCATCATTACCTCTAAGTTGCCTTGTCTGGTAGCCCTGTGGTCTCTCCCACCCTCTACTGAAATACAGCTTCAGCTTCCCCGCCCAGTGTTCTATGTGCATGGGCACTGCATGCTTATTTGATTTTGTGCATGGATATGGAGTTTTTAATCATCTCTGTGCAGGTATTTGAGTGTCATTGGCTTCCAGTGAAATACAAATGTTCCATACTGGTGATATGAACAGTCTGTGATATGAAAAATCATGAAGGAATGTCGTAGGTGCCGTGGGCAACAATTAGAAAAGAACTTTTTGTTAATGATTTCCTCTTGTTTCTAGTTATAAAGGCATGATTAAGCAAAGCTAGTCTCCCAGCTCCCTTCAGTCCCCATCAGTTCTTTCAAATGACCCTCTATTGCCTTCATTTTTAAGGAAAGGATGGAGGCAAATGGCAGTTGAAATTTGTGTCGTGGCTTCTCTCTGTGGATCTGCAGCATTCCGGCATTCTGCTGTGCCTTTCACTGGCTGCAACAGTTCAAAATGTTGACGGGATAGGTTGAGATAGCTCAGTGGTACAGTGTTGTCTAGCATGCACTGCATGGATTGCAGCTTGCATAACCCATGGAATTTGATAAGGATCTGCATGATAGATTCCTGGACTTTTGGGGCTCAAAAGATATATATGCTTTTAAATTTCTGATATATCAAATCTCAGATTTAGTAAAGAAAAGAGAAGTTCTTGGGTGTTGACTGAGGTTTCTGTCCCAACTGGTCCTGCAGCCAGCCGTTCAGTCCCAAAGAAACACACAGAGGCCTACATTAATTATAAACGGATTGGTCTATTAGCTCAGTCTTTTATTAACTCATAACTTACATTAGCCCCTAATTTTTGACTCTGTTAGCCACATGGCTTGGTACCTTTCATAAGTGAGGCAGTCCCACCTTGCTTCCTCTGTGTCTGGCTTCCTCTGTGATGGCTGCAGACTGAGTCTTTCCTCTTCCCAGAATTCTCCTGTTCTCATCACCCTACCTATACTTCCTGCCTGGCTACTGGCCAGTCAGCATTTTATTAAAATAATACAACTGACAAATCTTTACAAAGTATAAGACCATTGTCCCACAGCACTTGGGCAACTCATACTGGCCCAAAGGCAAAACATGTAGAGCTTTTATGTTAGTATTACATAAATAGTTTTTATTTATTTATTTTTTTGTTTTTTTTTTAAGTTGTATCTCCTGCAGCTCAGATTAGCCTTAAACTTGCTATATAGTCAAGGATCAACTTGAATGTCTAATTCTCTTGCCTCTGATTTGCATGTGTTAGTACAGTAAACATGCCCAGTTTGTTTGTTTGTTTGTTTTGGAGATAGTCTCACCTTGTTGGTCAAGCTGGCCTGAAACTCAGCACATAACCCAAACTGTCCTTAGATGTATAATCTTCTAGCTTCTGCTTTCCAAGTGATAGGATTACAGGAGTATATTACTATGTCTGGCTTATTATTGTTTTAGTACTGAGTACAGATAAATTGTATGTATTACAGCTAGATATGGCTATAAAGAGATTCTTGTTGGTTAGTTATTTTTTCATCCAAAATAATTTGGAGTTGAGTATTTAGGAAAAAAATTGTGGCAATGAATTCAAAGTGTGTTATCTGATTATCCTTCTTATCTATAGATATCTGAGACAAATAAAAAATACTATCCCATTCAGAAAACTAGGAAATCATTATTCCACATGAAAACTATCCCCATCTAATCTTACATCAACTCTCCCCTTTTAGCACTGTTAATACAATTAATACACATTCTTTACTAGATGTAGCGTCTGAGTTTTATGCTATTAAAAATAAATCATATAAATAACAATGAAACAATATAGAAAAAAGTATAAAGAAGAAAATAAGTACCACCTAATTTAAAATGATCAGTATCAATATCTAACTTTTCTGAGAAATGTATATATGTATAGATACACATATTTCCATATATGTATATGGGTACATATTTTAACATAAAAATAAGATCTATCTATTCTTCATTATTCTCCTTCGTGGAAAGTTTTCTTTTTTAAATATTTATTTATTTACTTATTATGTAGACAATATTCTGTCTGCGTGTATGCCTGCAGGCCAGAAGAGGGCGCCAGACCCCATTACAGATGGTTGTGAGCCACCATGTGGTTGCTGGGAATTGAACTCAGGACCTTTGGAAGAGCAGGCAATGCTCTTAACTGCTGAGCCATCTCTCTAGCCCGAAAGTTTTCTATATACACATTCCAGCTGTATTCATGTCTCACTCAAACTTAAGGTCGTTCATACAGCGAGTCCTCACTAATACAAACTTCCTTTACCTTGGTGCTGTGTCACATTTTCCAGAAGAAACTGGAAGGAGAGAGGAGGAAGGGAAAGGTGAAAAGAGAGAGATACTCAACCCGTGAGAGAAAGAGTGAGCAAAGGATCTTAGTTTTACTTCGTTTCAGTTTTGTCTTTTGAGACAGGATATCATTCTGTAACCCTGGCTGGCCTGAAACTTGATCAGGCTGGCCTGAGTGCTGGGATTACAGACGTGCAGAACCTCGCCTGACTTCGTTTTCTAACAAGTGTTTGTTTATTGCCTTCATTGCCCATTATAAGGTTATGTTGTCAGTGAGGAGGGGATAAAATGTAAAGAACAGGAGTGGGGAAAGACTGGATGCATCTTAACTGGCAGGCTTGAAGTCGTGTGGCTTTTGCTTATGACACCCATGGTTCCCTTGGGAGTATAGGGTAAACATGGCAGCAGCAGCTGAGAATGATGCAGAATTGGAAGGCACCAGAAGATGGCAATTCAAAATGTGGCCAAAAATCTTGCTACATAAATCTCTGCTCATGAATATATATGGGACTGTAGTGTTTTGATCAACTCTCTGACCTCTTCTTCATTTTTCCCCTTCAACACAAAGGTGGATTGGGTAATCACTGAAACTAAAATTTGAGGCTCACTGAGGAAACGTTGAAGGGAGGAGGTAGGGTTCAAGGCAGGTCTTTGAAGAGAGTCAGAACGTAGCTCTACGGAAAGAACTGAAAAGGAATGTAGGCGTGGCAACTGTATGAGGAAATGTGCCCATGCAACAGGGGCATGCCTGCAACTAGTCAAGAGGGACCCACATTATGGTTCTTCCGCCACTCAACTGTCCCTCAGAAGATGGAACTCTTTTATTTCCTGCAATTACTGCAAGTAGCGCACAGCGTGAAAATGCTCTTGGCAAAATACATGGCAAAAGCGACTCAGGGCAGGGTCTTTTAGGCTCACAGTTGGAGGATGCGGTCCATCATGGAGGTGGCTCACGTTCCACTTAATCAGGAACCGGAGAGAGGTGATTGGTGCTGTTCTGCCCCTTCTCCTTTCTGATTCAGTCAGGGACTCCACCTTCTGGAACGTATCACCTGCATTCAGGGCACGTCTTCCCACAGCTAAGCCTCTCTGGAAATACCACAGATATGCCCGGAAGAGTGACTCCCACGTGTTTTTAAATTCAGTCAAATTAACAGTAATGATTAATAATTACGATGGTTAAATGACATGGTTTGCAGAACTGTCATGCATTAAGACAGGTGAGACAATGGCTGTAACATGGCAAACCAAAAATTCAATGCCAGCTCTTGTGACCCTTGCTGTGGCCTTCCACTGGTACCCACCCCATTTTCCTCACTCATCTCTCTACCCACTCTCACCCTGAATTTTCTCATCCTTTTGGGAGCTTACCACCCCTTTCCAAATCTGCGTGTGTGTGTGTGTGTGTGTGTGTGTGTGTGTGTTTATGATGTGTGTGTGAGTGTGTGTGTGAGTGTGTGTGTGTGTTTATGATGTGTGTGTGAGTGTGTGTGTGTGTTTATGATGTGTGTGTGTGTGTTTATGACGTGTGTGAGTGTGTGTGTTTATGATGTGTGTGTGTTTATGATGTATGTGTGAGTGTGTGTGTGAGTGTGTTTATGATGTGTGTGTGTGAGTGTGTGTGTGTGTGTGTGTTTATGATGTGTGTGTGGGCATATGTGGAGCTCAGAAGGTAATTTTGTGGAAGTCAGTTCTCTCCTTCCGCTTTTTTCTTTAAGACTGTCGTGTGTGCACATAATGTCTTTTGATCTACCTCTCAGTCCCTTCTCTCCAGTTCCTCCCTATCTGCCCCAGTACTTTTCCCTCCCCACTTTCGTGTGGCCGTTTATAAACACACCGAGTTCACTTACTGCTACTTGGATTCACATGGACGTAAGACAATCTGCTGGAGCATGAGTAACCTCTCAGGACCCACAACCCTGAAAACCAAAATGGACTCTATTTCTTTCAACACCTGCCTCGAGCGCTGGAATTAAAGAGGAACCCCGCCATGCCCAGCCTCACCACACTTCTTATTCCACAGGATAAGACTTGACACAGGTCTCCATGGAGTCTCTCCTCCATATTTCTCACTAGTTTTCCACCCTCTTTCTTCTTGTCTTACACCTCCACTAATCTATTCCACCTGAAAGCTGGAGGTTGCGGAAGTGCTGGGATTATATGGAGCTGGTAAGTCTATGGTGTGGTGTGTGCTGAATGAGGTTGCTGGTGTATTGGAAGCCAGTGACTTTGGGGGTGTGAGATCAGTCAGTGCTCTTGGGGGTAGGTAGACAGGTTTACTGGCATAAAGTCAGATATGACATGAGTGCAAAAACATAATGTCCCTTTTGCTCTCAAAAGATATTTCCAGCATGCTGTCATTTTTTTTTTACAAACCCCAGAATTATCACAGACTTCTACAGTGTAGTACTGCTTTGATTTAAGGTTTTCTGAGGTCACTAGAGCCTTCCTTCATAGAGCACACTTCAATTATCAGACATTGTTTAGATATTTAGCTTCTTAAAAACAATTGCTTTGTACATTCTGTTATTTTTGTTTTTACGAGAAGGTATGGCTGTGTTTCAAGCTGGCCCCAAATTTACCATGCAGTCTAGGATGACAATGAACTTTGTGACCCCCTGAGTACAGGAATTGCAGGTGCCTCCACACCTGGCAAGTTCCTCATACTTGCACGGCTCTTTCCTCTTAGTTCCATAGCTGGATTTACTCCAAAGCCTTTCCAGCAAGTGTAGGGCGTTTATTTTATGGGAAAATAATAGTCTAGGGTAGAGATACAAGGTTGTCACTTCTTCTTTCATGGCTTCATTCCATGTGTTCTGTGCTGAAGTCAGGGAAAGGTTAGTTCAGCAAATGGAGGCTCAATGTTCTCGTGGAGACGGAACCAGGGAGGCACAGGCAGTGTTTGAACACAACACAGCCTATCTTGGGAAGTTTGAAGGGATTTCACCCTAATCCAATTGTACTGCTCTCAAACTGGTTGGTCTGCCAGGCCCCTTGCCTTCTGACTCACTACTGAGGCCTTCTGTTAGGGAGCACATAGCCTTCTCTGTCTGCGTCCCTCCTTGTCCTTTCATATTAGGCACCCTGTGCCCTGAGAAAGAACCAACCTCCATTCATTGGCTGCTCCCTGGAGCTGGAAGACAGCGAGAAAAGCCTGAATGAGTTTGGGAAAGGCTCTCAAGCATCCTGGATGAGCAGCGCGGCCATTGGAACTGCTGCAGGGGCAGTTCTGTGTCGTGGAGCACCCATCTCACGTGCTTTGAGAGGAGACAATGTGATGAGAAAACGTATTTTCCCTTTGCTGTGTGTGTGTGTGTGTGTGTGTGTGTGTGTGTATGCGCGCACGCGTGCATGCACATGTGTGTTCATGTGTATCTGTGCTTGTATATGTGCAGGTGCACTTGTATGTATGTGCATGTGTGTGAATGCCTTAGGAGCCATGCAGCTTGTGTTTTTGGTTTGTTTGTTTGTTTGTTTTGAGGTAGAGTCTCTTACTATGACCTAGTGATCAGCAGCCATGCTAGGCTAGCTGGCCAGTGACCACAGGGCCTGCCATCACCTGCCATCACCTCCCCAGCACTGGGGTTACAACCAGGAGCCATCACCTCTGACTTTGTGTGTAGATCCAGTGAACCAGACTCAGTTCCTCAGGCTTGCATGACAGGCATTTTACCGACTCAGGTCTTTTCCCAGCCTCGACAAAGCGTTTGTCACTTTGGTTTTGTGAGCTCAGCATCCTGCCACCTCTAGAACTTGCAGTTGTATGAGTTTCCTTTCAGGGGTGCAGAGGAGTATGGCCGGGGGTGGGGCAGTGCTGTGGTGGACTCTTTCCTCCAGCAGGCTCCTTTTTCTTTTTATTTGACCAGGCATTGGGATTCAGGCTATGTGACAGAGGCAGTCCTTGAAGGGAGGATGAGGCTGTGAGATGGTCCATTATCAGACATGTTCTTTGTAGAAAAAAAATGCACAAGAAGATGATGATTAGAAGTTTCATTCCTTCTTGAATTTGAGAGGGAAGGCCTCTATACACAACCAAATAAACACTTTCAAAAGAACTGCTCTTTTATTTTTGAAATTTTTTATATATTTTTATTTTATGTGTACCAGTGTTTTGCCTGTATATCTGTATGTGCACCACACGTGTGCCTGCACAGGCTAGAAGAGGGGGCATCAAATCCTCTAGAACCGAAGTTGCAGATAGTTGTGAGCTGCCTTATGAGTGTTGGGAACCAAACCCTGGTCCTGTGTAAGAGCAGCAAGTGCTATTAACCACGAAGCAATTTCTCCCAGCCCTCGGGTATATGCTTTTAATAAAGCAATAATCAGAAGTCTTGCCTCCTCCTCAATAGTTAATAAAATATGATACTCATAATTTCTAGGGCATGCATTTCCATTTCTGTGAATACAAAAGAAACACCAGGGCTGGGCATGAGTATAAATGATTACCTGGGGTACTTTAGTGAGCACCAGCACAACTGGGCAGAGAGATATGCTGGACAAACTTGAGTTTCAAAAATCACACAACATTCCAGGAAGACTTGAGCTCACAGGACTCAGAGCAGTTTTTTATAAGAGAAGCCTGTGTTTTGAGTATTTTAGGGTGGGTGGGTGTGTCCACCTAGGATGTGTGGTGAATGGGAGCATCATGCCATTGTGTGCAGGTGGAGGTAAGAGAACATCCTTGTGGAAGATGGAGTCTTTGTTTTCTTTTTCCACCTTCACGTGGGTTCTAACTCTCTAGGATTATATGGCAAGTGCTTTCACTTGCTGAGGTGTTTTTTTGACCTTTTAAAACATGTGTTTGTTTTTATTTTGAGACAATGTCTAATGTAGCTGGAGTTCACCCCTGAATTTGGTATGTAGCTGAAGCTGTTCTAGAACTCCTGATCCTCCTGCCATCACCCACTTCCCGATTTCTGGGATTAAAGGTGTATATGCCTGACTTTATTTTCAATTTTTTTAAGCCTCTATTTTTACAAAATGGCTGTATTCATTTAGTAGTGTGCAAAGGTTCCCCTTTCCCCCCCTACATCGATGCCTTTAGCATTTTGTGGATCTGGTTCTCAAGCACGCCAGGCAAGTGTGCTCTACCGCTGACTTACATCTCCAGACCAATTGTTTGTCTTTTCGGCAATAACCAAACTAACAGGTATGAGATGAAAGCCCTTTAATTTGTGTTTTCTTCGTGATAGGTGGCGTTGAGTATTATATACTTACTGGTGACTTATGTGTCTTATTTTGAAAAATATATATTCAGATTTCCTTTTTGTTTATTTTAAAAATATAGAGTGGACTGGGTGGTGGTGGTGGCACATGCCTTTAACACCAGCACTCAGGAAGCAGAGGCAGGTGGATCTTTGAGTTCAAGGCCAGCCTGGTCTATAGAGTGAGTTCCAGGACAGCCAGAGCTATTACACAGAGAAACTCTGTCTCAAAAAACCAAAATACTGATAAAAAAAAAAGTATATGGTTGTTGACAGGGGTTTCTGTTCTGCCCGGTCCTGCAGCCTTTAAGTCCCAAAGAATCACACAGAGGTCTACTTTAATTATAAACTTATTGGCCCATTAGCTCAGGCTTCTTATTAACTCTTATAACTTATATTAGCCCATAATTCTTGTCTGTGTTAGCCATATGACTTGGTACCTTCTTTGGCGAGGCAGTCACATCTTGCTTGTTCTGTATCTGGCTTCCTCTATGTCTAGGTGGGTGACAGCTGCAGACTGAAACTTCCCTCTTCCCAGCATTCCTATTGCCCTGCCTATATTTCCTGCCTAGCTACTGGCCAAACAGCATTTATTTAAAATACAAGTGACAGGGTACAGACCATTGTCCCACAGCATAGGATGGTTCTTGGTTTTGTTTTGTTTTTTGGTATGCTATTGAGTTCTTTGCATTCCTTATATATTTTGGATATTAATTCCTTAGTAGGTAATAGTTTAAAAAGATTTTCTTTCATTTTGTAGCTTGTGTCTTCATTCTGTTCATTGTTTCTTGTGTGTGTTGAATGTGTGTAGATGCTCATATGTGTACATGTATGTGTGTGCATGTGTGTGTGCATGTACATGTGGAGACAAAGAGTCAGTATTGTGTGCTTTACTCTTTGGTTTGATTTATTATTTGTTGAGACAGGGTCTCACTATGTAGCTGGCCTGGGACTCAATACACAAAATTCACAGGATATGCCTTCTGGGTGCTGGAAATAAACGTGTGTGCTATCATGCCTGGCTTTCTACCTTACCACCTTAGTTTTTAAATAAAAATGAACCTGGAGATCAACCTATTCTGTTAAACTGACTAGATGGCAGGCCCTAGGGTCACCACTTCCTTATTCTTGCGTGCAAGCATTTTACCCACTAAAGCCATGTCTCCACCTCTTATTTCTTTTGATGTATTGGTCTATTTTTGCGTTTGTTTCTTGTGCTTTAAGTGTCATGTCCAAAAGAAGTTATCACCTAGATCAATGCAATGGAGATTTTCCTCTGTTCTTTTCCAGTAGGTTTGTGTTTTTGAGTTTTGCCCATAGGTATTTAATCCAGTTTGCTGATATTTGTGTATGGTGTGGATAAAGGTCCATTTTGATTCTTCTGCATGTGTGTATCCAGTGTTTCTAACAGCATTTATTGAGGAAACTGTCCTTTCCCCATTGTGTGTTCTTTGTCACTAATGCATTGGCTGTAAAATGTATACATGTGGATTAGGTTTTTTATTGCATTTTATTTACTTATTCTATGAGTGTATGTGTGTGTACACATACACATGCACAACAGTGCACATGTGGAGGTCAGAGGACAACTTATAGGAATCAGTTCCTTTCTTCCACCATGTAGGTCCTGGACTCAAACACAGGTCATCAACATTGGCAGTAAGCACCTTAACCAGCTGAGCCATCTTGCTGGTCCCCTTGTTACCATTAACTATTTGTTGCCCTTGTTCTATGTTCTATTTTTCCTACATTTTCCTGTTTTATGTTGTTTTATTGAGTATTTTTATATGATCACATTTCTCTCTTTGACATATCAATTATATATATGTATATATATACATATATGTATGTTTTTTTCCTTTGTTTTATGAGATAGAGTTTTGGCTGGACTCATTATGTAGAACAAAGTGACCTTGAACTCATGCCTCTACAACCAGAGTGCTGAATTACAGGTGTGTGTCACTCCACCTGGCTTCTGTTATATTAAAAAAAATGTTTTTATAGTTGCCTTACAGTTTCCAATATAAATTCACATCAAATCCAAGTTTATTTTCTTTTTCATAGTTGTTTTATGAGAGTGTGTTTGCAGTACATGTGCTTGTACAGGTATGCAAGCATGTGCGTGTACATGTGTGTGTACATGTGTGTGCATGCATGTGTGTGTGTGTGTATACAGAGACCAGAAGAGCTGTCATATGCTCTGCCCTATTGCTGGTTTTCTTATTCCCTTAGGACAGGGTTTCTTACTGAACCTGGAGCTAGGCTGGTGGCCAACAAGCCTCAGTGATCCTTCTGTCTCTACCCCACACAGTGTTGGCATTAGCAAGTGACCATGCCTGGCTTTTTTATGTGAGTGCCTGCATCTGATCAAGTCCTCATGCCTATGCAGTGAGTGCTCTTACCCACTGAGTCACCTCTTCAGTCTTCTCTTTTTTGTCCTCTTCCTCCTCCTCTTCTTTTTGGTTGATTTTTGTTTTGTTTTGCTTTTTTTTTGTTTTGGTTTTTGAGATAAAACGTGATGGTTAATTTTCATCGTTAACACAATTGGATTTAGACTCACCTAGAAGACAGATTTCTGGGTATGTCTGTGAGGATGTTTCAATGAGGATTAACCAAGGAGAGAAGGCCCACTCGGAATGTTGATGATATGATGTCATGATCTGGGGTCCTGAACTGGATACAAAGGGGGAAAAGGAAGCAACCAGAATACCAGCATTACCTGTTCATTGCTTCTTGGTCTGCTGAGATGTGAGGATGAAGTAGTCTCAGCTCTACCTTCCTGCTGCTAAGGAGCTACCTGTTGTCAATGATGGGCTCCATCCCCTCAAACTGTGAGCCAAAACAAGACCTCTCTTAAACTGCTTCATGCCAGCTATCTGGTTACAGTGACCATGAGAAAAGTAACAAATACATAGGGTCTCATGTAGCCTAGGCTGGCCTTGAACTCATTATGTAGTCAAGGCTACTGTAGCATGAAGAATAAAAATCCAGAGACTGATATTAGGTTTCAACCCAAAAACCAGAAAAGCAAAGCAGCCAAGCCACTAGAGAAGTCTTGCCTCTACCAAGGCTGGGCGACTGTAAACTAAGCAGCCTACGTAGACTAAGTAGCCTAGGCAGCCTAGGCAGACTAGGCTGACTAAGCAGCCAGAGCCTTTCTCTCCTCCATTTTATATTCCCTCTCGTGCTGGGATTAAATGCTTGTGACTCCCTGATACTGGGATTAAAGGTGTAAGCTACCACTACCTGGATTTGTTTCAACGTTCAAGGGTGGCCTTGAACTCACAGAGATCCATCTGCCTCTGTCTCCCAAATCCTGGGATTAAAGGTGTGTGCCACCACTGCCTGACTTCAGTGGTTTAGCTTTGTCCTGATTTTAGGCAAGCTTTATTTATTAAAACATAACTAAAATATCACTATAGGCTGCCCTTGAACTCCTGATCCTTCTGCCATTTCTGAAGTGCTAGAACTGCAGGCATGTATCACCACTCTCGGCTTCCAAGTTCATTTTCAAACAACACTACGCAAAGAAACACTCAATATTCACAGTTAATAAAAGTATCTTATATTAATTAAGTAGTCCTTAATTCTTCCCTCCCTTGTCTTATATTATTAATACCTTCCATTTCACTCACACATAAACATGCTAAGTGTATACAGATGATACTCATGTAATCAAACACATTATTTCCTTTGGTACTGGGGATGGAACCAAGAGCCCAACTTTGATCAATTTATTAGCTGTTGGTTGCTTGGTAAGAGAAAATTAAAGTTATTCTTTGACTACCACTTTTCCCCTATGAATATTCTTTTCTTCTTTATGTAAATCCAGGTTTCTTCCCTCCATCACTTTCCTTCCAGATACCCCTGCAGAAGGGAGGAAACATTTGTTTGAGCTCATGGTATCAGAAGATTCAGTCCAAGGTCCTTGTCTCTGTTGACCTTGGGCCTGTATTATAGATTAAGGGCCAAACATCACGACTGTAGGCGTGTGCGGAAGAGGAGGCAGTTCGTCTAATGGCGGGCAAGACACAGAGGCTGAAGAATTTCTAGAACCATCTCTTGAAAATCAGGCCCACAGCTGATAATTTTCTTCAGGGCATTGTTGCAGTGTCTGAGAAAACTCTTTATGTCTGCTTTACTTTTGAATAAGTTTCACAGCCCACAGACTTCAGTGTTGGTGGGATATTCTTTTCAATGACTTCCAACATTCCCGATACCTGACTTTATGCTTGCACTGTCTCTTCAAACTCATTTTGTCGTTGTTAGTCTTTGCTTTGAATGGTGCTGAGGTTGGAACCCAAGGCCTTGAGCATGCTAGGCAAACACTCTACCACCACTACACCCCTAGCTTCGGTTGCTTATTCCTTTCAATAAGCCTTTGCCATTTCCAGCCGGAAGCCTGATGTGATGCGCTGGGGAAACGAGACCAGAGAGCAGGTGTTCAGTAAGTGGTGGAGAGCTGTGGAGAGAGGGGTGCATTCTATTCTACCATGATCATGTTTTATTTAGTCTTTGGGTGAGCCTGAGCTCCTGGACTCTGCTCTTCATTAATGCTTCTCAATGTCCATTCTTAAGTGAGACAACATGGCTAGCGGGGCCTGGGGGTTGGTCATTTCTCTTCTTCTACATGACTATTGACAGCTGGCTGGAATTGAGATGTTCTCTTTTCCATGTCAGTTAGACTCTCATGTCAGTTAGATTATGATCTGGTAAAATAGATTCTCCCGAGGGCTGACATTGTTAGGAACTAAATGTCCCTCTGTTGTCTAGCTAGCAGAATATGCTGGTATCGTAATGGCTGCTTTCCTTTTCTCCTGCCTGAAAAATGAGGGTATTTCCTCTATTTTTTCCTGGGACAAAATTCACAAAAGTATAAGTGTCTTTTCCCGGCACTGAGCCCCTTGAGTGCTCAACTTTCAGATTCCTCCATTGTAAGTGTCAGTTACAGCTTGGGTTTGCTACTCTAGTCTTGCTTCCTGTGGGTCTTTGCTCCTGTTGCTTGTAGTTCTCAGGATCTGATTGTCTATCTACTCTTGTGGAATAGTTGTTTTCTATAATCTCGTTCCTCACAGATTTACTTAGTTTATTTTTCATTTTATCCCACTAATTATTTTAGAAGGGAGTAAGGACCTCCCAGCCCCTTGATGCTAAATGAAAAATTAGAAATCATCCCTCCTTTAAAAAATGTATTTATTCTTTGAGAATTTCCTTCATGCATACAACAAATTTTGACTACATCACCACTATCACACCTCCCTCCAAACTTTGCATTCTTTTTTTTAACCCATTGAGTCCAATTAACCCAGTAAGCACATGTGTTTTAAAGATAAAGTGTCCTTTTTAAAATATAGGCATTCGCATCTATAGTTAGTTTCTTGAAACATCACTTTAATTGAAACAAATACGTTTTCACATTTTTTAAGAGAAGGTTTCACGTATTCCAGATGGGCCTTGGACTTCCTGTACAGATGAGGATGATCCTCCTGCCTCTGCTTCCTGAGAATACTGGGATTATCAGTGTGAACCACCACACCTGGTTTGTACGGTGCCGGAGCTCCAGCCCGGGGCCCTGTACCTGCTAGGACTCTGACGACCGAGCTCCAGATCCAGACTTTGTAGGCTGAATTTGCTTTCCATTCATCTCAAAGCAGTTTCTAGCAAGTGACCTTTATTGTAACTAGATTTTTTTTTTTTTAAATAGGCAGCAGCAGCTCTGTTCCCTCACTGGGCTAATTTCAGAGAGCACCACTTCTTCCAGACCTCCGAATTTACATTTGGAAAGAATAGATTCTGAGCAATAGGGAAACTGAAAGCGGATAAAAGTGGCTGTCAGCAGGGCCTCTGTAGTTTAACCCTTTACTGCTCTCCTTCTTGGGACACAGAGTCTTGCCCAGGCTGGCCTTAAACACACTGAGTACACAAGCTGGCCTCAGACCATCTTTCTGCCTCCTGCTTCCCGAGTGTTGGGATAACAGGCATGCGCCTTTATGCTTAGCAAACCCTTAGCTTTGGAAACCATCGTGTGGCCTTCTAACTCATTGATTCCCAACTAAGGTGGCATTGGCCTCCTGAGCACGTTTTTGATCGTCATAACTGAAGCATGGGATGGAGCACAGCTGGCATCTAATGGGTAGAGGTCAGGGATGCTGCTTAACTTCCCACGAGACATAGGATATTCCTCTCCCCACAGAGACTTCTGGTTTGAAATTCCAATAGGACTATGGTCGGGAGCGATGCATTTAGCCTCTTAAATTGGCCAGAGCGTTTGCCGCTTGCCCAGTACCTGCTTGTGTAACATCTCACCGCCTCTTCACAATGGTCCCTGTAATGTCACAATCTGAGATGAGGTAGGGCTATGCCTTAAAACTGAGGCAGCCTGTAAGCCAGTAGCACAGTTGGGACTGCCATCTCCCAGTTCACCCCAGAAAGCCAGTGGCTCCTTGGACCCCTGCTGCCTTCCGCCACTCCATTTTCCATCATGATTTGTCTTGTGAGTACTGTCACTCTGTGGTATCCTCGAGGCCTGTCGCCAGGACCTCCTTGGATACAGATATTCGGGTCTTTGATATAAAATGGTCCAGCATTTGCGCATGGCCTTTCTGCATCCTCTCCTACCCTTGAGATAATCTTGACCTATGCTGCCTGTCTGTGTATGTGTGGCATGCGGATAATTGTTATATCGTTAAATAGTACTTGGGATTCTGAAAACTGAAACTAAGACCCCACACATGCCAGGGCGAGGGCTCTACTGCTGAGCTACACCTTCCGCTTTTGTTTGCCCCCTTCTATCTTGAGAGTTGATCTGACTAAGTTGCTCTGCCTGGCCTCAAACTTGCATCAGGCCCAAAGGTAGCTGGGATTAGAGTCTTGTGTTATAGTATATAAGTTAAAGAATAACGGCAGGGGGGAAGTTCATAGATATTCAGTTCAGCTGACATTTTTTTCTCTTTTTTTAATTTTTTTCCTCTTTTTTTATTAAAAATTTCCATCTCTTCCCCTCCTCCTCACCCTCCCCTCCCCTCCCCTCCACCCATACCCCCACGCCCTCCCTCTCCAGGCCAAAGAGCCATCAGGGTTCCCTACACTATGTTAAGACCAAGGTCCTCCCAACTCCCCCCAGGTCCAGGAAGGTGAGCAACCAAACTGACAAGGCTCACACAGAGCCCGTCCTTGTCGTAGAGACCAAGCCCATCGCCATTGTCCTTGGCTTCTCGGTCAGCCTCCACCATCAGCCACTTTCAGAGAGTCCGATTTGGGATGTTCCATCAGTCCCATTCCAACTGGACTTGGTGATCTCCTGTTAGTTCTGTCCCACTGTCTCAGTGGGTGAACGCATCCCTCACGGTTCTGACTTTCTTTCTCATGATCTCTCTCCTTCTGCTCCTCATATTTTAAAACTATTTTCACTCCAAAATTAGCTGAATCCAGTGGAAGCTGAAGTCCTATAGAATGCAGTTAACGTGGAAGCCACAGACACCCAGTGGCCGCTGTGGGTTTCTGCCATTTTGGTAGATGACTGTGCTTCTCCTAGCCACATGTTTTTCTCTGTCTTGTAGCTCCCTGTTTAATGTCTCCATCTGCAGATATGGTGGAAGTTCCCTATCTGTAAGTAGCAAAGCCATTGGTATAGGAAAGATTTTCCAATGAATTAGAAGATGTGAAAAACACATAGCAAAATACTAACTTGACTGGAATGAGATTTTATCTGCTTCCAGAATAGGCTGGGGAAAGGGAGATGGCCTTGGAACCGGTGGGGAAAGAGAACTTGTAGAGTCATACACTGGTTGTTCCTATAGACTTTATGATTAGCTCGGTGGGGTGGGTTTCACTGATGATGTACTTTCAGCATTGCAGAGGCTGAAGCGTGTTGATTATGGTGAATTTGAGGTCACTTCGGGCTCCTTAGTGAGCTCCAAGACATTGTGGACTAGAGGGAAACTTTGTCTCAAACCAAGAACAAAAAAGAATTTTGTGTTATTAATAACAGATAATTACTGAATTGTTCTCCTCATTAAATTCTTCACAGTACTGTCTCCTTTTCTATTTTAATTATTCATATGAGCACCCTTTGTTTTTACTGAAAGACCAGTTTTAACCCTGCTTAAGAATGTACTATATATTATTATTTTGTTCCATAAACATCTTATCAGAAACAGTATACAAATCAAATCCTTGATGTTTTGTGTCATAATTATCCTTGAATTCTCTTAGTCTTGAATGTTTTGTAATTTTATTATTCATATAATGAGAATAGTGAGCCTTTGTTAGTTAACCTACCCCTTTCTTCAATAAAATTATTTAAAACATTAATAATTGTGACCAGTACCATGAAGTGGTAAAGCTCCTCCAGTTGTGAATAATTTGCAATAATTGTGTTCATATAAGTTGTGTCATATAACTGGTTGCCAGATAATTATTAAAATATTTTCCTAGTGTGAACTAAAGTACATTTGTTTCTCATATTGGGACATTTAGCACCAGCCTAAGTAAACTGAGATGCTTTTTTCTCTAGGAGTTTGATTAGAAAATCTAAATCTCTGACCTTGGACTTGCTTGACTGTTATGAGACCTTATTCTTGTTTCTCTACAGGTGTTACAGAACATCTTGGATACTGAAAAAGAATATGCCAAAGAACTTCAGTCGCTTCTGGTTACTTACCTAAGACCTTTGCAGGCTAATAACAAGTAAGACTCTTTAAACCCTTAGTAAAACACAGCAAGATAATGTCAGCACTTGGAGGCATTATTCCTATGCCACTGAATAATTGATTTTGCCCTTTAAAAGAATTCCCACAGATCACAGGCTGCCAAGAACATGGTCAAGGCAATGGAAGTTATGCACAACATAGCTTTTGGAGAGCTTGGCTTGTTTTCTGTGGAAGGAATGAGCTGCTCTGAGATTCTGCCTATGATAATTTCTGTACTGGGTATTTTTTTTGTCTCTTTTCCATTGAATATTTTTTTAAACTTCAACACTTGGTACTAAATAATTATCCATCCTTATAGGATGGAGTGCGATATTTCTGTATACCTCTACAATGTATAATATCAGGTCAGGGTAATTGGCAGATCCCTAGAAACCCTACTGCTGTAGAACATTCAGAGGTTATACCTCCTACCCCTAACTGTCCTTTCTGTTTCACAATCCTCCTTATCATCTTCTACTCTCTGTTTCTGTAAGATTTGCTTTAAAATATTTCTAGTTAAAGAATTTCCATGCAAGTGCATGTTTTATATACTAAGCATAGTCTCTGCCTCCTGGCCCTCCTGTTTCTTGTCCTACCCCTTCTTATTAGTCTTCTTTGTTCCCCTACACACACACACACACACACACACACACACACAAAAAAAATGTATCTATATAAAATAAATAAGGGGCAACACCTGATATTTACCTAAGACTGGCTTAGTTTGTTTAATATGATTTCCCCCAATTACATCCATTTTCCTGCAAATGACATAACTTCATTCTTCTTTATAACTAAAGAAGAATGTACATACATAGCACATTTCCCCTGTGCATCCCTCTGGCACTAGACACCTGGGTTGGTCCTGTTGCTCAGCTGCCATGAGCAGGGCTGCAATATTAAACAAAGGATCTGCTCACTGGTGCTGCGACATGCACCAATGTGCAGGTGCACGGGATCTTCTCTTCAGTTTCTGCACTTCCTGTGCATTTTAAAGGGATAGGTCCAGGTGTACCATATAGAAAATGGATTCCGTGGTACTTTTATTCGGAAATCACATAAATTGGGAATTCTCATGCTAGCTCTGACTCTCAGTTGCCAAGCCAAACCTCTTTCCCATGCTCCCAAAGCGGAAAGAGTGTGGCATTTTGCAAGTGTTTTGGAGAGCACAATTCCAGCCAGTATTTCATTCAGGCGCATGGGAATGATGATGGAAAACATTCCGAAAGCAAAACGTGCAAAACTTACTAAACCGGAAATGGTTTTCGAAAGTATGAGCTGAAGACGGAGTTTTCATGAAAGCAAAATATATGTTAATACTCCCTAACCAAAGAGACCATCAATTTGACCATTTATTGTTTATGCTTGTAGGGCTGATGGATTTAACTAATAATGACGGTCCCTCTTCGCTGCTTTAGCTGTTTAAATTTCGCTAGCGATTGCAATCTGTAAGTGAAGTAGAAACTTTGGCTCACACAGTGGACAACAAAATGCCCCCCTCGTACCTCAGGAGAAGTTGAATTTGTGGCCATTTGTTTGAAGTAACAACTCCAGACTTAAATGACTTTAATATAGTTCACTATTTTCTCCTTTTATTCCTTCCCCAAATTATGTTGTTTAAGCAAAACGTCATGCTGAATTTTGATGTGACTATTCTCATGGTACTGTGGGAAGCATTCTTCATATGGAAGCGCTTTATATTCCCATGTTTGGTTTTTATTATGTGAAATGTGAAGTGCTATGTGAATCCGAGTTTATAGAGTGATATAGGAACACAGCTCACTGCCCTTGCTAGTTTCCTGGGAGAACGGACCGTCTCCGCTGAGTAGATAAGAAACTGAAGTCTGGACAGGCTCACTGCTTTGCCTGTCACACAGCCAACAAGTGACCAGACTGGCTGTACCATGTCTCCTGCCACGCACTATCTGAAATGTACCTTCTGTTTTCTTGCTGGAACCCACAGAATTGGGGGCCACCAGAGAAGTCATCCTGAATGGGGATGGAGGGTGGAGATGGGGGTGTCAGATTCCAAATCCAAATGCGGAAGAAACAAACTGGCAACCCTGAACCAAGGAGAGAAGGGGTGAGACGGGGTCAGCCTTGCCCTCACCCTCAGCTTGATGCTCATGCTGGAGTCGGAGTGTTTCTACCAGTTCCGACTGTCTTCTCACCCCACAATGATGTGAGCAAGCCAGACTGTTTACTGTCTGATGGCTAAGAGGCTAGATACATTCTAGGGCAGGTTGCAGAAAGTTCAGGGGCCCTGCTTGCGGGGGCTGTAACAGAGAAGCAGCCAGAGAAACTTACTTACTGGCTGCCAGAGTCTCTTCAGACAACAGGGGGTGGGGGTTTCCAGTTCGCAGTTCAAAAGGGCATACCAGCCCAGGGACTGGGAACTTGTCCCCTTCTAAGGGTTACTGGGAATGTTTTCTGGGATCTTCCCTTTTGATTAGTCAGCAAAACTTCTTTGCAAATACTTCCCTAGGAATTAACTACAATATGCTTCTAAAATTTGTTTAGAGACCATATCTCTCAGGTAGTTTAGGGCTAGCTTCAGGGTGAACACCTGACCCTCTTAGATCTACCTCTCAAGTGCTGGGATTTCAGGCGGGCCTTACCAAATCTTTTTAGGATTGTATATATTTTTTAATTTAATTTTTATATTTGTGAGGGTTTGTTGCAAGGAACTGCTTGTTCATCCCGGCCGCCCAGAACTGAAATAAGCACACAGAAACTGTATTAATTAAGTAACTGCTTGGCCCATTAGCTCTAGCTACTTATTGGCTAACTCTTACATCTTAATTTAACCCATTTCTACTAATCTGTATATCACCACAAGGTTGTGGCCTACCAGCAAAGTTTCGGCACGTCTATCTCCAGTGGCCGATCCATGGCGTCTCTCTCCCCACCTTCCTTCTCCCAGCATTCAATCCAGTTTCCTTTCCCCCCCTCCCCTGCCTACCTAAGTTCTGCCCTATCAACAGGCCAAGGCAGTTTCTTTATTCATTAACCAATAAAACTCACACATAGACAGAAGGACTTCCCACACCAAGGGTTTCTTATGTGAGTGCTGTATTTTCACCTTCTTCTGTCCCTTCCAATGCCCCCCTGTCTCTCTGAACCCACTCACTGTTGCTCATATGTACATGCATTTAGGACTGATAATTCATTTCTTTAAAAGCTTTACTTTTATTTTTAATTATATGTGTGTGTCTATGTGAATGTATGCCATGTGTGCACAGGTTCTGCAGGAAACCAGAAGGGGGCATTAGATCCCTAGAGCTGGAATTACAGGCAGTTGTGAGCAACTTCAATGTGGGTGCTGGGAACTGAACTTCGATCCTGTGTAAGAGCAGCAAGTGCTCTTAGCTTCTGAGCCCTCTCTGCAAAGAGGTCTGAGGATTATATATTCTATAGGAGAGAGAATGCTACTACATCCACCTCTTAAGTGAATCTTTAGACAAGTGCTTTTGGGAGTGTGTTTTCTAGAGTTAGAATATTTGGTATAACCCTTTCTTTGCTATCCATTGCTCTTCGATGGTCGGTGGATTGCCCGCCACCTTCTCTATGCCTGTCTCCTTGCCTGTACAATGATACTTGGCTGATAAATGGCCATGGCGCTTAGCTCACAGAGCAACTGAAGCTCCTGTTTGGAAAGCACTTGCTTGACTATTGCATGCCTTGTGAGGGTTGGCTCCCGTTCTTAGCATCACTTACTGTTTGGGAAGGGCAAAATGGATAGGAATGTTCTTCATGTAGTTGCCCTGAACAAAAGCATTCAGTTTGCCTCTGTTTGACTCCGTTCCATCCGACAGATAACAATAACAAGATCCAGTTTTATTTTCTCCCCTCTATTCCCTTTCACAAAAATGGTTTTAGTTGTTATTTGCATATTTTCATCTTAGAGAAAGTGAATTTTGGTACCCTTGCCTCTCTGTGATTGTTGAACATAATGTTTTAGTCACTCTCCTACTTTCTCTCTCTAGAAGAGATATACCACAGTTTTAACTTATTCCCAATCATATTGTACTTCTATGTTTGTACTTTAATATTTTAAGCACATGTTGTTTTCCTCATGACTTAACAACATACCTAAATGCCCCTGATGACCACCAGCTTTCTTTATGATCATTATTGTTATCTTAGAAAAGATAAAGCAAGGAAGGAAGCTAAACGAGGGTGTCAGCGACCACAGAGTTGTTATAAGTTAAAAAAGCAGAAGACAAAATACAAGCATTTTGAGTTTCATACTTGCCAGCTATCCGCAAGCTATCGGCCCACTGGGCTCCAACTAGATAGCTGACACATCTTTTCATTCTATTAACTGGAACATCATGTTCTTTTTTAAATTCAGCCTTAGTTCTGTGGAGTTTACTTGTTTATTGGGAAACTTTGAAGAAGTATGCGCCTTCCAACAGACGCTCTGCCAAGCCTTGGAAGAATGTTCAAAGTAAGTGAGACAGTGACTTTGCTCTTTCCTTCTACACTTAAAAATTAATCGGTTTTTGAGACAGTGTGTCACATAGACCAGACTGGCTTTGAACTCCCTATGTGGTAGAGGCTGACCTTGAACTTCTTCTGATGCTCCCGCCTTCACCTCGTAAGTATGGGGATTATAAGCTTAGGTTGGGCACAAGGGCACTTGATGTTTATGTATTTGCTGCAATATTAACCCATTGTCCTAGAACAAAGTAAAAATATCAAGATGAACCACCATACAAGGACAGCGGTCATGTTTAGTGTCAAAGCACCAGATGCGTGTGAAGACTTCACATCTAGTAAACTGTTTCTGGCTTTAATTTTAAATGGCACCATTTACTTTGTTTGTATGAGGGTTTGCCTTCATGTATGTACATGGACCAGGTCAGAAGAGGGTATTGGATCCCCTGGAGCTGGAGTTAGGGAAGGTTATGTGCCACCATGTGTGCTGGCAACTGACCTCTGGTCCTCTACAAGAGCTGCAAGTATACTCAATCACTGAGCCATCTCTGCAGTTGCCAATGATAGCAGCTTTGATGCCGATAACACATTTTTATTTTATGTGTTGAAAATTACTTGGGAAAGTCATTTAAATCTTTCATTTCATATCTCTCTTTCTGGCTGCTTGGATTGAGGCCTTGTGTGTTCCAGGCAGGCTCTCTACTCCTGAACTACACCCCTGACCCTTACTTTGCCCACTCCAACCCCATGTCTTCAGTCCCAGCAGGCCCCAAAGTTCACTATATAGCCAAGGTGGGTCTGGAAGTTTGGATCTTTCCACCTCTGCCTCTGGCATTGTAATTCTTACCACCATGTCCAATCTGTTTCTTCGTAGAACTCCTGGTATTCTGTCTGTTATAGGCTGACTTGAAACACATAGAAAATTGGAAAAGGAAGGGTATAATATGTCCTGTGTGAACCACAACATGATTTTTAAAAAGATTTTATTTTATGGGTATGGGTGTCTTTCCTGCAATCTGTGTATGCGTGTGCACCTTGTGCATGAAGTACTCTCGGAAACCAGAGAGGGTGCTAGATCCCCTGAGACTACAGACGGTCATGAGCCACCAGTGTGGGAGGATGCTGAGAACTGAACCCAGGTCCTCTGGAATAGAAACCAGTGGTCTTCACCACTGATCAATCTCTCCAACCCCAATAGTATAGTTTTGGTGACTATTTGATTGATGAATTAGTAAACATTATATAACAAAGTTCACTGTAATGATCTTCTGACAAGCATATTTCTGGTGTAAAATTGATTTTCCAGTATATCTTGGAAAAACTGATGGATTTCATCCGTCTATGGAAATTGGGGGATTACCTGTTTTCTGAACTTCATGGAGATGAAATTTGTTCAAGGGGTGTTACATTGTTCAATTCAGTTCTGTCTGTGTTTGAACTTGGTGTGAATTTGAATATTCATAGTGTGTCCAGAGAAATTTGAATATAATTGTCCTAGAAACAAAGAGTCCTGTCTATTAATTCCAAGTGAGAATCTTATGCTGTACATTAGATTAATTTTAAATTTTATTTATTTAATGTGTATTGGTGTTTTACATGCATATGTCTGTGCACCACATGCACGATTTAAAGATGACTGTGAGACACCATGTGGGTGCCGGGAATTGAACCCAGGTCCTCTGGAAGGGCATCTCTCCAGCCAGGTGGCTAAAATTTTAATCTGTGATCAAAACCTGCATATTCTAGGGATAAAGTGCTTCCGGTGTGCCTAAAAATAAATAAATACATAACCCCCGTGGCAATACATCAAAATATTTACCTGCTTCTGGGCTCAATTGCAAGTATCTTGACCTTCTGCTTCCCAGTTTGTATTCTGTACTTCACGTGTTTTACTTACAGGTTTCCAGAAAACCAGCACAAAGTAGGAGGCTGTCTACTGAACCTCATGCCCCATTTTAAATCGATGTACCTGGCTTACTGTGCAAATCATCCTTCAGCGGTCAATGTGCTCACTCAGCACAGGTAATGTCCCGGCTTTCCCCCAGCACAGGTAATGTCCTGGCTTTCCCCACGCTTGGTTGTTCTGCAGAGAGCCTTGCTCAGGAGGACTTCTGGGAATTTGTGGTGTCCAGTTCAACTCTAGATTATCTCTGTTCTATAGGACGAGACTGAATTTATTGTCCCATGGCTTGGTCATCCACTAATGCCACAAATAATTTATTGAGCACTGTAGACAAGCTTGTAAATACCCGAATGAGCATAAGTGGTAGTGATCAAGGGAGAGAGGGTCCCACCTCTTGTGGGAGAGAAATATAGTTATCAAGTGAAACACTGTAGACATATTGCAAGAGGTTTGTCAAAAGGATGCTGGAAACTTTGCATTATAGTAAGTTAGGGGGTTAGGGTTAGGGCTACGGTAGAGGAAAAATCAGGAAAGACTTTGCTTAAGTAAAATTCCTTTTAACATTAATGGGTTCACCCTACATGTACCAAGCATTATTGTTTACATTGTGATCAACATATGTTAATTGCACATATTATTAGCTTCATTATGACTTTTTCACATATGCGCATGTCTTGATTTGGTCATAGCCACTTTCTTGACTTCTCTTACTTCTTGCCCCTTGAGTCACAGATAGTCAGTTCACTCTATTCAGATTGGTATTTGTTTTGTTTTGATTTAGGATCAGATCAGCGCATAGTCCAGGCTAGCACCAAACTCCTGGCAATCCTCCTCACCCTTTCAAATATACACACTGTCTGGTATATCGTTAATTCTAGTTCCTGAATATGAGAAAAAGGTGCAATTTTTGTGTTTCTGTATTAAACTTATTTCGTTTAACATGTGATCTTTGTTTCCATCTACTTCCTATAAACAGCATTCGCTTCTTTATTATTACAGATAGATATAAAGATATATAGGTATAAGTAGATATATAGCTTTAAAGGTACACACACACACACACACACACACACACACACACACACACTACATAAACTGATTCCACTGCTTAGCTGTACAATTAAAAGCCTCAATAAACACGAGTGTCCATAGTTCTGTTATATGCTGCCTTCATTTCTTCAATTATGTACAAAGGGCTTATACAGCTGATAGTTTTGTTTTTAGTACTTTGAGGAACTTCTACTCTGTATAGTGGCTAGACTAAGGTATATTCCCATAAGCCATGCGCAACGCAGTTTCTTTCCCCTGTATCTACCAACTTTGGTTGTTGCTTTCTTGATGAGAACCATCTGACTCAGGGTGAGATGGAAATCCCAATACACTTTTGATTTCTATCTCCCTGATGATTGAATATTGAATTCTACCCCCCCCCCGCAAATTTGCCATTTGTGCTTCTCCTTTTGGAAAGTGTTTAGTTGGATGATTTGTCCATTTATTTATTGTGTTATTTCTTCTTTGGCTAAATTTAATGACTAGTTTTTGAAGATTTTTTTTTCGTTAGAGTTAAAAAAAAATATATCAGGGCCAGCAAGCTGTAAATCTTACCAGCTGCAGAGAGGGGGAATTGGAGAGAGGAGAGAGAGACCGCCATTTGAGCCAAGCCAGCGTGGAGGCCAGCCATATGGCAAAGAAGCAGACACATGGCAGGCAGGGAACATGGGAGTGAGAATAACTTGGGAAGCGGCGAAAGTGGCTCAGGATCTGGCCAGCATCAGAAAGGAAAAGACAAAAAGAAAAAAGCACAAGTGTCCGGCAACTCCACAGCCACTGCACTTCTGAGTTTTGAAAAAAAACAGCATTTCTTTGACATTCTGGAGAAGATTTCTCTCCCATTCTGTGGGCTGTCTCTTTGTTCAGTTGTTTCTTTTGCAGTGAGGAAGGCTTTTTTTTTAAAAAGAATCACATCTCTGGAGTGGCATGCGCCGATTCTCGCTTGATTTCCTTAGCATATGGAGTCCTCCGAGAGGGCTTGGCCTGTATTAGACTTCAGGCTTTCCTCCTAGCAGTTTCAAAGCTTTTCATCTTACGTTGAGATCTTTGATCAATTTTCGAATGTATTTTCGTGCAGGGTGAGAGATGTGGAAGTAGTCCCGTTTCTGACATGCTTTTACCCAGATTTCTCCAGGCTTTGTGTGCCACTGATCCTTTATATTTTCTTCTACTCGCTATTTAATTACCATTTCCTCCAAACCCTGCTATTTCTGAGGTGCTGTGGGATACAAGTCTCAAGAGGTCAAATGGCTAAACAGCAGGCAGTGGTAAGGAACCTAACACTTACTATGAGCTGTGTGACACTTCCTTTAAGAGTTTACCTCAATACAATTGAATTAGAGTCATTTTTGCCTTTATTTCACAGACTGGATGCAGAACAGTCATGGGTTCTGGACACAGCTCAAGATGGAAAAGAATAGACTTTTGATGTGTCTTAGACTTGAAGTCCCAAACCCAAGCTAGGAAATTAGTTGCTATCAACCCGCAGAAGTAACAGATATTTTGACAATGGAAATAAGGATGAAAGTTCCTTCAAAAATTAAATTTTAAACTACAGTTTTAAATAAAAAAACCAGCATTCCCCCTTTGAGTATGTATTCAAAGGCATCAAGGTCAGTATGCAATAAAGACACCCGCACATGCATGCTTATCATAGTAACATTCACAAGAGCCAAGATGTGAAGTCAAGCCAGGTGCCAAGCCATCAGTGGATGAAGGGGCAATCAAAATGTGGCACTTATACACAAAGGAATAGTTTTCAGCGACAAAGAAGAATAAAATCACAAGGTTCTAACTTATTTTTTTAGTCCCTTCCTCAAAACTCACAACTGAAACAAACACACGAGAAAACAAAGTTACCTTAGACATGGGATTGCATTGACAACACTTTGTTGGGCTGCGGAGATGGCTCAGAGGGCAATGGTGCTTGCCACACAGACCTAACCTAACCAATGTGAATTCAATCCATCAATCCCAATCCCACAGTGGAAGAGAAAACTGACTCCCACAAGTTCTCCTCTGACCTTGTACCCACTTTCACTCGTGCAAACACTCTCCTCCTCACCCCCACACCATCATCATCCTCATATGTAAATTGAAGAGAAAAATGTATTTTAAAAAAGAGTGACTATTAGCATAGACATTTTAGCACAAGTGGTTCAATTGCTTAAAGGGAACGTTAGCTAATAATAGCATTGAAAATGTACCAGGCATGCGGTTGTAAGAGGCCACGAGGAAGTTACTATCATTACCACCTCTGTGTACAGATAAGTCATTGGCAGGCTCAGGCTGAGTAATGTGCCCAAGAACTCATAACTGGTAAGTGGTAGAGTCAGAAGTCAGGTCAGTCAGGTTTCTAAAAATGTTTTAAATAATAGCCGGGCGGTGGTGGCGCACGCCTTTAATCCCAGCACTCGGGAGGCAGAGACAGGCAAATCTCTGAGTTCGAGGCCAGCCTGGTCTACAAGAGCTAGTTCCAGGACAGACTCTAGAAACTACAGGGAAACCCTGTCTTGAAAAGACCCCCCCAAAAATGTTTTAAATAAGATAGACATTTTCACCACAAAGAATAACATAAATGCAGTTTTGAAGTATTTTAATAAGACATGCACCCAAGAACCTACCACCTAACTCAAGTGACATGTTATTTCATTTTTTGTACCACAAATTGAGATGTAATGCACAAATCATAATTATTCACTCATTTGATACATTCACTGAAGCCACAGGTAGTAACAAACACCTGGATCTCAACATCTGGGAGTTGAAGGCAAGATGATTGGGAGCTCAAGGTCATCCTTGGCTATGTGGAGAAATCAAGGCCTTTGTCTCAGGCTACAGGAGACCCGATTTCAAAAAACAGATAATAAAATGTCAAAGATCTTCCAATTCTTCTTATCCCAGTGTAAAGGATATAATGAATTGATTTTCCCATGTTTACAGAATTGTGCAATTGTCATAATAAATTTTGAAATATTTTAGCACCCCTATACAAGCATGTTCTTTAACAGTCACCCCACATATTCTAAAACCAATTAACTAAAGGTAACCATACTAAACTTCTTCAATCACTAGGCATTTGCCTATACTCGACTTGGTGTAGTTAGACACATGCAATATGTGACTTTTTGTATCAGAATTATTTCACTTAGCATTTTTGCCTTTTCAATTACATTTTGTTTTTCTTTTTGTTTTTTTAGACAGCATTTCTCCATGTAGCCCTAGCTGTCCTGGAACTAGCTCTGTAGACCAGACTAGCCTCGAACTCACAGAGATCTGTCTGCCTCTGCCTCCTGAGTATTAAAGGTGTGTGCCACCACCACGCAGCTCAATTATATTTTTAAGTAGCAAACATAATGATGAATTTCATAATGGTGATATATCTAATATATATTTGCACTTTCCTCATATGCTTTCGTTTGTATTCTGTATATGAGCATAACATACAGTATTTATTATCTTCTTCCACTACCCTCTGTTTCTTTCTTTGCTATCCTTTTAGACGCCTCTCTCTCCCTGCAATCAAATCTACCTTTGAGTCACATACATATTTGTATCTGTGTGCATGTGTGTGTGTGTGCATGCATGTGCATGCGAGGGTGTATTCTGCATAGAAAATGAAATGTGACACTTTACTTTGCTAATTCATTTCATTTGTTAACTGGACACAATCTAGGATCACCTAAGATTTATCTAGCTTCGGTTGATTTGGGGTAATTGTTTTGAGGTTGGTTTCCGTAGGCACCAGTTTCTGAACCGTGTAAGGGAAGAAAAACCGAGCTGAGAGTGAGAAAGGACCCGCGCGCATATTCTGTCCATGGAGGCTATCTTTAATTTCCTCCGTGGAGGCTATGTTTAAGTTCCTGCCTTGACTTCTCTATAGTAATGGGCAGTAACCTTGAATTATAAGCTAAATGAACCCTTTCTGCTCTAAATTTCTTTTGCTTGGGGTATTTTATCATAGCAACAACTATATAAATAAAATGAAACTAGGGATACTTTGCTTCTGAGTCTAGCTTATTTCACTAAACACATTTTATTTTTTTTTACTAAGCTCCATTTTCTTCAGTTCAGTCTACTTTCATTATGGCTGAACAAAATCCCACTGTGTACATATACCATATTTTCTTTATCCATTCATTTGTTAATGAACCTCTAGGCTGACTCTGTTTTCTAGCTGTTGTGAATAAGCTTGGGTGTGTACGTATCTCTGCGGTCTATCGATTTAGATGCTTTGGGCATCCACCCAAGACTAGTAGAGCTGACTCATACTCTGTTTTTAGTTCTGAGCACCACTGTTTTTATGAGGAGCCACCATACTGAGTTCCATAGTAGCTGCACTAGCTCATATTCCCACAAGCAGTACGTAAAAGTTCCTCTTTCTTCCCATCCTAGCCAGCATTTTTTCAAATTAAAGTTACTTGTTTTTTAAGTTTTTATTAAGCATATGCTGAATGTTAGGCATATTCCTTCATACTTGCTAATCTTCCTTTTCTCACCCCTCTCCTGTTAGCCCCCTTTATTTCCCTAAATGGTTTCACCTCTGTTTTCATGTACATATATACAGTTTTATGAATCTCTATAAAATCTGAGAACACAATGAGAGGAAAATGATATTTGCCTTTCTGAGAATGGCTTGATTCACTTAGTATGACCTATCTCCAGTTGGATCCATTTTCCTGAAAACAACATGCGCATTTGCTATTTGCTTTCTTAGTGGAACTGGATAGAATCTCAGTGTGGTTTTAATTTTTATTCCCCTGATGTTGGCATGTTTTAAAAATTTCCACACTCTATAAGATTATGAGCATATCATTGAAAAATATATACACAGGGTTCTGGAGAGACAGCACAGTGGTTAGGAGTGTGTACTGATCTTTTGGAGGATCCGAGTTGTGTTTCCAGCATCCACATCAGAAGGTTCACAAATACCTGTGACTCCAGCTCCAGGGGATTCAATGCCCTCTTCTGGTCTTACAGTCACTATCATAGGTTCATATGGACATATAAACATACAAACAAATAATAAAAATGAAGATTTTTAAAAATATTCTGTTGTATAGATGCCACATACTGTTTTTGCACTCACCAGTAGATGGATCATGAATAGTGCTGTGTTAAAAAAATCAAATTTGCATAGTCATGCTTGCATTTCTTGAACTCCTGGATTCTCCAGTCTTCATCTCCTCAAGTACTGGATGGTTGGTATGCACCACCAAGCTGCCTTGGATTTCATCTTGTTTCTCTTTGTGGGACCTCACAGACACTGTAATACCAGCCAAACCACATCTCCAGTTCTCTCTCTGTTTAACCTTGCAAGAACTATCAGACTATTTTCCAAAGCTACTACATGAGTCCTACCAGCAGTAAAGGAGAGTTCCTTTTTCTACAACCTGATATATGCTGTGGTCAGTCAGTCTGTGTCTCTCTCTGTCTCTGTGTGTTGCATGAATATATCTATGCATTTTTGCATGTGGGGGAATATGCTTATAGAGGCCCAAATTTGTTATCAGGATTTTTTTTTTGCTTGCTCTTTTGCTTTATACACAGAAACAAAAATTCTCAGTCAAACCGAGAGCTCCACAGCCTGGCTAGTTTCATTAACCAATTTGGTCTGGAGATCACTTATCTCTACCTTCAGAGACTGGAATTACAGGAGGGCCACCACCCAGCATTTACATGGGTTCAGGAGATCTGAACTCTGGTCATCTTGCTTATGCAACAAGTGCTTTAATTACTATGCCATCTTCCTAACTCAGTCTCTCTCTTTTTATTATAGCCACATTAGTTGGATGTAAAGTAATTTTCATTGTGATATTGGTTTCATTTTCTTATTTTATCTCTTTATGAACTTTATTTTAGCTGATAAACACATAAAAGTTATACATGTTTTCAGGGTACCATGTGATGTTTTGATACATGCATACACTGTCTAATATCCAAATAATATTAAACACATCTATGTGTATAGACATTTAGCATTTCTTTATGGCAAAAACTTGGGAAATTATTTCCTCTATCTCTCTTAGATGTGCTATATATTATTGTTACTCTAGTCACTTTCTAAGTACACTAGAACAGCTTGCTTCTCTCTAGGTGTAACTTAATACCCTTGGGTCAAGCTTCCCCCCACCCCCACTCCATCACTCTCTACAGTCATATGCAATCATTATTCTGCCAACTTCCATGAGCCCAGCTTTCTCAAATTCCATGTACAAGTGAGATCATGACATTGCCTTTTCTCTGTTCCTGGTTTATTTCACTTAGCATAATTATCTCCAGTTCATCTATGTTGTCACAAATTATGGCATTTTTGACAACCTGAATAATGTTCTTTTGTACACATGTACCACATTGTCTTTTGTTGACAGAGGTTTCTGTCCTACCCAGTCCCGCAACTGTCCATTCCCAAAGAAACACACAGAGGTCTACATTAATTATAAACTGGTTTGGCCTATTAGCTCAGGCTTTCTTATTAACTTTTACATCTTAAATTAGCCTATAATTGTTGTCTGTGTTAGACATGTGGCTTGGTACCTTTTATCAGTGAGGCATTCTCATTTTGCTTCCTCTTGGTCTGGGTGATGACTGCAGACTGAGTCTTTCCTCTTCCCAGAATTCTCCTATTTTCATCACCCCACCTATACTTCCTGCCTAGCTACTGGCCAATCAGCATTTTATTAAACAAGTGACAAATCTTTACAGTGTACAAGACCATTGTCCCACAGCAGTCTTTATCTATTAATTGATTGATGGACAATCCATTGATGGCCTGGAGAGTGTTGTGGTAAACATGGGAATCAGATGTTTCTACAACATATTGATTTCATTCCTCTTGGAAAGATACCCAATAGTGTGTTTGTTAGATCATACATTAATCACTATTTTTAATTTTTTGGGGAACCTCCATGTTGCATATGACTATACATTTTGCATAACATCTGGGCTAATTTATATTCCATCAACAGTGTACATGGGCTTCTGTTTTTCTGCATCCTTACAATCACTTTGCATTTATTTATTTATTTATTTTGTCTTTTGGAAATAGGCATTCTTACTAGATTAAACCTTACTGTGGTTTTGATTTGCCTTTCCCTGATGTTTAATATATTTTCTTATACTTGTTGGCCTTTTGTGTGATTTTTTTTGATAAATGTATATTTCAGTTTTTAAATCAAGTATTTTTTTGCTCTTGACTTTTTGAACTTTTTTTAATTCTAGATATTAACCCTTTGTCATATGTATATTTTGGAAATATTTTCTCCCATTTTATGGATTATTCCCTATTCATATTGTTCAATTTTTTATTTTGTGAAATATTTGATATATGCCTATTTCTCCTTTTGCTACTTTTAAAATTTGCATTTATTTATTTCATGCATGTGTACATGGGTACTACAACATGTGTGAAGGTGAGAGGACTCTCCTTGTACCATTAAACTCAGGTTACTAGGATTGGTCTCAAGTGTCACTGCTAGTTGAGCCATCTCACCTGCCCCTACTTCTTTTTGCTATTTGTGTACTTTATCCCACCCCTCTGTGTTTTTCTAGTAGACTTACAACTTCAGTGTTACATTTAAGTCTGGGATCAATTGTGAGTTGATCTTTGTAGCTGGTAGAAGATGAAGGGTCTAGTTTCATTCTACTGCATGTGGATGCTCAGCTCTCCCAGCATTTATTAAGAGTGGCTTTTTGCTGTGGTGTGTTCTTTGAACTCTTGTCAAAAGCAAGTTGTCTGTAGATACATAGCTTTGCTCTAGGCTCTCTGTGCTTTTCCATTGGTCTATGTGTTTGGGTTTGTGTATTAATGGCCAATCTATATTGTTTGCTCATGACAACATTGTAGTGTGTTTTGTAATCAAATAGTGTAATGCCACATGTTTTTTCTCAAGACTGCTGTGACTTTTCCTTTTTATTACTGTTCTATCCAGATTTTAGATTATTTTTCTAATTCTATAAAGAATATCACTGGGATTTTGATAAAATTGTAATGTATCTGAATTTTTTGTGTAGTATATGTACTTTACTTATTTACTTATTAGTAAGTAATTAATAATAGTTAAAAATAATTAGAATAGAGTACTTATTATTATTGTGTATGTATGTTATGTAAATATAAGTAAAGGAACACCCATACCATGCTGCACATGTGGCAGTTAGAGAACAACTTTTGGAAGTAGGTTCTCTCTTTCTACCCTGGGGTCTTGGGATCAAACTCAGGCTGTCAAGTCTGAACAGCAAAAGCCTTTATCCACTGAGACATCTCATCAGCCCTATGCATTTTAATAATAAATAATGACTTCCTGTTCCTTGTGTTGTCTTCATTTCTTTCAACAGTGTTTCATGATACTCACTGTAGGGATCTTTCACCTCTGAATTTATTCCTTGATAATTCATTTTTCGATAGCAGCTATAATTGAGATTACTTTCTTGTTTTCTATTTCAGATAATTCAGCATTGGTGCCCAGCAATGCTATTTTATTTTTGTCTTGCAACTTTACTAAATTTGTTTATTAGTTCTAGTATTTTTTGTTAGTC
Organism: Arvicola amphibius; assembly: GCF_903992535.2. NCBI lineage: Eukaryota > Metazoa > Chordata > Mammalia > Rodentia > Cricetidae > Arvicola > Arvicola amphibius. The sequence continues at coordinate 121,309,075 of NC_052065.1, read as the reverse complement.
TCAAGGTTTTCTGTGCCCTATCATGCCATTTGTAAACACTGACAATCTGCTTCCATCTTTTCTAGTTTGGATGAGCTTCCTTTCTGTGTTCTTCCTGATTACTTTGGCTAGGACTTCTTGTACTAATGTTGAATAAAAGTGGTGTAAGCGAGCATCTTTGTTTTGTTTCAGATCTTAGAGAAATAAGAATTTCAGCCAGTGTGATGTTAGTTGTTTGGTTAGACATATAGCCTTTTTTGTGTTGAGGTACTTTGCATCTATAGCTAATTTGTTCCCATAGTTTTATTATGAATGCAAGTAGAATTTTATTCAATGCTTTCTTCTGCATTTAATGAGGCAATCATATGGTTTTTGCCCTTCATTGTACTGATAGGTTATACTATGTTTATTAATTGGTGAATACTGAGCCCTACCTGTACCCCTAGGACAAATTTCACTTAATCATGGTGAATAATCTTTTGAATGTGCTGTTGGGTCAAGTTTCTAGGATTCTGTTGAGGGTTTTTACATCTTTGTTATTCATGGATACTGGTGTAGATTTACAAGAGCAATGCTGGCCTTATAAAATCTACTTTGAATAATTTCCACCTCATTTATATTTTGGAATAATTTAGAAAGGACTGGCATTTGTTCTTCTTGCAAAAGTAGAATTTATTAGTGAAACCAGTTGGTCCTACGGTTTTCTTGGATGGAAGATTTATTCCCAATTCAATGTCATTACTTTATTCGTCTGTGCAGTTGTTCTATTTCTTCATGTTTTAGTCTTGGTAAGGTATATGATTGAAAATTTGTCCATTTCTTCTGTATAGCTTGATACTGTATAATAATAATTTCTAAGACCTTTGTGTATTTCTATGATATCAGCTGTCTCAACAAAAAAATGAAAATTATTTTTAGTGTTTTTTTTCTCTGTATCAGAATTTTTGGCATGTTGTGTCTCCATTTTTATTTGTTTCAAAAAGTTTTCAGTATCTTTTTTTTAGTCTTTCCTTGATCACGAATAAGTTTCCTAATTGACATGTATTTGTGTAGTTTCCAAAGTTTTTCTTGTTGCAGACTTATAGTTTTAATGCCCAGTGTTTAGTTTGTTTTGTAGCCTGCTGTTTGACATAACTTGGAGAATGTTCTGTATGCTGCTGAGGAGAAACATATTCTGCAGCTGTTGCCTGGGATGCTTTGTACATGCCTATGAGGTCCATTTGGTCTAGCATGCAATTTAATTCCAATGTTCTTTTGTTGCATATGTCTACTGCTCCTGAAGGAGGGGCGCAAAAGTCTCCAGCTGTTATTGTGCTGGAGTTTGTCTCTTCAGGTTTCCTGGTATTTGCTTTATATATTTACTTGCATATGTTGTATATATTGAGGACTTGGAATTGTTTTACTGAATTGATCCCTTCATCATTATTTTGTGATTTAAAGTCTACATTACATTATATGTAATGGAGGTGTGAATATTCCTGTTTTCTTCTGGACTCAATTTGTATGGGGCATCTTTGTGGCAGAATTGTACTCTATACCTAAAGGCTGACTTCAAACTCACAACAACCTTCCCGGCTTCTTTTCCTTAAGTGTTGGGATTATAGATACAAGCCACAACATCTAGCCCCCTTCACTTCTAAGTTTACACCATGGAGTTCCTTCTATATAACACAGCTGGGTCTTCCTTTTGCTAATCCATTCCATTCTATTTGCACGCGGGTAATTGTCAATAGCAGGGTTGTACTGCAGTCCTTCGTAACTTGTTTTCAAGTTCACTTGTAGTTTCCTCTTGCCTCGCTGTCTTATACTCTTCCTTTGTGGTTAAGTAACTTAACTCTATTGGTATGCTTTGGTTCCTTTCTTATTTTTTGTTTGTCTACCATAGAGAATTTTTGTGGTTACATTGAATGTTACAAAAACCTTTTTTGAGGAGAACATATTTTGAAATGATAACAATCAACAAGATCATAAACATGAAAACAGAAACACCAAAGAGAATCAGAAAGCATAATGACAGAAGGTCCATACATGTATTCCATTCTTCCACATAATTTGAATTTTAATGCCTTGTTTTATAGCTTTTCCATTGTCTGTCTAGCAATAAATTAATGTATTAATTTTTAAATTTTGTTTTTAGTCTATATGGTAGAGAAATTGGTGTGTTATCTAGCATGATTATGATATTAGAGCATTTTGAATTTATGTAGTTACTTTTCTCATTTTTGGTACTGAATATTGAATCTAGAACCTCAAGCACGATTCACAAACATTGTACTCCTAACCTATATTCCCAGACCTCTTTTTTACTTTTTATTTTGAGAGAGTATCTCACTAAATTGTCCAAACTGACTCACTCTGAAGCCGAGACAGGTTCCGAATTTTGTGATCCTTTTGCACAACTGGTTTGGGCCACAATTAAGATTTTATTTATTTATGTATTTGTTTTTGTTTGGTGTGTGCATTTTTATACTTTTTATGTGTCACTTAAAATAAATTTAGCAAATAATTATAAAATACCATCCAACCAACAACTAGGTGACATGGGGAGGAGGAACGGGGAATTGTACAGCCATCACTGTTCTGTAGCGATTCTCCATAGAGCTGCTAGCTGGCTCCAGTAGTCGTTGCATCCCGGCTTAGTACTACTTTCTGATGTCAGTTCTCAATAGCTCTGGGCTCTAGCCTTGCTCTTTTAATTTTAGTCTTTTAATTTTACTCTTTTAATTTTGCTCTTCTAATTTTACTTTTTCTGTGAAACTTATTCTATGTTCGCCAATGAGTCTTTTTTTTCAGTCTTATTTCTGCCATAATGGTTTGGAAGTACAAGCATCTTCATTTTGTGAGAGCTTTGGTCCACTTAGTCTGAGTCAGAAGTGCTTAGACCAGCAAAGACCTCTTACAAATTTTGTGGATTGTATGCCTTAATGGGAATTTATTCCATAAGATTAAAAACTCTAACCAAAAACTTTTTTTTAATACCAAGCCCTTTTCTATTTGGGAATCCCTGCCAAACTGTTAAATAACATGTTAAGAATAACCAAGCGAGGGAGAGTTCTTTTCTTCACTGGTGTAGCCATTGGCAAGTTGCTCATACTACAGTAAATGAGCTCTACCCATGCAAGTGATTATCAATAAACTCAGTGCATCACACATAGAAGATGGGAAGGCAGGAGGAAAACTAGCTGGGGAAGAAATAGCGGGTCAGTGGAAGCATGAAGAGGGTAAGAGAAGGTAAAGGGGTTGGATATGATCACTAAATATTATATCATGTAGAAAATTGTCAAAAACAATAATAAACAAAAATCCTGTATGCATACATACATTAATCTATATGCTAGTTTTATTAATTCTTTAAGGCCTTCATATATGCATACAGTGTATTTTGGTCACATTCACCCTCCGTTCCTTTTTTCATTAACTCCTCCCAGATCCACCTTTCACCCCCAGCCCAACTTCATATCCTCCTTTTTAAAAACAAATGGCCCATCTGGGCTGCCCATATTCCTCACTTCCACTACAGTACCATCAACCCACTAGTGACCACACTTTTCAACCCACCAGGGACCACGTTCTTCCCCAGAGCTCTCAGCCATACATAACTCCTCATGTAAGGACAGAGGCTTACTACTTATCTTACAGCCCACTCTTGATTTAGTTTTGTGTGTTTGTTTGTTTTTGCACTGAAACCATTTTCTAATTTAAAACTTTTTTAATTTGGGAGCTGAAGGAATGGCTCAGGATTTAAGAGTACTGGCTGCTCTCGCAGAGTACCAAGGTTTGTTTCCTAGCACCCACATAGTGGCTCACAACCATCTGTAACTCCAGTCCCAGGGGAATCCCATACTTTCTCTGGCCTCCGTGGGTACCAGTCATGCATGCGATACACAGACATATCTGCAGGCAAGACACCCATACACATAAAATAAATAAATTTTTTAAATTGTAAATAGTCATTTAATTTCTAGAGAGATGAAGAATGTTCATTCCAGGGAGTCCTGCCTCCTTTAGAACACCTCAAAATTCTTCTAAAAAATGGGAGGAAATTTTTTTTAGTACCTTCTCTTTGTTTGACGGTTATGTTGTAATGAGAAACCAGTTGACAGTTTATGTGGTTTGCCTGAAAATCTTAGATCCATCAATTTATTCAGCATTTTCTGTATTACTATAGGTGACAGTTTGTCAAACCTTCTATCATTGTGTTAAATGGGCCCCCCTTTATCTTTCAAAAACACACCCAAAACCCAGTTTCCGCTAAATTCTTTCAGATAGTCTCCTTGAGGAGGAGAAATAATTTTAGAGGCTTCTGTGGCCACATGTTTTGGCAGTTGAAATGGGATGACTCACAGGTTGGGCTCAGCCAGGTCTGTGGACTGGGTCACGTGGCTTGGGATTTTAATACTGCGACAGCTGTGTTGATGAGAGAGAGAATTACAGGAGGAGCTAAGTGGATGCAAGTTGAGGGACTTATCTGTGATAAAACAAAAATTAGCTTTTTTTACAGCAAGAAAGTTGTATCTGAGAACTGTTGGGTACTTTAGTAAAAAGGAATTGGGAGATATAATTGCATGTTTTCTTTTCCATAACAAAATACCGAATCTGGCCAACTTTATAAGGCTCATGGTTCTGGATGGCTCATGGCCATGGCACTGACATTTTCTTGGCTTTGGTGAGGAAGTCAGTGAGGTTCGTATCACCACGGCAGGAGCATGGCAAGGAAAAATCATGCCACCAGATAAGGAGCTAAAGAGGCTGGGACGCAACATGGCCCCGTTCTCTCTCTCTCTCTCTCTCTCTCTCTCTCTCTCTCTCTCTCTCTCTGTGTGTGTGTGTGTGTGTGTGTGTGTGTGTGTGTGTGTGATGTGTATGGACATGTTCACAGGTGTGCACACATGCACACAAAGCTCAAAAGTCAGTGTTAAATGCATTACTTTTCATATTTTTTTGAGAGAAGCTCTAAATCTGGAGCTCGACCATTTGCTGAGATTGACCTGATTCAGGCAACAGGGAATGAAGAAAGGACAGACACATGTACAGATAAACTGTGGTCAGATAGTGTTGGAGGAAGGCCTGCTTGTTCATCCCAGCCGCCCGACTAGCTTAGCCCCGAAATAACCACACAGAAACTGTGTTAGTTAAATCACTGCTTGGCCCATTAGCTCTAGCTTCTTATTGGCTAACTCTTACATATTAATTTAACCCATTTCTATTAATCTGTATATCACCACGTGGCACTGGCTTACCAAGAATGATTCAGCATGTCTGTCTCTGGAGGCTCCATGGTGTCTCTCTGACTCCACCCTTCTTTCTCTCAGCATTCAGTTCTGTCTTGCCCACCTACCTAAGTTCTGTCCTATCAACAGGCCAGGCAGTTTCCTTATTCATTAATGCTAATCACAGCACACAGAGGAGACTCCCACATCAAGGTGGGCCTTCTGCCACCTGTGCCACTCTGATATAGTGGCACCAACTATGCAACAACCCAGAACCTCAGTGCATTTATTAAGTAAAGCTCAGGGTAGGGAGGAGTTAACTAGTCTCAGTAGGAGATCTTTGTAGGGAAGCAGTCTCTGATGCAGTCATCAGAAGGAGGAAGATGCAGTTGCTAGTTTTGACACACATACTGATCAGTCATTCATAAACACACTTGCACACACTATCAGCCTTCCCACTCAGACCATTTACAAACTTTTCATTCCTATGAGCTTCACCCCAGCAGAAGGCTTTGCCATTGCCCTGGTCTGAGGCTTTGGGGTACTTGACACAGTCATGCCCATGTCAAACAAAAGACATTCCCTTGCTTTTCTCAGCTCCCCACACCCACAGCTACACAGTTAGCCTAGCTGGCCAGCAGCTCCCAGTATCCTCTTGTCTCTGTCCTCTAAGCCCTGGGATGGTAGATGTCTGCAACACGTGGGTGCTAGGGATCCAAATTCAGGTCCTTAGGCTTGGCTGACTGGACCACCTCTCCAGCACCTTTGCCTTATTTTTTTTTCAAATTTTCATCTTAAAATTTTAACTTTAAACAGTATTTTATTCATTCTTGATGATTTTGTACACATATACATGTTTTTTGAGACATGATCTCATTGTGTAGCTGGCTTAGAATTTGCTATGTAGACCAGGGTGGCATTGAACTCTCAGTGATCTGCCTGCCTCTGCCTCCTGAGTGCTAGTATTAAAGGTGTGCACCATAATGCCCAGCTGTACAATGTATTTTGGTCATATACCCCATTCTTTCCTGTTCCCCTTTCATTCCCTCTGGAACACCTCTTATCCACACTTTCATGTCTTTTGTTTCTCATAACCCAATGAGTTTAATTAGGGATGACATGCATGCACGAGGATATAGAGCTGTTTGCTGGACCATAGCCAACATCCCAGTGGCTACTTCCTTGAAGAAATATAACTGTTTCTCCTCCAGAAGCCATTAACTGTCAATAACCTCTCAACTGGGGCAGGGCCTTAGGAGCTCCTCCCCCATCCGTGCTCGATGGAGTACTGACTGACTCCATCCTGTGCAGGTCTTGTTCAGGCAACCACAACTGCTGTTAACTCATGAATTCAATGGCCCTGTCATTCAATATTTTTAAAATCACATTTATTTGTGTGGTGGGGGTGAATGGGAAGGCAGGGGACACGTGTGCCAAAGACTGTATGGAGGTCAGAGGACAACTTGTAGAGTCTCTCCATGATATAGGTTCCAGGGATCAAACTTGGACCATCAGGCCCTTTAGGCCTTATGTCAAATACCCTTACTCACCGAGTCTTCTTACTGGTCCAGGGTTGTTTTTTTTCTGTTTGTTTTTTTTGGGGTGTGTGTGTGTGTGTGTGTGTGTGTGTGTGTGTGTGTGTTGTTTTAAGACAAGGTTTCATGGAGCTCAAACTGGCCTGCAACTCTGGGACTCACCATGTGGTAAGGAATACCTTTGAATTCCTTATCCTCTTCTTTTATGCTATCGGAGTGATGGGGTACCTCACTTTCACTAATGAGTTTTCTTTTTGCTTCCCTGTGCTCAGTACTTACTAAAGTTTTTTTCTCAGCTTGAAAAATCTCCTTTAGCATTTCTTATAGGTTTAGAGAAGATGTGTTTCTTATGTGGTTTTTTTTATGTGCAGTTGACTTTATTTCAGTTAGGGGAGCAACAACAACAGGATGCATACATTTGTCCTGTCTTCCGTAAGTGATGGAGGTTACTGTTGCTCTTTGCTTTTATATGTGAATATAAACTTATATCCAGATTTATTTGCTTTCAGCCTGAATATCCTCGCTTAGTATTTCTCGGAAGGTAGCTTTCCTAGAGAGGGAGTCTCTCAGTTTGTGTGCGAAAATGCTTCAGTTTTCAATGGTAGTTTGGGTGGTTGTGGAAGTCTGGCTTGGCAATTTTATTTCCTTCAGTATTTTGAGTCTGTCAGGCCACTGCCCTCTGGCCCCTGTGACTCTGCTGTAAAATCAGCTTTTAATATTATCCAGATTCCACAGTCCATGGTGCATGTCTGTCTCTTGCTGCCTTTTTTAAAAAAAATCGTATCCTCTGGATGTTTATTCTTTGGGGAGGGGGCACCATTCAGCTCTCAAATAAATCACATGGAGTGTAACATGTGGGCCTGCTTGTTGGGGCTTCTGTCCTGCCCAGTTCCCACAGCTGGTATGTCCCAAAGAAAATCACACAGAGGTCTACGTAAGTTATAAACTGATTGGTCCATTAGCTCAGGCTTTGTATTAGCTCTTAAAACTTATGTTAACCCATTATTCTTATCTATGTTGGCCACATGGCTCAGTATCTTTTTTAGCAGGGCAGATCACATCCTGCTTCTTCAGTGTCTGGACAGGACTGCAGAAAGAGCTTCCTTCTTCCTAGAATACTCCTGTTTTCATTGCCCTGCCTCTACTTCATATCTGGTTGTCCCGCCTATACTTCCTGCCCGACTACTGGCCAATCAGCACTTATTTAAAACATAATTGACAGAAAACAGAATTGTCCCACACCAATGAAGGCTTATTCTTTCTTGTGAATGTCCAGTATTAGCTTCCCTTGTTTCTAGCCAGCTTTTCTTAACTTAATTTTTCCCATCTATCTTTGGCCTCTGGGCTTTGATCTTTCTCTATTTCTCTATGCTGGAGAGTGATCACAATGAACATCTCCTGCCACCATCCTGAAAGTAGAACTTGCCCCCACTTTCTTGGTTTCGTATGTATTTATTTACGTATTTGTGTGTGTTAAAGAGAAGGGGGGGGGGGGAGAAGGGAGAGCACCTACACAACATGAAATCCAGACAAGGATGTTGGATCACTCAGAACTCAGTTACAGGCATTTTCTGGACACCCAGCTTGTTACCTAGATGCTGAGATCTGAACTATGGGACTCACAATTCTGTAGCAATGCAAGCAATCTCAACCACGGAGCTATCTCTTCTGTCCCACCATTCACTTTTTAAGTCTATATGTGCCTTTGCCTGATCTGATCCTAAATTTTTTTACCACTTTTATCTTGTTCCAACTAGCATTGCAGGACAGGAGTCACCTAACATAAATATCAGTTGTCTTTCTTTTTTTTTGTTTTTCGAGACAGGGTTTCCCTGTAGTTTCTAGAGTCTGTCCTGGAACTAGCTCTTGTAGACCAGGCTGGCCTCGAACTCAGAGATCCGCCTGCCTCTGCCTCCTGAGTGCTGGGATTAAAGGTGTGCACCACCACCGCTCGGCTCAGTTGTCTTTCTTAATGATTAAATGAAACAGTGTAAACAAAGTTCACAGCACATAGCACAAAGGACCTGATACCATATGTGCTTTATACATCTATATTTCTTAATGAGGGAATCCTATAAGGAACATTAGAAATCCCTTTAATCATTCTGATTTCAAATGTGTTGCATGATTATTTTAAAGATTCTCTATGATTTTAAGAATTGTAAGACTCTTTTGGCTTGGTTTTGATTAGTGGTGCTTTGTGGGAATTTGATGACACATCTTAAACTGATAGAAGACTCACTAGGGTATTTGAGGCACTACATGTCTATCTTCTAACTTATTTACATGTATGGGATGAGATTTTATTTGTGCTTTGAATACAATCTCTGAAATTTTGGATGCATCTATTGATAACTCATGACACGTGAGATACAAGGCATAGTTGAATGAAATTTACAGAAGATTCCAATTAAAGTCTTACTCTGATAAGGGCTTCTACTGAAATATGGACATTAATGTATTTCTCTTTGCCTTGTCAAGTTGTCAGGCTCAGGTGAACTTCTCCCTTTGGGTCTGTAGGTGGCAATATCTAACCAGAAATGCTCACATGCAGTTGTTGACCACAAGAACACATTCAGCCTTCAAATTGGATGATTACATACAGATGCCCTGTTTAAAATGTGGCAGAGTGTTGCCTGAGTTTGAATACATAATTAGATCCCAGCTTTGCTAGGCCCCCATATTTACATATATTTGAACGGCTGCCTCTGTTTTCTGTGATCCACTGGGTAAGGTCTTCTGGGATTTCCCCTCTCTCTCCCCTGCTGACTTGCTAAGGTACCATTCGGGCTCTTCTTGGGAATAACTGCTCCCTTACAGAAATACCCACTTCTTCCCCGTGCTTTGGTATATAGCATCTGACCGTCCTCTCCACGAGGGAGAGGGTTAAAAGAGAGAGCCAAGAAAGGAAGTGTGTGCGCTCACACAGCTCTGGAGTGCATCTCCATTGCCGTTGCCGTGGCTACCACAGACACCCCGTGTACTTTTCTCCTCATTAATTTTTCTCACCCTCTCTTTACCAGGTTGCTAGTAATAATAATGTTGAGAAAACCCCCCAAAGAACTAGCCGTTTGCTCTATGGACATGGAAGACAGGAAACAACTCTAAGCCTAAGTCGTGTTTTCTTTGTGTCTTTGAGGAGACACGACTAACTAGCAAGCAGCACACAAAAAGTGGTGGGGGCAAAAAAGCAGACAAATCGGGTATGGTGGTGGTGTGTGTTCCTGTAATCTCAATATTTGGGAAGTAATGGTAGGGGAATCAGGAATTGAAGGCTAACATGGGCTACGGGAGACTCTATTTCTAAACAAACAGAAGCATAAAACTAGGGGCTAGAAAATGGAGAAAGGAAAATAGGGATCATTCAACCCAGAGTAAGCAGTGCTCCTGTGACTTTTCCACTGGCTAGAAGTCAAAGCTTCCCATTCCTCATGCCAGGGTACCACAGTTCCAAAGAAAGGCTCTTGAGGAGGGGGTAGGACGGGGAGGAGTCACTGATGCAGTACTATGTTAGTGTTGTGTTCATTCAAATTCAAAGTCAGTATAGAGATTGCACAGAAAAGGTTTTTGACATTTCAATTGCATGTGTGTGTACATGCGTGTATGTGTGCATGTCCGTGTGTGTGTGTGTGTGTGTGTGTGTGCATGTGCTTGTGTGTGTGTGATACACAACAGCCCAGGTGTAGAGGTCAGAAGACAGCTTTCAGAGTTAGCTCTTCTTTCCTCTGTGGGTTTTGGGGATTTAAGTATAATGATTATACATTTGTAAATTTTATTTGTATATAATACATGTAATATTGATTTGCATATTAAGTTTATTTGTCTAAGTGTGTCTTTTAGAATTAATTTATCACAACAGGCGGTATTTCTATAGAATAATTTGGTTCATTTCATTAGTAACATTTTCTTTTCTCACCAATAATCTGTTTTAGTCCAAGACAGTGTCTCATGTTATTTTGAAAAAAAGTTAAATTGCTTTATAATATTTACCAAGCCTAAGAATTAGAATGCTTCATGAAAAGTACTGGCACAGTGTCCATGAGCCTGTGCTATTAATTGCTGCCACTCTCACTGCAATTAGAGCAGAATATGGAAGATTGGCAGTCATTTAGTCATAGAAAGAAAACACAAAGCTTATTTAGCAAACTGAAAAGAAATTAGGAAAGCTATTTTCTTCAGATTACATGTCTGCTCAAATGTACTTTCTTAATTATATTTTTGTAAAGGATAACTTTTATCTCTTTAATCTCTTGGTTGAAAATTAAACATCAGTTGATTATCCATTAAGCTGCAAATCATGGGTCCTAGGAAATTTGAAAGATACGATTCTAGCCAGGTGTGTGTCTTGAAAAGGTAGTAATAATTCATCTTCTGGCTGAAGATGACCAAATCCCTTTCTGTAGAGAGGCGGGGTCATGGTGTGGACAAACCCAAGGTTTGGCTTCAGACCTGCGTATTCAGTTCCCCATAGCACTCACTGGCTGCTGGCCTTCCTGGGCCTCAGGTTTCTTAACTATAAAATGGGAGAAACACCTATACTGAAATCCTTAATATAAAATGGTAGCTTTACAAATCCCATCAGCTTCATCTGAGCAGTTTTATTAGGACATAGGTTTTATCTGGTTTTTGTTTTGTTTTGTTTTGTTGTTTAGTTTTTTGAGACATGTGTAGCTTTGGTGCCTGTCTTGGAACTAGCTCTTGTAGGCCAGGCTGGTCTTGAACTCACAAAAATCCACCCTCCTCTGCTTCCTGAGTGTCGGGCTTAAAAGTGTGCGCCACCACTGCCCGGCTATCTGTTTTGTTTTGTTTTAAGGTTTCTTTTACTTTTAATCATGTGTGTATGTGCATTTCTATGTGTGGGATGCGTGCATGAAAGTGAAGGTACCCATCAGGTCTAGGAGAGTGTCAAATCCCTTGAAACTGGAATTATAGGCAGTTGAGCTGTCTGATGTGGGTGCTAGGGACAGCTCTGGTCCTCTGCAAGAGCAGTGGTATATACCATTAATTGCCAAGTCTTTCTCCAGCTCCTGCTTTTTATGTTTTATGGATGAGTTACTCAGGGCTCACGTTCTGTACAGTACTTTGCCTCAGCTGCCTGTAGAGCATGGCTGGGGAATGGATATCCTGGATAACACTGATGATTTGATGCGATCGTTCAGTTGTGACCTAGCTGCTCCCAAGGCACACATGGTGCTGCATGGCCAGGGCTGCTATTGTGGTTGCTGAAACTGCATCCTCAACTGCATCCAGAAACCTGAAAACAGAGTTCATTTGTAATAGAGAGTACCATTTCCAATCCCATTTGCCCTCAATTGCTGACGGTGAGTTTCTCTGAACACATTTCACAAGCTGTAGTAACACTGTAGTTTGGGACCACTATGCAAAGTACGTTCAAGAAAAGGAAATTTGGCCACTTTTTAGTAGAGAATTTTTGTTTGCGGTGACAAGGAAGGTTGGTGAGGCCAGCAGCTGTCTCAAAAGGTGAAGACTACCGTGTAGGCGCTTGGACGTTCTGGAGTGGGAAAGCTTTGATGCTGAAGCACCTTCTTGAAGGATGGTGAGTGGAGAGAGACAGGAAGCCAGGGAAACACTCGACCTACTGAACTGTGCTAGATGGGATGTGGGGTATGATGAAGGCTTGGACTTAGGCAGTAGCAGTGGGAATGGACAGGAATAAAAACACCCAAGGAAATCTGGATACGTACAGGGGACCAAGCAGGTTAAGTGGTCAAGGAAGAAAGCAAAAGTTTCAAAATAAACTCTCAGGAAGTAGCTTCCTTTCTTTCTCTCCAATTTCTTCCTTCACCCATCTCTCACTCTTCCTTCCATCTTTCTCTTCCTCCCTCCATCTCTCCCTCCTTCTTTCTTCTTTTTCTTTCTCTTTTCCTCCATTCATATTCCTCTTCCCTTTTCTTCCTTTTATTTTGTTCTTTTATACAGAATCTCATTTTTTTTTTATCTCAGTCTGCCCTAGAAGTCACTATTTAGCTCAGGATGACCTTGTAGCTCAGTCTGACTTTATTTCATGGAGATTCTCCTACATCCTGAGCACTAGGACTACACAAACCACCACACTTAGTTCACTATATTTTAAGTGTCTATCAAATGGCCTTGCAGTCCCAGACTTTGTTGATAGAAACAATCTAGAAAGGCACTGAAACACAGAGAAAGCAGCATCTGAGATATGTATGGTTTTTAGGGCTCAGCTCATGAAACATACTTTGATTCCCACCAATATGTTGTCTTCTGGGAGTGTTCAGGTAGCCTGCAGAACTGTATTAAAGTCCTAGGCAAAATGACTGTGTGGTTAGTCACACCAACAACCTCCTGCCTGAATATAGCTTTTGGTTCAGTCGCCCAAAAGGGAGGGTTTACTGGATGGTCAATCTGGGCATCAGACCAGCAAACAAGTAGACTGAAGTGACCAAGAAAACATGCTATGTTAACCTCAGAGTCGTCTGGTAGACTCTTCACCTTGTCACCTGGGTACAGCCTCCTTCAAGGGGGCATTTTCATTTTGCTCATTGCTGTAGCACCGTGTCAGGACAGAGTCTGCTCCCCAGTAGATGCTCAATCAGGGATCCCAAGTGTGGCTTATCACCATCTCCTCTGTGCTGGGCACAGAGCTAAGGGCACTGGAGGGATGGATAATGATTGGTTTCAGTGTGCAAAATATACTAACACAGTAATACTGACCTCAGATATCCAGCAGTATTGAAAGTATATACTTTTTTTCTTTTTGAAAAAAAAAAACAAACTGTAGTGATGATCTAGAACGATTCATGGAAAATCAAGGTGCAGCCAGCCCAGGTGTCCTCATTTTAACGACAAGCCTCAGCAAGCCGTTCATGCGACTGGAGAAGTATGTTACTCTCTTGCAAGAGCTGGAGCGACATATGGAGGTAAGGGAAAGCAAGCTTCAGCAAAGTCCTCTGCCCACTGGTATCCTGTGTGCTGCACAAAGCAATGCCCTGCCTCCAAAGCAGCTTTGTTACGAATCCAGAAAACATCTTGGTTTCCAATGCTACTTGACCTCATCTTCCGTCTTCCCCAAAGATCTCCTAACTTTCCTCTTTATGCAACAAAAGATGATCCCCCTTCATTCCTGCTGCACAGTTATCATTACTCCCTCTCTTCACTCATCTCTTCCGGGTCTCAGCCCTGTTGCTTCCCTCAAGACTATGCTCATTGATTGACTTAGATTTCCTTTTGTCATCTTGTCTCTAGAGCAGTGGCTCCTAGCCTTCCTAACACTGTGCCCCTTTAATACAGTCCATCCTGTTGTAGTAAGCTTCAACCACAAATTATTACATTGCGACTTCATAACTGTAATCTTGCTACTGTTATGAATCGTAATGAGTATGTGATATGCAGGCTATCTGCCACGTGACCCTAAGGGAGTCTCAGCCCACAGTTGAGAATTGCTGCTGTAGGGGATGGGCCAGTGGCAATCAGACCTACAAATCTCTATTGTTCTGGTGTATTAACTAACATTACTGTGATAGGAAAAGCACACCAACATCAGAAAACATAAAGAGTGACAAAAAAAATGAAATATAAAAAATAGGTTTGTTGCAGATAGGAACACTGTAGACATTTGCTTTTCTGACTCTGGCATTCGTTATAAATGGGGCCAATACTAGTGTATTACTGGGCATCAATATCTCTACAGCAAAGTCCACTCACACTTTTGTTCATGAACTTAAATGTTATTGGTAATGGGTGTAGTGCAACTACAATCTTTTCTAAATATTATGAATTGCAACAAGGTCTGATCATTGAAAATTAAGCACCCAGATCCCGTTGTGATTTTTCAGAGCCTTGAGCTGTTCTTTCCTGATCTTGCATGGGGTGTGGAGGCGTGGGTGGGAAAGACTGTGTTTACCCTAGTTGTTCTTCCTGTGTCTGGAGAAAGGGTTTGAGGTTTTAAAGGGGTTGGTTATCTTTAAAGAAAATGGTTCCATGCTGCGGTGCTTGTCAGTGTTTGTAAAGACTGAAAGCGCCCTCTCTGAGCGAAAAGCTCATTCTCAGGCTATTTGAAGTGCCCAAAACTTGGAGGGAGTTGGGAGCTGGTGGGTAAGGGCTGCCAGAATGATATTTCAACTGGGGCTCTTAACTGGGGCTCTTGTTGACCTCGGGATGCTTTTCCGTATGCTAAGCCAGTTCGCTAGGCCCTTTGAGGTTTGCCCTCCCTCCTTATCACGAAAATCCAGAAACTGTCACTTCTCACTGCTGCCGTCAGAACACAGCTAAGCTGAGGAGGAAGTCCCAAGCCTAAGCGCTCCTCCTACCGCCTCCCTCACTGGCTTCTAGCCCTCTCAGACTCCATTTGGTCACATTTGCTTTGACTTCCTTCCTGGGAGTGTACCACTAGGCCAGCGCCATTCAGGTTTCTCATCACTTGTTAGGATAAGTTTTACCCTGGAAGAACGCACACAGACTTTCTGTGAATAATCCTGTCTATGGCAGGACTCAGGCCTCTAGTTCTGCTACCCTGTTTTCTACCCAAGACTGGATGAGCAGAGTTGGCCTTCTCATTTCTCCCGCTGAGTTCAGGGGTAAGTGTATGCATCCCTAGGTGAGAATGTCTGGCATATCCATATTCCTCAACATTAGGTGCACTACAGGATCAGTGATGTCCCTCCAAGTGACTATATTAATTATTAAATATTATTTTAAAAAATTTAAATATAAATATGTTTTGATTGCATTCTTTTCTTCCCCCAAGTTCTCTCCCCCTTCCTCCCCATCCAACTTTAAGTTCTTTCTCAAGAAACAACTCCCCAAGCTCCCCAAACCTAGAAAACAAAATACAGCAACGCCCAAAAAGAACAAAACAAAACCACCAAACTAACCAAATAAAAGCATACAGACAGTGGAGCCCATTATTTCTTGGTCATGGACATGAGAAATCTTACCTCAATAATGATACCTATTATGCTGTTACTAAATATATGATGCATTATAAACTGTCTTAGAAGTCTATTGTACTTGGCTAAACACTGCTGCTCTACAATGTGTATGTATACATTAAAATATATTATCTACCATAAATATGCATAATTTTCTTGTTAATTAAAAAGATAATAGTAAACTCAAAGGTTATATGCAAAATAGTCAGTTGTATAATATGATAAGTTAAGAATTAAAAAAAATTACCAGAATTTAGGATCTCAGTACTTCCAGCAATTAGGCGATTAAGAAATTTTCGGGGGCTGGAGAAATAGCTCAGCACTTAAGAGTAAATCCTAGTTCAAATCTCAGCACCCAAGTCAGCCAGCTCACAACTGCCTGTCGCTCCAGTCAGCTCCGGAGGAATCCAAAGCCTCTGGCCTCCTCTGCCACCTACACCTACACTCACGTGCATATATTCTCTCTCTCTCTCTCTCTCTCTCTCTCTCTCTCTCTCTCTCTCACTCTACCTCATATGCACACATAATTAAAAATAAAATAATCTTAAAATATAAGAATAAATAAAAATTCTTTTGGTTCATAGTTCCATGAATTTTAAGACAGGTGTGGATTCATGTACTCAATCACCACCATAGTGAAGATATAAGACAATTCCATCACACACACACACACACACACACACACACACACACACACACACACACACACAGAGTCTCTCTCTCACTCTCTCTCTCTCTCTCATGTATGTGTGCACACACACTTCTGCCTTTTTGCCCTTTTGTGGCCATATGCCCATCCCACCTCATCCAGGGCAGCATCCAACCTCTTCTAATTCTGTTTTTATTATTTATTTTTAATTATTTCTTTTATTTTTGAGATTATGATATAATTATATCATTTCCTCCTTCCCTCCTCCCTCCAAATCCCCCCACATACCCCTTCCAGCTCTCTTCCACCCGTGGCCTCTTTTTTCATTAGCATTGTTACATACATATGTGCATATGCTGATATTGTTTGTAAATGTATTCCTTTGATAGGACACTCATCCGGACCATCAAGACATTCTGAAGGCAATCCTAGCATTCAAAGCACTCATGGTATGTGACACTCTCAGACTGTCATTCTCCATTTTGTATACTTTGTTGCTGAAAGAATGCTTTGTGTGTAACAGTTCTTTCTTTCAGTAGAGGTCCTCGGGATGGAACCAATAAGCTCTCAGGACAGTAGTTCTGTGATTGTTACATTTGGTTTTGTTCTCTGCAAATCATGCTTACCTATGAAAGGTTGCCAGACTGAGGGTATAAAGCAATCACATTTGAAAGTCTTGGCCACATTAAGCATTGATGTGTAGGTGGGGGGTTTCCTGTTTTTTTCTTTGTCTTTACCCCCATTGCTCACCCTAGGTATGTATAACTTGTCATTCTCTGATTGGCATCAATACTGGATTTCACTGTTTATGCCAAAATATGTGAATTCGTTCTTTGCATATGAAAAAGGAATCTTTCCTAAAAGAAAAAAAAAACACAATGTACTAAAATGAAATTGCTTAATATAGATTGCTACCCGAGGTAGCTATCATCTTGAGAATCAAGGTTAGCCTGTCTCCTTGAACCCACTGATGTAAAACCTTTGATGCCATTTCAGAAGGAAAAAAAAAACTTTTTATTTTGAGCGATGTGTTAAATTTAGATATATTTGACATTTCTAAAGCCTTCTGTGGGATTTGGACCAGTGTTTAGCTTTTGATCCTTGCTAGAAGGTGACTGCACGGCCCTCCTCAGCACTTCACTTTTATTGCTTCTGAAAGGTAAATAACCGAGGTGCCAGTGCTTCAAGGGAAAGCTGAAGATCAGGCAAGGCCTTGGGATAAATTTGCACCTGTTGTCAGGCAAAAGAAGTAGAAAATATCTACAGTCTTACATGGCTCAGCTTAGTAGAACAGCTCACTCAAGCCCATGGGTGGCGTGGCACTTGTTGCAGCCTGGATCTCTTTGATGCATTCTTCTGCACATGAACACAGAAGACCAGAGGGTCCAGTTCAAGGTCAGAGCCTCAGTTACATAGTGAGTTCGAGGCCAGCCTGGGTTGCACGAGACCCTGTCTGAACAAAGGAAACTAAAATATGTCCCTCTGACAACAAAAAGCAAACGTGCTTCTTGTGTTGTAAAACTCGCTTTGGTAGTGGTCATATATTTACTGCAAATACATATGCTTAAAAATCTGTATAATGTCTTATACAGATTAAAGTCTTAGTTAAATGATGCAACAGATTTTTTCCCAAAAAATATTATACATTCATGTGGACAAAATAGTATAATGAACCATTTGCTTAGACTTCAATTATTCATTTTGGAATGAGTACTGCTAAATTACTCTAAGATAGCTTTACTCTTCTGAAACAGGTTTTATAGCCCTCTATATATTTCATGTCCCACATAGTATTGGCAGACTGTTTCTTGATTTGAATTTCCAATTTAGTCATCACGAATTCCCCTTGGATCTGTTTTTCCCCCAATCCCTTTAGGAATAAAAATCAGCTTAGTGTTTTGCAAGGCACTGTTGCTCCCTAAACAAAGTCAGGACAGTGCATGTGTTTCAGGATGAACTTAGAATGCTGTGACATTCTCTGTTTTTAAAACCCAGGGAGTAATTTCCATTTTTCTTATCGTCAAGTTGATACCCTGTTACAGAGTGAGCATAGATCATATAAATGAAATCACGTAGTAATTACAGCCCTATTTGCCCATGGTAGCAAAGGGCTGGTTGTTGTCCTGGCTCTACTTGATGGGACTCTGCTCCTTAACTTTCCAGACTCTTCACGGGGAGAGAGCAATAAGCCCCTTCTTACGACTCGATCTTGATTCCTTGGCAAAATGGAAGCTCTCCTTTCTTCCTATAGCATTGAGAGGCTCAGAGCTATGCAGTGTATTTGTTTGTCTGGCTAGAGCACGGATGGTCATAGAATTCACGGCAAGCAATAAAGGGCTTCAGTGAGAAGCAAGGAGTCAAAAAAAGTACCTTATTTTGAACTTGCTTTGGGCCTGAGAACTTTCCCCATCTGTCTCACCGGAATCACTTTGGATCTGTAGGGGCAGTGCCAAGATCTGAGAAAGAGAAAACAACTGGAATTGCAGATCCTTTCGGAACCTATTCAGGCATGGGAAGGAGACGATATTAAGAGCCTGGGGAATGTGATCTTCATGTCGCAAGTGATGGTACAGTACGGAACCTGTGAGGTGAGCCCTCTGCATTGCTTCTCTCATACTTTCCTTTCCTTTATTTGTTCTTCCATCAAGGGCAACTGGGGTAGAGGCAGAGGGGATAGAAAATATAGGGTAACTTTGAGACACATTTAGATGGCGATATCAACCAAGAAGGGTGGCTTATGGGATGCAGAAGATGGCAGCTACAATTTAGACCTGCTAACTTTCCCAAGACCCCCGGTATCTATCTGCATGGAGATGTCCTATGAGCAGCTTTTAATGCACTATGGGAATGTAGGTGAGAGGTCCGCATTCAGGACAGAGATTTAGACTCTCTGACAAATGTTCCTTTCTAGAAAGTACATATCCAAAGAGAAGCACAGAGGTTGAAGATGGATTATTTCTTTTAGGAAGAGGCCAGGGTAGGAGAGACATATCATGTCACCCGGTATGATTTATTGGATGTTAATATCGTCTCCCCTCCCCATAAACACCTTCCTATAGTCTCTGATGTGCTTGTGGCAAAGATTCATTACTGCGGGTTGGTAAGCAATCTCATTAAAAATGCAGATACCCCAGGGAAAGTTAATGCAGTGAGGGTAACTATTAGTCATTCATATCTTTGAGATAAAATCCTTGGGTGAAAGGAAGAGGAAGCATTGTGGGACTCTGTAAGGGACACAAATAGGAGACTAGAAAAGAACTGGGGATTGTCGTCTCACTGAAATTCCTGGAGGAGTAATTGAAAGTGGCCAGCAAGCTTAGCGTTCTGGAAGGTTCAGAGGTCAAGGAGTGTGAGGACAAAAAGAAGCTATCAGATTTTGCTAGAAGGCAGTTATTGATGAGTTTGAGAAAGCGGGGGGGGGGAGTGCAGTTAGCGAGGAATCAATGGAGAGAAAATGAAGGCAGCGAGTAATTTGGCAATAAAATGTCAAGAAATAAGATATTATGAATGAAGAGCCACATGGGGTGAGCAAGAGCCTTAAGACAGTGATGAACATATGTTAAAGGCAAAAGGGGAGGGCCTAGTGAAACTGGAAAGGTGCTGAAGTAGCGCAATATCTGTGGAAGGGAAACAGGGCAAGAGAAAGGTGGGAGAGTTGTTCTAACAGTTCTGAAGGCTCACTCTATTCAAGTGGGAAGGAAATTGAGGAGATAGCTGTGAGAATAATTGCATCAAATGGGTTTTTTTTTGGTTTTTTTAAGACAGGATTTTCTTTGTGTAGCCTTGGCTGCCCTAGTATTAGCTCTGTAGACCAGGCTGAACTCGAACTCGCAGAGATCCACTTGTCTCTGCCTCAAGATGGACTTTTTGTATCTACTAATTTTGACTCTGTTAAGGGGATCAGAGCAGCCCTATCTGTTAAGTTTACTTTAGTGCAATCAAAACCTGTAGTTGACAATAATGCATTATAATAATCTTAAAAGAGCTAGAAGAGAGAGTTTCTTTTCACTAATAAGCAGTTTATACATTGGTTTGTTTATCGTGTATGCACATGTATGCATCGGGCAGAAGACACTGGTTAGGGTTGATACTCTCCTTCTGCCACATGGCTCCTGGGAATTAAACTCAGGTCTTCAAACTATCCACCAGACTTGCTGTCAGATGAGTCATGATAGCACCAGCCCACTGGCCCTAGAAAGGACTTTGAGTATGCTTGTCAGGAAGAATTGGCAAACGTTTAGGATAGTAGACACACTAATAACTTGGATTTGGTTATTGCGTAATGTATACATTTTTTCTTTTAAGTGTGTACAAATATGTTATGTGCCAATCCAAAAAAAAAAAAACATGAAATTGGGCTGAGGGTGAAGAGGACAGTGGATTTAGTATGCACAAGGCCCTCTGTTGTATTTCCAACATCATACACAGAGACCAAATAATCCACACCAGTTTTTTAAAGTGTATTTACATCTTTGTCTTACATGTCATACAGTAACTCGCTCTCTCTGTGTGGATGTGTGTGTGGATGTGTTCATATATATGCTTTTCAGAGGAGGCCAGAGGTTGATAAGAAATGTCTTCCTCTATTACATTCCAATTTTGTTTCTTACTGAACCGGAGCTTACCGATTTTTGTGCAGACTGGATAGCCAATAGGCCCCTAGATCCCCTTGGCTGCGACCCTACAGCACTCAGTATTTTAGATGCTTGCTACTATGCTGGGCAAACACCTGTTTCCTAGGAATCCTAAACCAGGCCCTCATGCATGAGTGGCAGGTACTTTAGCCACTGAGCTCACAGTTACCCTAGTGTTAATGATTCGAAGGAATTTAATGACTGGGAATATTAGCAGACCATAAATTTATTTTTTATTTATTAAAAAATTTTGTTTATTTTACAACCTAATCTGTTTCCCCTCCCTCCTCTCCTTCAATTTCCTCTCCCCATCCTCCTTTATTCCCCTCCCCTCCTCCTCTGTTCAGAAAGGGGCAGGCCTCCCATGGGTGTAAACAAAGCCTGGCACGTCAAGCAGGACCAAGCCCCTCCCCACTGCATCAAGGCTTGGCGAGGCAACCCAGCATGGGGAATAGGTTCCCAAAAGCCAGCTCAAGTGCCAGAAACAGGTCCTGATCTCACTGCTAGGAGCCCCACAAACAGACCAAGCCACACAACTGTCACACACATGTAGAGGGCCTAGGTTGGTCCCATGCAGGCTACATTGTTGTTGGTCCAGAGTCCGTGAGCTTCCAAGATCTTGGGTCAGCTGTAACAGACCATAAATTTCTTATCTGCTGAAAGCAGCTTCACTTAGCTACTATTCGAAGTAAAGATATATTTTAGTTATGGGAACTTTGAGACAGAGTTACTTTGTGTCCGGAACTAGCAGTCACACTGTTCCAGAATGTTCGTGGGTTCTGACCCTCACACACTCCGGGAATAATGTACATACTTGTTTGGCACTTTTGAGTTTTATCTTTTTATCGTGTTATAATTTACTGCCAATGCTCAGGTCGATGATTATGTAAGGCTTGTATTTTTTTATTTCAGGAACATTTTTTTCATTTATTGTACACACCAACCAGTTTCCCCTCCCTCCTCCTCTCCTGTCCCATTCCCTCTCCCCATACACCCCTCCCATCCCCTCTTTCTCCACCTCCATTCAGAGAGGGCCAGGCCTCCCATGGGCTTGCACAAGGCATGGCACATCTAGTTGAGGCAGGACTGAGCTACTTCCCTTACATGGAGGTGGGGCCAGGTAATCCAGCATGGGGAACAGGCTACTAAAAGCCAACTAAGTGCCAGGAATTGGTCCTGCTCTCACTGCTAGAAGCCTTCCTAAGAGACCAAGCTACATGATTGTCACACACATGCAGAGAGCCTAGGTTGGTCCCATGCAGGTCCCCTGACTGTTGGTCCAGCGTCCATGAGCTGCCAGGTACTCAGGTCAGATGTCTCTGCGGGTTCCCCCACCTTGACTCCCCTGGCTGTTACAATGCCCCCTCCTTTTCTTCCGCAAGACTCTTGGAGCTCAGCGTAGCGCTTGTCTGTGGATCTCTGGTAAGGCCTGGGTTTTGAAGCAGTGCTTTCAGGAAGTCTTAACAAAAGCAGTTCAATGATTTCCCATTCATGATTTCTATTCTACTTCAGGAAAAAGAGGAGCGATATTTTATGCTGTTTTCAAATGTCTTGGTAATGTTGTCTGCAAGTCCTCGGATGAGTGGCTTTATCTATCAGGTGAGTAGCTCCAAATAAAAGCAATGAGCAGAGGCCAGATGCAAACAGGCATCTATAACCCTCAGATGTGATATAGGCCACCATGGCATTTGGAGCTCAAGCCGGCAAAGGGAAAATGTTCGAAGCCTTCCATAATGAACCTGCTTGTGACAACAGATGTTCTTGAGATCAAAGACCTCTGTGGTCATATAATCTTGTCCCGGCTATCTGCTGCTCTGCCTATGAGCTGAGTTTCCAGTTGTGTAAATAGAAATCTAAATCTATAATTGGATAAATTAGTAACAGCACTTTACAGACCCATATCATTACTGCTGAATGCCACAAAGCTGGGACTTGATCCTGTAACTGTCATATTGTAGTCATATTATATTATTTGGGTTTATATATTATTTGTAGTCATATATATTATTTGTAAGAAGCCGGACCTTAATCGCCTTAGAGGATGAAACCTCCCTCAGGCTGTTCCCAAAATGTAGACCGTTATGCTGTGATTCTCTGTTATGTGTGGTCCTGGCCATTACTCCCTTTCCTCAAATGTGGGCCTTTGCTTTTCAATTCATATGAAAATATGGTAGAAAGCAAACTGTTTGAAATTGTGAGCTTAGGATTTATGGTGTATTCGTCAAACACACACTTCTCCCTGGCTTTCTTTTCTAATTGAAATCTAGACTAGGGCAGCCTTGTCTATTGTCGGACTAGTGAAATATGTCTAGCCATGTGATTTCTGGGAAGATCAAAAGTATGAGAGATAGATGTATAGTCATGGAATTCATAAGAATATTCTTTCTTCTGCTAGGGAAAAATACCAGTAGCAGGGATGGTGGTGAATAGATTGGATGAAACCGAAGGGAGCGACTGTGCATTTGAAATCACAGGTAT
Source organism: Arvicola amphibius (assembly GCF_903992535.2). Classification (NCBI taxonomy): domain Eukaryota; kingdom Metazoa; phylum Chordata; class Mammalia; order Rodentia; family Cricetidae; genus Arvicola; species Arvicola amphibius. The sequence goes on along the minus strand of NC_052065.1, from coordinate 121,285,678 downwards.
GTCGTTTTCTCCTTTTCATATAGCTACTTCAGATCCTTTCTGGAAGCAAGTGGAGTTTAAACAAATAAATGCTATGATTTTCTCCCGTATAGCCCCTAATCAGGTTTTACAGGGATACGGCAAAGCCCTTTCCACTCCCCAGGACAACTAGACTAACAAAACCATGAAGCTTCTTGTCATTTCATAGCCTCGCCTTTGCCATTACGTTCCCTCTTTTCTTGTATCAAAGCTACTTGTGAGAGCTGGAGAATAACCTTCTCCTTCTCTGGCATGTGGTCCATGGTGGCCAAGAAGCCAAAGGGATGGACTTTTGTCTCCAATCTTATCAGCCGGTAAACTGGCAAGGTGTGCTTGTGTTCTAAATAGCCACAAAACTGTCTATACAAATTAAACCCAATCTTCAATTTCTCTCTGAGATTTTAGGCTGTTGTCCCCTTTGCCAGGCCTCTGTGATTTCCCTATAATGGCTGTACTTGTACGTGGATGTCACCGTGGGGAAGACAGTGTTAATGTCCCTAGACCTTACCAAACCCTGTATTCAGCCCTAAGGAGCCTATAATTTGGTATTATTGTTTTAACTGGTTTCAACTATGTGTTGTTCTATCTTGGACTCTGGGCAAACCAGTACGATAGTCTTAGAATAGGCTCTGGACTAGATAGCCAGTCAGTGCACTTCTGGTTTTAGATTGCAAGTGTGTTTGTTGTAAGGTTTTATGCTGTGTCTAAGATTCTGTAAAGTGGTAGGAATCCAGGACAGTTTTAGAAATAAAAATGAATAATCATAGCCGGGTGGTGGTGGTGCACACCTTTAATCCCAGCACTCGGGAGGCAGGGGCAGGTGGATCTTTGTGAGTTCGAGGCCAGCCTGGTCTACAAGAGCTAGTTCCAGGACAGGCTCCAAAGCTACAGAGAAACCCTGTCTCGAAAAACCAAAAAAATGAATAATCATTTGCCATATTTACAACTCCTCTGTTCCTAATCCTAGAGTTTGAAAGGGTTATTTCATAGAAAGGAAGATTCCTGAAAGTAGATGCCCAACTGAAGTATGCTTGTGAGTAAGACACATCCTTGTGTTTGGTTTCTAAATGTTCATATTTTGGTGATACAGGTAACATAATAGAGAGAATTGTGGTCTATTGCAACAATAGCCAGGATTTCCAGGAATGGCTGGAGCACCTGAACAGACTGACCAGAGGACCAGCCTCTTCCAGCTCATTGTCTAAGACCTCGACATCATCCTGTAGTGGGCATTCTGTAAGTAGTTCCCTGGGACTCGTGGAGTACTGGGATGAGTGAAGTAGTGGGACTATTGAAGTATTAGGGATTATTCAAGTTCTGTCGGAATTTGCCTGCTAAAGACTTCTAAAAATCAGCAGCGAGCATGCCCTTTGACTTTGGGTGGTCTCTGTAGATTTTGAAGTACAGTTAAACCTCACTAATTCTGCTTTCTTATCATTGTGAGGCCCATTGAAATTAATAAAGTATTTCAGTTAAATATGTGTGATTTTGGTCAGCAGCAGTCTTAGGTACTCAGCTAACTGCCAGTCAAGCGTCTCCCACCAGAGGACCTTCTAAGAGGTTTTAATGATAAACAGGATTTATTTGTTTCTTCACTGTTATTCTTGTCTTAATCACGTGCCACGTCAAAGCAAGTAGTTCACCTCTCTGAATGCCTAAAATCTTCATGTAATCTCGCGCACACTTTCACATCTGCTCAGTAACCTGCATGAAAGGTAAACACTCAGCATTGACATCTGAGTTCTCGGAAATCTAGAATGTGTGGAGTTGGAGTTAATGAGATTTTACTGTACTTGCTGGGTGAAATGGAAGCTTTCCTCCGTTGTCTGTTAACGCTCCACCTTGTAATGCCAATATCCCCATTCTGAGTGCTGTGATTGTGGTGGTGGAACATAGGCTTTGGCATCAAGTCTGGGTTCAAATCTTGTCTTTGCCATCTTCTAGCCAGTCGCTTCGCTTCTCTGAACCTGTTATTGTCTACTCTGATGAAAGAGCCCACTTAAGAGTCTAACTGAGTGCCAAACACATCACTGAAACTCAAATGGTTCCTGTTGTTCCACTTTCCTCCTTTACAGAGGAAACATTTCTGCCGTAAATGAAATTGCAGAAAAGAGAGGACAGGATCATGGGACGCCAAGTCCATGTCTAACGTTGTTTAGAAACCGTTAAGTTTTCTGACTGGACAATTTTACTATTCCATCTTCCCCCTTTTGTGTCTGGCTTTGCTGATCCAACGGAGCTATTGCCATTCTCTTACTGTGTGGTACCAGGTCGGGTTCAGATGGGAGATTGCCCGCATCTCATGAGACATTTTCCCAGTCTTTTAGCTCTACTGGACAGCCCCGAGGACCCTTGGAGCCTCCTCAAATTATAAAACCGTGGAGTTTAAGTTGCCTACGACCTGCACCTCCACTTAGACCATCAGCAGCACTAGGTTATAAAGAGGTAATTTTGCTACATATGATATAAAATGCTTCTGACAAGCTAATTTTAGAGCTTATTGCAAATAGTTCAGAGAGAATATGCTAGAATTTATGATAGGATATATATATATATATATATATATATATATATATATATGTCTTGAATTGTTAGATTCAGTGATTGTTTCTTAATTTTCCATTTCCCTGCTTTCCATCTACAGACGCTGATGGAACTGAGCAGTTCAAATGCACTGCCTGTTTCCCTAGTCTATCTCTTAAGCTCCTCTGTTGCCTCTACGTGGCGACAATAATTCTTTAGATTAGTCAACTCTGTACACACGTCTCAAACCAGAAACACTTTGTTGAAAGCTGCTTTTCCAATCAAACACCCAGTTCTGCACTTTGTAGCATGTTGTTCAATGAAACCCAGTCAGTAAAATGTCATGAGACCAAGCCATGTGTCTCAACTAAGAAAGCAATGTCTGCTGTAGTGAGAAGGAGAGAAGACTGTAATTAGAGGAATTGTCTTTTTATAGAGAGGCTTCTCAGTTTCAGCCTCCCTCACAGGGCATCTGGTATTTGCCCAGTGTGCTGCCAAGTTCTACCATGACCAGGGTGTCTGTCTGGTCCTTTTCTCTTTAGAAGGGCAGTCAAGGTGCAGTAGTCTCTAGCTCCCGTAACTACACAAGTGTTACCTTTTCCACCGAGTGAGGTCCCCCCTTACTTATTTCTAATTATTTCTTATTTCAGAGAAGATGCTCATTTATTAATAACTGCTCCTAAGGTCTTGTTGTATGAAGAGTAGTTGCTGACAGTTACAATTCTCTGTCCTGTGTGTTTTGATCTTGGAGACTGTGCTCAGTTTGGAGTGGTTTTTGATTTGAGCAACCATGCTTCTGCTCCAATTAATTGTTGCCTCCATATCTCAGAGCGATAAAACAGAACAATATATAGACACCGGAGGATTTTTTTAACCCTTTCAACTGGCTGATAGGAGGCATGACTCGAGCATTTAAAAAAAAAAAAACAGTAACTCTTCAGAATTTGGGCAGGAAGTGGTTTCACAGGTTTGCTTTGAAACTGACCCGCAACCATTCATCTCTCTTTGATCACTTAAACCAGGAGTGCCACTTCATAGTAACCTATCCCCCTTTTTAATAATGGACATGTTGCAACTGTCAGTTACTAAATTCATACCAAGGTGAGCTCTGAAGGGTAAAGTTGGCTTAATCCTTCACATAACTAATCCATTAAAACTAAGGCATGATCACTGTGTTTCTGCTGGGGGAAGAGAGTTATTAATATATTCTTGCTATGTACTGTGCATTTCGGTGATTTTTCCGGCATTTGTAATTCTGCACAGAACTGGATTCTTTGGATTTTTGCATGAGGATATTGCATCTGAAACTAATGTGGGAATGGTGGTGATATTCTCTCCATGTAATTTATGATAACACTAACATTTCAAATGTTGTTTTAGAATTATTGATAAGTGGATTTGGTCATTATAACCATCGACCTCTCACGCTCATCTTCTCTTTCTTTACATATTCATTTTAGAGGATGTCTTATATCTTAAAGGTAAGGGTAGAGCAGTGGCATCGTAATGTTGTTGTGCTGTTAACTTTGATGAATGAAGCTTTCCTTTATGCTTGTTTTGTCCCTTGCTATAATTGGTGGCTAAATGTGAAGATGCAATTCTGACATGTAAGTACTTTCTTCAAAAGCAGGCTTGTGTTTGATACGTGCAAAATGTTACTTTATATATCATGCCTTTAAAACGCTCGTTTTCCTATGTTTTTAATGCTAGCTTTCCCTCCTTTTTTTTTTTTTAAAGCACGTGTGGTTTTTCATGTTTGTCTCTTTTCAAGTATAAGTGGACCACTGTGGCTAAGTGAAGGCAATTAAATTATTTGTTTCATATATTTTAAAGTACTAATTATTACTCCTGTATCAGATAGATCTATTCATATACACATAGATGATGGGCAACATGTAGTGTCAGAATAATACCTTGGGATTCAAAGTGTAAGACTGTAAGAGTCCAATCTGTTTACTTTCATATTAACATTTATCTGTTTTTTAATTACTAGTTATGCATATGACAAAACTCAAACTCACTGATTTTCATCTCCACTGGGTACTAATTAAAAGTGTGGCTTTGGCTGTACATAATCCAAAGTTATTTGTCAGAAAAGCCTTCAGGAAATTCTCCTCTCTGAGAGAATAACATAGACTCTCCACCTTAATTTTCCCATCCAACTGACAGGAATTCTATTTTCTTTGTTGGACTGCGTTAAGCAAAACTTACTCAGATAGTTCTAAACTCTTAGAACAGAGACACATGTTCTGACAGTACTTACATCTTCAAAACCATCCATGGGGAACAGCAACCAAGTTAGGAATGCTGGTACTCTTCTGGGGTTAAAATTCCATTACTCTTGCTGCAGATGGTACCCTAAAGGCACTGACCCTCCTGCACAATCTGCATCCTTCTTCATTCCTATTCTCATTCCTATGGCAACTGAGAGTGGAATGTGATTGCCTGTGCTTTGTTGAACCTTTTCAAGTTTATTGAAGCCACTTTTAGTGTGTGTAATCTAAAATTCTGACACTTTCCTAATGGATGCTATCGCCATGAGAGATGCATTCGGACTCATTTTATTGGCTCTATTTTCATTTCTATTCAGGAGAGAATGTTAATTCACAGAGAAACCGTTATCCTTGCAGGAATCTAGTAAGAGCCCCAAGACAATGAAGAAGTTTCTTCACAAAAGAAAGACGGAGAGAAAAGCCTCGGAGGAAGACTACGTGATTAGGAAAAGTATGTGTTCCGTACGTTTGCCAAGTTATTTATGCGTGAACAAACATGAGAATTTTTTAAAAAGCAGATAATTAGAGCAGTTTGTTCTTGGCATCAGCTGTTATAAAAATATGTGGAAAATGTGGTTACTTCCAAGGCTTCTGAATACGCTATCCCCCGCTGCCCTTCCAGATGACTCTGACAGGCATCGCCCCATCGTTTTCATGCTGCGGGACACTTCACTCCACCTGGTTTAGGGCCCCCCCAATGGGGCCCATTTGCCATGGACATATTTTTCCCTTTAAGTTTCTGATGCCTGTGATGTTTTCTGAACAAATGTACTAAATGGACTGGAGGACAGAAATCCTTCTGGCAGTCTAGTGTTCAGGGACGTTCTCAGTTGACCCAGGAGTCAGTCTGCTGACATCTGAAAAGGGTGCTTTATCTAGAGAGTTGATAAAGTCAGTCAAGTGATATGCCTGTATTTGGCTCTAAAATTGTGAACAAGGAGTCAGTGATGCAGCAGCGTTGCATGTGCCAGCTGCAAGTCTAGCCTGGATCAATCTTTGCTGTGGCTAGGGGCACAGTTCAGTTCACAGAGTACTTGCCTTGCAAGCACAGAGTGCCACATAAGCCAGGCACGGGTGGCATGTGCCTGTAAACCCCACTTGGGAGGTGAAGGTAGGAGCATCAGAAGTTGATGTTTATCCTCAACCTGGGTTACCTGAGACCCTGTCATAATATAATAATATAATGTAGTATAAATAATATGTCATATTAAAAGTAAATCTTTGCTGAATTTCAATTCCTGCAACCCCAGCCCTATCCACAACTAACCTTATTAGCGGAGCATTTGTAGTGAGGAGCTGCGGGCAGGCCTGCTTTTCATCCTGCCCAGCTCCCGGCCACCAGCTAGCTTATACCTCGAAATAACATCACACAAATTGTATTCTTTTAAATACTGCCTGGCCCATTATTTCCAGCCTCTTACTCACATCTTGACTAACTCATATCTAATAATCTTTGTAACACCACAAATGGTGTCTTACCAGCAAAGATTCAGCATGTCTGACCTGGTGGCTGGCTCCATCGCATCTCTCTCTCTTAGGAGAGGCATGGCAATCTGCCTCAGAGAGGAGAGGCGTAGCATCTGACTGAGCCATCTACCTCACTTCCTTTTTCCTGTTCTGTCTACTCCGCCCACCTAAGGGCTGGCCAATCAAATGGGCCAGGCAGTTTCTTTATTAGCCAATGGGAAGCCTCCATCAAGCATTGACATCTGAGCATTTAAAGACTGAGATGGGGGGTGGGTGGGAGAATTAATGATATACTGGCTGGTTGAGAAGATGAATGGGATTAATAGGGAAAAGCTCTTAAAGAAGGCAAACCTTGAAATGTAGTCGCCAGGATGGCTTTGGATGAGCGCTGAAGCCAACCCCGAGCCCCAGTGCTGTAATTTTAGCCTTCAAGAGATGACTGATAGAACCCCCACTAATTTAGAGTTCTGAACTTCAGGGGTAGCCCCTGCTCCTGAGTACTGACCCCCGAGCTCTCGGGGTTACTGGTGGGTATCACTCTTTTGTCCCGGGAGGCTTGAACAGATGTTTGCCTGCCTTTCAGAAACACTGCGAGTCCTTGGCAGTGATGGGCACAGCATCATTTTGAGTGTCCGGGGTCATATATCTGTGAGAAGTCATTACTGATTCAATTTGACAGGTACAGCTGCTCTGGAAGAGGACGCTCAGATTCTTAAGGTGATCGAAGCCTACTGCACCAGCGCCAGTTTTCAACAGGGTAATGATGGTTCCAGTAGAATTCCCCATACTGCTTTCCCTGATGAACGGGGTTTGTTCTTTGCTGCTCACTGTTTCTTAGTGGGCATAAAAGAGCCTCGGTGCAGGTCGGTTGCAGGGTGTGGAAAAAGCGTGTGACTCAGGGCAGAGCAGAGGCGCAGGGCTAATCTTCCAGATAAGCTGCTTTTAGCTACTTGGGGCTTTGTTTACCACACTGGTGCTTGTCACCCAGAGACACGGAGAGACGTAAGAGGAAAAACAGCTGGAGGTGAGAGAAATGAAAATGACTTTTAAAAAAGTCAGTCTCTTTTGATTTACCCAGATACCTTCGCCAGCACTAGTTAGGAATTAAAGACCCCAGAGAGTTCCTGTGTTGGCGAACTGATGCTAATCTCATCTTACAGGCAGAATTGGAAAGGAAGTCAAAATACTATCTTTTATCAGCTATGTATTGAAGGGAAGGATGCTTCACCAGACGTGGGTTTCAAAGCTGCTCTGAAAATCTGGAAATGTAGTTGCACACCTGAGGCTCTTCCAAATGTCTAAAGTGTCTCGAGGTGAATGCGTTTCCCTACACAGTTTTCAGGTGCCGCCCTGCAAGCTAGACGATACCTTCTGGCAAGTCCTTGTGTCTCTTCCAGTCCAAGTCCCATAGACTATAGATATTGTTTTCTATAATTATATACATATAGGGCACCCTTTAGAAAGTTTCTCATATTTGCATCAGGACCAAATGTCCCAGAGTGCTGTATTTTTTCACAGCTCCTGACCAGCTGCTTACTTGATATGAGAGGGCTTTCTTAGGAGACTGCCTTGACACACTCTTTGAAGGGAGCACATCTCACCGGCTGTCACAAGAGGAGAGCATTTGATGTGGAAATCAATACATTTCACTACGAACAGGGACAGTAATCTGGCTGTGGTTTCTGGCATGCTCGGTCCTAATAGCAAGTTTTGATGAGATGGGAGATGAGAGAGAGAAGTTTTTATTGTGGAAGCTAGGGTGAAGGCGGGGCTGAGGCGACAACAGAGGAGCATCCCTCAAAGGAAATCCAGCCTTACCTCACCTCTGGGCCACTTGTTTTCCTAGATGAAGAGTCCATCCAAGTACTTAGAGGTGAAAGCTCAGGCATGCGATCTGTGACCTAAAGATACACAGTTTTGTTCCTCCTCCCTACCCTCCCTTGTACTTGTGGGAAGTATGTAATGCCATGCTTGACGTTCAGATGTAGCCGACGTTAGCATCACCACGGCCCTCGATTTCACCCCAGTCAAATGTTCTGTTTCCCTAGAGCCGACTCATCCTGACTTTCCGTATTCATTCATTCATTCATCCATTTTTCTTCTGCATACTAATTAAACACTTGTGAAGAGCTATTGACTGAACATGGAAACATCTCACCTCTGGGAAGACGGGAGTTATCAAATAGAAACAGGGGATGCATGCACCTCTGAAGGATGTTGTTCTAAAACAGAACAGGCCAGTGACCCAGGTAGACCAAAGATTAAGTTCTAGAGCTCAGAGAGGCAGGCTCTAGATTGAGTGGCAGAGAGGTTGAAACTACCAGTCCCATCTTCTGCCCAAGGCTGTAGAGAAAGAGTGGGCAGAGAGCAATGAAGAGACCTGAGTTTTGTTGTTGATATGATGATCTCCCAGCTCCGCTTTACCCATGGTCAAGAATAGCTTACTGCCACTCTGCATTTCCCTAGAGGGCTCCAGAAGGAGCAAAGGCTGCTTTGGAAGCCCTTTCCACTAGTCGTAGCCTAGAGTAGCGCTACTCCCTGCCCAGTCTTTACTAAAGTAAAGACTCCCTTCCAGGTCATGGGACGCGGTGTGCAACTCCTGGAGGAACGCAGAGATGGGGTGACCAGTGGTCACTTCTTTACTCTGGGGAGGTCTTAGCACATCAGGCCCCCTTCCTGAAGATCACATGACATCATTTGGCCATTTATAGTTCTCCCTGTTAGGAAAATTGAAGAGTGGCTTGGCTGTCTTCTGAGTGCAGGGGTCTGAAGAAAGCCGCTGCAGCAGCAGCAGAAAGGACTGCCACAGCCTTGGCTAACCACCCCCCCCCCCCCCCCCGTGCATCTTCACTTACAGGCACTCGGAAAGATTCTGTCCCACAAGTGCTACTCCCTGAGGAAGAGAAACTCATTATTGAAGAAACCAGAAGTAACGGGCAGACCATCATCGAAGAAAAGTGAGTAGAGAAAGGGACCCCTTTCTTGACATATCTGGGGCCTGCGAGTAGGTGTCTCAGTCAGGGCTTCTGTTGCTATGATCAAACACCATAACCATGAACAGCCGGGGCTCGCACAGTGTTTAGCTCAGCTTACAATTCTCGGGTCAAACTCCAGCACTGAGGGAAATCAGGACAGGAACTCAAACAGGGCAGGATCCTGGAGGCAGGAGCTGATGCAGAGGTTGAGGACGGTGCTGCTTACTGGCTTGCTCCTCATAGCTTGCACAGCCTGTTTTCTTGCAGAACTCAGGACTACCAGCCCAGGGATGGTACCACCCACAATGGGCTAGGCCTTTCCACGTCACTCACTAATTAAAAAAAATGCCCTACAGACTTGCCCACAGGCCAATCTAGTTGGGGACATTTCCTCAATTGAAGCTTCCTCTTCCAAGATGACTATAGCTACGCCAAGTTGACGTAAAACTAGCCAGCACGCAGATCCTTCCTCGAAGGGCCCCTCCTTCTCTTCCCTCTTCCTTCTTCTTTCTACTCCCCCTTTCCTTCTCGTCCCCATCCTTCTCTTCTTCTCCCTCGACAAAAAGGGCTTTCTCTGCTGAGCATACAGTTGGGAGCCCCAAGAGGGCAGGAGGAAGGGCAATAGAAACAGAGGTCTAGAAGCCTCCTGCTTCCCTGTGGAGTAAACAGTTTCCCAGTACTGGAGAGCTCCACATGGTGTATCTGGAGGTACCCAGGAAGGCCTTAGCTGGCATCCTCCTGCCCACAGCATTGCTGCTCACATCTTTCCAGTCAGGGGCCACGTTTCTCACAGCTGATCTCTTGTAAAGTCCTAAAACAATCTGGCAAGGAAAGCATCACTTTCAAAGATGGAAAAAAAAAGGTTCCGGGGAACTGTGCCTACGGCACACCTTTCACAATTGTGAGTGTGACTTACATGGAGGTGCGGTCAGCTTAAATACCTCCCAGCTCGTTAAGAAGCACAGAGTGGCCAAGAACTCAGTCCTGTATGCTTGAGTCATTTGTGAGGTCAGGGCTGAATCTGCTTTGGCCGCACCTCTCCCATGGCTTGCCACTGTGGATGTGTTCTCACACCTGCTGCACAGTAAAGTGCTTGGGTTCAAGAGAACAGGCCAACGTCCCAGTTCTGCTCTCAGTTTCCTATGCATCACTAGTGTCATCCTGGGCCAGTTCTTCCAGCTCTCCAGATTTGTTGTCCTCGTCTGTAAAAAAAATTTCTGAGCTGTCGAGTAATCAAATAAAGTAATTATACAGGCTGGCACTCAAAAATTAATAGCAGGTATACTAATGACTAATTGTTGTTATTAAGAGCATTATTATTGATACAGTAATCATAATAGCCTGGTGAAGGCTTCAAGGAAGGTAGTACTGTCTCCATTTTACACGTAAAGAAAGCAATGGCTAAGACGAAAAGAAAAGGGCAGAGTAATAGTAAGTGGCAGGATCAAAACTAAAACTTAGGGCCTGGAGAGACGGCTCAGCAGTTATGAGCACTGATTGATCTTTAGGAGGGCCCAGGTTAGTTCCCAAGGCCCATGCTGAGCAGCTCACAACTGCTTGGGACTCCAGCTCCAGGAAAGCTCATTCCCAATTCTGTCCTCCTTGAGGATCTGCACTTACATGCACATGAACACATACACCAACAATGAAAATTAAATGTAAAACACTCTCAACTAAAACCTAGATCTTTAAATTCCTTAATGAGAAACAGTTGGAGGTAAAAAAAAATCCCACAGCTATCCAGGAAACTTTATCATTTTAAAACCTTATTATTTTTAATGTCCTGAGTCTCTGTCATGTGGGGTTAGCTAAACGGGAAGGATAATACCATAGCATGCTATTGCAGCACACCCAAGGTCGTGTGATCACTCTCATTATATAGTAGGTATTATTTGCTCCTACTGTACAGCGACAGCCATCAAACCTTAGGATGGGAATCTTAAAAAGCTGAACTCACAGGATCAGAGAGTAGAGCAATGGTTTCCAGAGGCTTGGGGGGGAGGAGAAAAAATAGGTAATGTGTGTAAAAGAAACCTACAAAGTTTAACTATATGAGATGATAAGTAGGTTTTAGTCTATCGAATAAATATGCAGCATAATGACTAAAGTTGACAATAATGCCTTTTATTCTTAACATTTACTAAGAACATAGATCTCCAGTGCTCTCCAAAGACACAGCCACAAACAGTAGACACAACCACATCTGGTGAGGGCCGTGTTAATAGCTTCACTTGGGGCAACATTTCATAAGACAAACTCACAAAAGCATCATGTTGTATACTTTAAATGTATACAGTTTTTATTTGTCAGTTATACCCTCAAATTGAAAAAAAAGATAAATTTTATGGCTGTTACCTGCTGTTTTCTGGCCACTCAAGCTGGAGCTGAGTGGGGAACGGAATGGGTACTATAGAAACGACACTGTAGCGTGGTATTGAATTTTCTCTGCTTGTTTTAGGAGCCTTGTTGATACTGTGTACGCCTTGAAGGATGAGGTCAAAGAACTGAAGCAGGTAATGCATCATCATTAAAGTTATCTTCTCAGGTAGCAGAATCGCTCTGGCTTCTTGGCCACCCGCTGGGAGCTGGTGTCAGGTAGAGTCCAGGAGCAAGGTACTGGGGAAGAACTTATATTTTCTTTTGGTTATCAGTTGGGCTTTATTTCTTTAATCGCGTGGCTTTGATATGTGCAGCAGACTCCCCTATGTAGATACTATGTTCTCGTTCCCTCACATCTTAAAGACATGTAAGCAAGTCCAGGTGCGGGGGCACCTGCCTGTAATCCTAGCTACCAGGATGGTTGAGGTGAGAAGGTCGCGAAGTTGCTACCCTGGGCTGCATAGCAAGATCTTGTCCTGGAAAAGTCAAGAAAGGAATGGAGCAATGAAGGAGAGGTGGGAGCAATGAAGGAGAGGTGGGAAGAGGGAAAAGAGAACTAGCTGTCTTGGGTGCTTCATGAATTTGCTGGTGATGGGGTCCTAGGCTCCATCACTCCACCTATGCGATGAGACTGACTGTACCTGTGACGGGGGGGTGGGGGGGTAAGGAAGAGGAGAGTCTAGAGCCTGGAGGAGCACGTGTGGAGTTCTGAGCAAATTTGGGATAGGGCACTGCAAAGCCCTGAAGTGAGGCGGGCCAGTGAAGCCATGCAAAGTAAAGCGAATGGAAAGAGGCATGCTAGAGCTGGAATTTACAGCACATGATGGCACAGTGCTGGAGGGAGGAGAGGAGAGACATTAGAGAAACTTTGTCCCTGGGTGTCTGACTTTCTATGGTGGGCATCCTTTCAGAGATTCAGAAGCACTAGAAGAGCTTTGGGTTGATGGCGAGGGGGGGTGATACTAAGTGCCCTTTAGAACATAGTAAGTTTAAAGGGCTTATAATCTCCAGATTGACCTGCCACACTGGCATCGTCCTGTGAGTTTGGTACTCAGAATATGAAACTGGTGCCAGAGATATTTGGAAAGCCCCTTAATACACACGTACACCGATAGAGAAGTGACCCTAGGTGAAAAAGTGTGGCACCAGGGCAGATCCAGTCTTAGGGAACACTTGTATTTAAGTGAGGAGTGTAGGACTGCGCTCACTCACAGGCAGAAAATCAAGACACAGCCTGGTCTCAGAATATGTAGTCAGAGCGAAGGATGCCATCAGGAGGAAGAGAAGGAGGAAGAGGGGGAGGAGGTGGAGGAGGAGGAGGAGGAGGAGGAGGAGGAGGAGGAGGAGGAGGAGGAGGAGGAGGAGAAGCCGTGGGAAAGGCTGTTTTGGCTCAGGGATCAACAACTCCTTTCCCTTCTAGGAGAATAAGAGAATGAAGCAATGCCTGGAAGAAGAACTGAAGTCGAGGAAGGACCTAGAAAAACTGGTCCGGAAGCTGTTGAAGCAAACAGATGAGTGCATTCGAGCTGAAGCCAGCAGCAAGTCCGCAATTCTCCCATAACTGTCACTGCTCAGCTGAGCACTCGTTGAAATAGCCAGCTGAATTTGACTGTGCCCTTCAGCTTTTGCTTTGTGTTTCTCTCTCTCTCTCTCTCTCTCTCTCTCTCTCTCTCTCTCTCTCTCTCTCTCTCTCTCTCTCTCTCTCTGCTTGAGTGTTTGTTACTTGGTTATCAGTTGATTGATATTTGTTTTAACAGGTGGAAGAGCAACCTGGGGTGGTGATAAAGTGGCCCCAATACTTTGCTATGCCCAACAGCCCTTTACTACCTAATTCGCTGAAGGCAAAGCTTCCCAGGCTACGTGTAGAGTAGGTGACAGTGAATGCCTTTGCCCAATGCTCCAGCTGTACTTTCCTGGATTGTCACGTGGCTCCCTTCCATACTTTAACAATCATTGCCCTGCGTTGTCTTTTAAGACCAAGAACAGGGTAGGGTCCTCATTCCCTTTACGCTGGTGTACATTTCAATCAGTGGGGTAGGAACTCCAACTGTCCATCAGCAAACTGCTTCCGGCAATCCCCCCTTAGCAGCAGGGCAGAGCATCTATTCCTAGTGCACCGTAGCTTGACAGCCCAGCCTTCCGCCTCTACGGAAGTTTTCTACCTCCCCACCCCACCCCTGTGCTTTTAGGCAGCCGTACCCAGTGGTGTGTAAACTAGTGTGGGTGTGCTTTGCTTATTTTGTCGGCTACAACAAGCAGCGACTTTATCTTGACTATTCAAACTACAACCTTTTCCCCTTTCTAAACAACCTGGGTGACAAGACGCCATGTACACACCTTCCACCCCGTCTTATCGAGCCCCGGTTTGGTTTCTGCAGTGAGAAGTTAGAATCATCATTGCCCTCTTTGGTGTAAGCCTTGAGTACATGAGCCAGTTTGTATATCCTGAGCGAAAGGCCCCCCCTCCACCATCTGGGCTGCTTGCCAGTGAAGCTGATTGTCTGAAACTATTTTTCTCAAGTTGGGCATAATGCCGAACCATTGGCTTTGTAAGTAGTCCAGAAATCTGAAGTGTGAGAAAGCAGATTTAGAAGAGAGCCCCAGAAGAAGACCTAAATTCAACACAAGTCAAAATGGTCCAAGGCGACAGGATGGGGCAGAGCAGAACTTGTCCACCTCCTCGGATGGCAGGGCAACTTGGCCAGGTGGCAAAGTCACTTTAAAGAGAGACTGAAAGCCAACAAAGTCTTCTATATATGTGTGGTGCATGCCTGTAAGTGCTGTTTCAAAACCAAACTCGAGGCCTAGATTCTTGTTGAGGAGCCCTTTGCTTTCTGGCATGGAGGCTCTCACAGTTTCCATGATTTCGTGGTACAGGGCATTGCCTCCTGCTACATAAACAGCAGTATAGCATCCACAGGAAGTGGAGAATTCCTGAAGTCCACCCTCAGATGCTTGTACACACAGCCATCTTCGGCAGCGCGAGTGAGGGTTTCTAAGAATGACTGGCCTGTTTCTAAGCCCTGTGATTTCTATGAGACATCTTTCATGTCAAAATTTAAAATAAGATACAACAGTAGCAATCCAGATGTTCACATGTGTTTTGTCTGTGTTTAGTCAATAGTTTGCAATCCATGTGCACATTTGAAGCTTTAGTGATTACCAATAATTTAGCTGATTGCTTAGGACATTGAAGGGTCTCTAAAAGGATGTGTACATATGCATGTTTGGGGACTTTGCCCTTCCCAGGAGAGGCCCTTGATACTTGGGATAACGCAACTTGTGCAGTGGGCTGCCCGCGCTTACACACTAAATAATATAAAGGAAATGAAGCCATGTTAACTTGACAGCTGTGTCTCAGTAGTTGTGTTGTTTACAATACTCTATAAATGGGTTCCTGTTCCTCTGTAATTAAACTGCTGCCCTTAGAGGCCTTTCAGTTTCTTCTCTGTCATGTCCCTTCTGACAGGAGCTCAGATTTTCTAAACTTGTTTTTATTTTAAAGACTTTTAAAATGAACATTTTCAATAAACAAGAATAAACCGTGCTTTATAAAAAGACCAATAGTTTATTTTTTTTTCTACCAGTTGATGTTTAGGAAGGTAGTTCTGAAGTGTCACTTTCAGCTGACAAATACAAATTGTATATTGGTGACAACAATGTAAGTGTTCAATCCATACATACATGATACTATCTATGGTCGGGGCTAATTTAACATATCATTTATCACCTCACATATTACCATATCTGTACTGAAGACACTTAAAATCCTTGCTTTTTAACTCTTTTGAAATATACAAATAGTATTAACTATAGTTACTGTATTATGCACAGATGAATTCTTCCTGTTTTACTGAAACTTTATCTACTTTGATCAAAACAATGTCCTCTCTCTTTCCCCACCCAGGCCTAGTGGTAAAAAATAGCCCCTATTTTACCGTCTACTGGTGTGTGGGGTTCTTCTGTATATGTGTTGCTTTTATTGGTTAATGAATAAAAAAGCTGTCTTGGCCTGTGATAGGGAAGAATAGAGCTAGGCGGGGAAAAGTAAACTGAATGCTGGGAGAAAGAAGGCAGAGTCACAGAGACACTATGGAGCCGCTAGAGGAGAAACATGCAAGCCACAAGCTGGAATCTTGCCAGTAGGCCACAAGCCTCATGGTAAAATATAAAATAATAGAAATGGGTTAATTTAAGATAAGAGTGAGCTAGAAATATGCATGAGCTAATAGGCCAAGCAGTGTTGTAAATAATACAGTTTCTGTGTGATTATTTCGAGTCCGGGCAGCCAGGAACAAACAAGCAGCCTCTTTAGAACACTCTACTTCTGTGAGTTCCTGTTTTTATAGTTCATATATGAGACTGAGATGCATGGTTTTCATCATTATAAATAAATCTGGCTTATTCCATCTAGCACAATTCCCTCCAGGTTCACAATGCTGTTACAAATTAGTTTCTTCTTTTTGAGGGCAAAGTGGTATTTCATTGTATATCTACCACATTTTTTATCTATTTATCTACTCATAGATTCTTACCTTAATTCTTTTTCTATCTATCTATCTATCTATCTATCTATCTATCTATCTATCTATCTATCTATCTTGAGTCAAGGACTCACTGTGTAGCCATGGCTAGCCTGAAACTCAGTGTATATACTAGGCTGTCCTCGAACTCACAGAGATCTGTTTGTATCTGGCTCTGAGTGCTGGAATTAAAGGGAGTGTAGCACGAATAATAAAAACCCAGAGACAGATATTGGGGTTCAACGTGGAAATCAGAAAAGGAAAGCCCCCAAGCCACTAGAGAGCTCTTACCTCTATGAAATCTTTAGACTGAAAAGAGAGCGAGTTCCTGTCTCATCCCACCTTATATTCCTCTCTAGTGCTGGGATAAAGGTGTGCACCACCACTGCCCAGTCTCTATGGCTAACTAGTGTGGCTGCTGGGATTACAGGCTTGTGCAGCCACTGCCTGGCCTGTATGGCTGACTAGTGTGACTGCTTTATGCTAACCTTTAGACAAGCTTTACTTATTAAAGTACAGATGAACTATCACTACAAGGGTGCATGGCATCATGACCAGTTGTAGGTTATTCTAGATCTTGACTCAGTGAACAGTACTGCATTGGGTATGGAAATGCAGATAGGTCTTCAACATAGTGATTGCCTTTCTTTTAGAAATAGTGAGTAGATTGAGGTTGGAAATTTTAGCTAGTCCATTCGCATCAGCCTTCCCTCAACCTCCCCTTTCCACTTAAGGTTCTATTTTACACTATGATAACCGTGTAAAGTAGTGAGCAAATGTCACCTACTGGTGACATAGAACTTCCCTCAACTTCTCTATCTTTCATCTTCTGGCCTCAGCTTACAAACCACTTGAAGTGCATCTCACAAATTTCCTTCCAACATCAAGAAAGATACCGTCATTTTCCTATCCCTCTTTGTGTTTTACAACAGTTTGTCAATCTGTGATATTTTCACCTGTGATCTCTCGTGTCAGCAGTCAGGATGAGACGTGTTCGAGCTGGGGGCTGGTTAACTCAGTCGATGCCATGAAAAGTAGGAGACTCTGAGCTAGATCACCAGAGTACGTGTAAAAGTCGTGGTGTGGTGGCATGCACCTATAACCCCAGAACTGAAATGGCAAAGACAAGTAGCTTCTTGGGGCTCACTGGCCAGCCTAGCCTGCTCGCTGAGTTACAGGCTAGTGAGAGACTACGTCACTAAGGTGAGGCTGGAGAGATGGCTAAGCCGGTAAAGGTGCCTGCCATGAAAGATTAGTGGCTTGAGTTCAATCCTCAGAACACACATAAAGGGGGAAGGGAACCAGTTCCACAAAGTTGTCCTCTAACGTCTCCATGCTTGTGATGTTGCATGTGCATGCCTTACCTATGGGAAATGCGAAGGAAAAATGTAATTTATGTGCTAGAGATGCTGAAACATGAATGGGCAGTCTATATACGGTGGTTCTGTTGAACTTGTCCATGTGGCCTAACTTGAGGATGACTGACCAGGTCTCTTCCTCAAGAGGGCACCAGATCTCATTACAGATGGCTGTGAGTCACCATGTGGTTGCTGGGAATTGGGAAGAGCAGGCAGTGCTCTTAACCACTGAGTCATCTCTCCAGCTCTTCATAAATGTACACACATCATAATCATAAAATAAAGTTTAAAAAAAAACTCCAAAAGGTGGATGAGTCCTGTGCAATGAATGGTACCTGATGTTGGCCTATGCCCTAGGCACACAGAGGGAGGGAGGAGAGGAGAAAGATGAACTGGATACTGTTTGCTGCTCCACACTGTCTATTCCTATTCCCACGTTTCCCCCGAAAACATAAGGGCAAACATATATATTTTCCAAAGTCTCACAGCAAGGGTTCTGGATATGATGAAGGTGCACATACACTTCCAGTTATGCTAAGAATGTGGGGTGCATAATTTAGACAAAGTCTGTCTTCTGTTGGTCTGCAGGAAGTTCCCAATCCACTGTGCTGTCTCTAGTCTACACTGCAGTGTCTCTGCTCAATCTTTGTGGGCGACTCTGTAGCAGTAACAATGTCAAGCTGTAGTCATAGCAGCAACTTCCTAACATTTGGGTCGCAACTGCCATGAATGACTTTGAAGCCATTAGTTCACCAGAAACGCACTTCTGTGCGCCCACATTTTTGTAGACAGCAAATTAACTTTCTGCTCGAGCTCCCTGACTGGTTTTTTCTTGCTTTGTATAGTTACATTTAACTTTGTGCCTCCCACACACTAAGAACTCTATTAAATGGTTCACGTATTTCGGTTCCTGCAAACCTCAAATGACCGGATCAGGTCTTTCTTGCTGTTGTCTCCATCTTACAGATGAATAAAGGTACAGAGATATGGAATGATGAGTCTATGGGCTGGTCTACCTCTTGGGCATGTGCTCTGTATACCACATTCCTCTTCTGCCCTTGATACCTATCTCAACATTGCTTGTACATCAGCTGGCAAGCCCTGTGCAGGCCTCAGTGTGCTCCGTTTTGTTGGCTGTTTTGAGACAGGGTCTTGTGTATACCAAGCTGGCCTCAAATGTACTATGTGGCTCAGGATGACCCTGAACTTCAATTCTCCTGCCTTCTCTACCTTTGATTTCTTGGGTTACAGTCATGTGTTCCCATGCCAGGTTTTCTGGGGTACTGGGTATTGAACACAGGGTCTCATGCACGATATGCCAACATTTTATGAATGAGCCACATCTCCTGTCGAGAAGTGAACTCTCAATTGTCAAATCTAGAGAACTGCTTTTCTTTTTCCTTTTTTTTAGGATAAAATCCCAGGCCAAACCCCTGAGAGTCTGGGTTAGTACTCCATAGGCTTTGTGGGGTCTGCCAAATTTTTTAATTTTATTGAATTTTATCGAGCTCTACATTTTTCTCTGCTCCCCTCCCTGCCTCTCCCCTCCCCTTCAACCCTCCCCCAAGGTCCCCATGCTCCCAATTTACTCAGCAGATCTTGTCTTTTTCTACTTCCCATGTAGATTAGATCTATGTATGTGTCTCTTAGAGTCCTCATTATTGTCTAAGTTCTCTGGGATTGTGCTTTGTAGGCTGGTTTTCTTTGCTTTATGTTTAAAAACCACTTATGAGTGAGTACATGTGATAATTGTCTTTCTGTATGTGGGTTACCTCTCTCAAAATGATGTTTTCTAGGTCCATCCATTTTTCTGCAAAATTCAAGATGTCATTTTTTTTTCTGCTGTGTAGTACTCCATTGGGTAAGAGAACTGCTTGTCAGTGCCCCAAAGTGACAATTTTTTTAAAAGATGATTTCTCAGTATGTGCCTCAAACTGGTTTCAGATAACTCAAGTGTAGCCTGAAGGTGGTCTTGAGCTTGTTACTGTTCAGTCTCAGCTGACCTAATGCTAGAGTTACGTATTTGCAGACGTGCACTGCCACACATGGCCCCTTGTGCTCTTCTCCTGCCCTTCCTCCCCCTTTCCCTCCATCTCTCCCTCCCTCACAGAACTCTATCGTTCTCCTACTATTTTTTCCTTTTGTGTATTTTGTGTTTGCTTTCACTTCACTTCACATTCAGAGCCTTCTTTGTCCCACTTGGTGGGCAAGGCTTCTCGGTATGTTGGAGCTGCCAAGTAGGATCCTTGACTGTAGACGCTTCAACTGCTGAATGCAGACGGCTATTCCAGGCTTCACCGTGGGCTTCATTTGATGATCAGCCTGGGAGAGCAGAGTCTGCTGGGACTTTCTGTTGACGCTCTTGTTGCGTCATCATCAACCCTGAAAACACAATAATCTCACCCTCCCCACTTTCCAGATGTGCACACCATGAGGTTAAAAGATTTGTTCACAGTTGTAAAGTCAAAAGATTATGGAGCCTAGATTAAAATTCTGACTAGGCCGGGCGGTGGTGGCGCACGCCTTTAATCCCAGCACTCGTGAGGCAGAGGCAGGCGGATCTCTGAGTTTGAGGCCAGCCTGGTCTACAAGAGCTAGTTCCAGGACAGGCTCTAGAAACTACAGGGAAACCCTGTCTCAAAAAACCAAAAATAAAATAAAATAAAATAAAATTCTGACTAGTTCCAGAGTTAACCACCATACCACAACAAGAACAGAATAATACTCATACTTCGTTCCAGGTGCCTTCCCACTTTAAAGGCCTAAGGAGGAACAGCTCCCAATATAGCGCATCTGGTCCTGTGGCAATAGTTGAATACACTGGAAGCCCAGGAGTGTTGTAGAATAGCATCTTAACTATGGAAAGGTATGCTACATCTGTTCATGCTGCGGGCTATTACTTTAACTGTGCAAAGGTGTGTTACTCTTGTTTACACCATATTTGTTTGACAATGTAAGGGTGTGTGTTTGTGTAAAGATGTGTGGCATTTGTTTCACCTTCCCTGCCCAAGGCACCTGATCGGGCTAATAAAGAGCTTAATGCCAACAGCTGGGCAAAGGAAGGAAGGCTAGGCAGGGCTGGCTGGCAGAGAGAGGATAAATAGAAGGGAAAAGCTAGGTTTGAGAGGAGAGAAAAGAAGAACGAGAGAAGGAGGAGGAGGGACATGCCCAGGGCAAGAAGCTGGGCAGATGCCAGCCAGCCAGACACGGAGAAACAGTGAAAGTAAGACATGCAGAAGGAAGAAAGGTAATAAGCCCCGAGGCAAAAGGTCGATAAAGAGAAACAGGTTAAGTGAAAAGAAGCTACCCAGAAATGAGCCTAGTTTAGGGCAAGCATTTATAACTAACAAGCCTCTGTGTCATGATCTGGGAGCTGGTTGGCGGCCTAAAAGAAAAAAGCCGAGCCCACAGGAGCCCACAGCTGCTTCCCTTTAAGTGGGGTGCTCCTGTGCTGAAAGCCCGTCACAGCACAATTTGCATTTTGTGGTTACTTGCTTCCTATCTAATAGCAAAGACAGCAATATTTCATACTTTGTTCATTTTCTGTTTATTTACAAAAATGATCATTTCCATTATTCCTGTTCCACCATTCCATGGAATATAGAAGTGATAGGTTTATAAGGCACCGTGGGCTAGGGCTGTGGCTCAGCTGGTAGGCTGCTTGCCTAGCATGCATGAAGCCTCGGGTTTAACCCCTAGTACTGAACAAACCAGGAATGGTGGCACAGGCGCCTGGGAGGTGGAGGCAGGGGGACCCTTGGTCAAGTCAGGGTTCTGGTTTGCTGAACAGGGTAGAGGACGATGGCATTCAGTGGAATGACCAACACTGAAAGAGCCGCCCATCACCCAGACAAAAAGAACAGGGCTTCCATCTAAGGGTCTGAGCCCTCTGCTGAGATGCAGGGCAATTACTGAAGCTATTACCTGAGTATACAGGCTCGCTCCTGCCATCCCAGCAGGATGAGAATTGGAAGCACGAAGATCTTTACAGGTTTGAGCCCAGCCAGGAAAACATAGTGAGGTCTAGGCCAGCCTGGGCTATAGAGTGAGGCCCTGTCTCCAAAAGCATAGCAAAAGCAAACAAAACCCCAAACAACCGCATCCCAAAAGGATTTCAGCAGTCATCTGAAGGTGGTTGTTAAAACCATGACTCTAGCAGAGAGAGCCTATGGCATAGAGGAGAAGGGGAAGGCCTGCACTGGAGTCTTTCGGAAGGGCAAGGGGACCTTGAGGAAACGAGGTGAGAGGCTGAGGGCCTTTGGCTACTTGGGGCGAAAGACTGGACGAAAAGGTCCAGGATGGCACTGTGGGAAGTGGCATCTAGAGGGCAGTAGAGATTATAGAAAACAGGAGGCAGCCTAGAAAGATGAACTGGTTTTTATTTTGTTTTATTAACAATTTTTTATTTATTTTATATACCGACCGCAGTTTCCCCTCCCTCCTCTCTTCCCATTCCCTCCCCCACCTCCCTCTACCCCTCTCCCCATCCACTCCTCCTCTGTCTCCATTCAGAAAGGGATATGCCTCCATGGACTTGAACAAAAAATGCAGTGTTTTACGTCAATGAGATTACTTCTGGTTACAAACATTTAACTATTTAATTAATACAAAGAAAGAGTTTGAATGTGCAGCCCTGGCTAGCCTGGATCTCACCATGTAAACCAGCTTGGCCTTGAATTTGCTGCTATCTTCCTTCCTCTTCCCCAAACTATGCTGCTATCTCGGGTGTACACCACCATCCCACCCTGCTTTTTTTGAAAAATGTTCCTTACTACAAGTAGAACCTGTTTGGATGCTACTCACTCCCAAGGAAAAAGAAGATAGGTTAAAACACAGGGGGAATGTTTAAATTCAGAGAGCATGCATCTATAAAGATTATTTTTAAAAATCTGCCTGCATGTTCTGGTCTTGTTTGTACAGACAGTTCTAGGAGATACTATTTACAAAGTGAGCATCCCTGAAACCATATACACATAAACAACAAAAATGAACTCAGTGCGTTATAGTTATGTACTTGTGCATCCTTATAAATTTATATATATATATATATATATATATATATATATGTAACACTAAAAATCAAACTAAAAGAGACTATCATCAATTTGAGAGGGGAGGGACATGGCAGGAGTTGGAGGGAGGGAGGGGACTTGGGCAGCTCTATAGGTAGGAAAAGGAAGGGAGAATGTGATGTAATTATACTTTAATTACAATGTATAAAAGTAAAATAAAAATAAATCTATTCAGGCGACAAACTCTACTAAACCAGTGATGTCTCTTGCCCACAGAATCCCTACTATCTAACTCAGACAAAACACATAAGGAAGATTATTCCCCAACATGGGTATTCAACTGCCATAAGAAAGAAAGAATTATGATATATTTTGTTCCTCTCCATTTTGACTGAGCCGGTTCCTTCCTTAAAGCAGGCTTAAGAGTCTGGCCTTTTCCATGTAAGAGCATCATGGCCACAATTACTAGGTTGCCATGGCTTCTGTCTCATTTCCTTCAAGCCTCTTATGCGGAGGTTTGTCAGCTGAGGCTTTTTTTTTTTTTTTGCAGTGCTTTACACGGACCCCAGGGTGTCACACTTGCCAGAGAAGCGCCCTGCTGCTGAGCCACCCTGATCCCCATCATAAGTGAATATAGTAGAGGGTTATTTGCTCCGAGAGGGCACAAATGCATGGTGCACATAATTTCTGGTTAGTCCCTAAAGCCACGAACATCACTCTTGCTCATAGCAAAGGTCTCTTGTTGCGGGTTGTGTGCAGACACACGAGTTAGTCCAGCATGGTGTCAGCATTACACTGGGTTTTCATAATGCAAGAGCTCCAGTCAAGGCGTTGCTGTGCCATCCACGCTATTGAAGAGCAGGGACATGAGGAAATACCCTTCCTCCTTCCTTTTTCCATCTCTACAGTAGTATTTTTTCGACGAATGTGTTTCTCAAGCAAAACATTCTACCAGTTCGATTGAATTTCTTATATCCTCATTTCCTACAGCACAGTTGGAGGTGGCAAGAAATTACTCCGTTGACTTCAGTGGGAAGGCTCTAGGGCCAATAATCACCCTAGTGATGCTCCAGCTCCATTTCCTCTTGCTTAGAGTCAAGCCACCTAAAGAGTTGTTAAAAAGCTTTGATACTGCTTCTCATTTAAGGCTCTCTCTCCAGTCCCTCTTAGCTGTGATCAATTTTTAAAATGTCAGTCTCTTGCAACCTTCACAGGGCAAGTTGGAAGTAGAGGCCCAGATTGCTTTCACCGACCAGGCTTACATGCCATCTATCAAAGGCTATGGCAGACTTCCAGAGAATATGCTGTCACTAAGATAGCTTGCTGCGTGCTCAGCTTGAGAACTAAGTTTACGGTAATAGCAAAAAAAAAAAAAAGTTGGCAAAACTCCCTTCAATACTCAACTCCTCAGCCTGAGTTGGCGCCGAGCTATAAGTACTAAACAACAGCAATAACATGGTAGAGACTCTTTATTATTCAAAAATAAATAATGACATAATCATTAGGTTCACTACAGAAACAATGGAGACCGCAGGGAGCTACAACAGATTCCTTTAAATACAGTCATCCCACGAGGAGGAATAGCCAGGCCAGGAGCTGCTGTCTACACCGCCCTGATGGTGCTGGAGACAGGGACACAGTAGAGAATACAAGAACCAGTCAGTAAGAGCATGGCTCTATGTGGTGTGTGTGTGTGTGTGTGTGTGTGTGTGTGTGTGTGTGCGCGTGGGCATGTGTGAGTGTGGGGGGAGAGAGAGAGAGAGAGAGAGAGAGAGAGAGAGAGAGAGAGAGAGAGAGGAGAGAGAGAGAGGAGAGAGAGGAGAGAGAGGGAGGGAGGGAGGGAGAGGGAGAGGGAGAGGGAGAAAGATTGGAGAGAAGTAAAGACTGAGTGTTGGGTATTGGGGGGAAGGTAGAGGCAGACTTTCTCAGTTCTCCCTGGGAGACTTTAGAAACTGACCTCTTGGGGCCACAGGGGGACCCCAAGCCAACCATAACAGATTGTGAGCTAAGGCTCACCGCGGCCCTTCTGCATCTTTCCTGGTAAGCCAAGTGCACTGTCCACTGAAAGACACGCTCCTGAAGCAACACAGCTGAGCTTGCTCAGTTATCTGCTCGTTCATCTGAGCTCTGCCATCTGTGCTTCATGGCTTGGCCTTTTCTTAGGGCTCTCTGGCTGCATGCATCAGTAGAGTTGCTGGTTTAGGTTACAAGCTCTTAGGGAGCAGGGTCCGTTAGGATTTGTGCCTGCCCTGTAATTCTCTTATCTCAGCTCTATGTGCCTTGGGGTACATAATAAATAGTACTCTGTGAGGAGGGTCCAAGGGTTATAAATAGGCAGTTCAACAGGGGGCGGGTCCTAACTGATTTGCTGTGTGGGGAAGACTGCCAGCATCAGCCCTGCTGCAGCCTAGGACAGCACACTGTTCAGATTTTAAGCAAGCCAAAAGATGTGAAGCCGACTCCGTGCATCACTTGGCTTGCATCAGTCACGTTGACAAACAAAGAAGAATCTTCTTGCAACTCAAACACTCCTCCCAAGTGAACAGACTGTTGGCCGCAGGGCTTGGAGGAACTGTGCGTGTTTGCTGCCCTGAGTAAGATTCTCTCAGATCCGCTGGTGGACTTCAGACAGAGGCTGACTAAAAATGGGTCTTTACTCGAAGGCTGCTGATTAGAACAGAAGGTGACTTGGGTATACACATAATAGAGTCCTTGTCTTTTAACGGTCAGCTGTTTTCCACTTTCGAGTGTTACCAAGTTGTTTTTCATGGTATAATATCCTTTCTTGGCCCACTGTAGAACTGTAACAAAGAGAAGGAAATCCCTGGTGAGCAGAAGCATAGCATGGCATATATTCTAACAGGAAATACAGTTGAAGGTTGGAGGCCGACTTTATGTGAGAACTAATTCTCAAGGCCTCTTGTGGCCATCAGAGGCATGGCGAACATAGATACCAATTTTACATGGGCTTCAGAGTTATTGTCAGCTTTCAACCTGGCTTTTCTTCAAACTTGGGCAAGTCACTTGATCACCCAAGCCTAAGTCTCTCAGCAACAGAACAGGGACAATATGAAAGTATATTTCAGAGACTTGGAGAAGTTAAAGTAGCAGATGACAGCAAGGTTTCTCGCTTTAGAGCTCGTTGAGCCAGTTTGTCCTTGAATTTAAGATAGCCAGGCAGGGGGTGTGCACCTAGAATTCCCACACGGAGGCAGGGAATCTCAAGCTCAAGGTCAGTGTTATCTTTGGCCACTTTGAGACTCACCTGAGCTAAGTGAGACCTTGCCTCAAAACAACAACACAAAGGGGACTGGAAAGGTGGACTCTAAAGAAGAGCTCTGGGACATGCTGGCATTCACCCTACAGAAAACATGAGTCCCAGGCTCAAGGAACACCCCTGCTTCAGGGGAACAGATAAAAAGTGATGAGAGAGGGTACCGTTTTCTGGTCTTTGTATACCCCCACTGCCCCCACGTATGTGTACATTCATACAGGCATACATATGGAAACATGAATGAATGAATAGTTTAAAATGAAGTGCGAATGACTTCAGAATTATGCATAGCATATAAATCTTACTGATGTGAGTGTGACTATTTAGCTTATCATGAATTCAACAAAAAGTTGTCTGTCTACCTAGTTTAGCAACAACTCAGAGACAAGACCCCATCTCTCTCTCCTACCTTACGCTCTTGCAAACCTGACTCGCCTCCCACGACCAAGTCTAAATTAGGCAAGGAAGTATGAAAATAAACCATGTGCTCATTTAACTGGGTTTTGATCTCTCATTGTAGTGGGTGCCACCAACTTGAAAGTACCCATATTCTTGTGGCTACGGCAGAGTCCCCACCAACAGTGTGCCATTTTCTCTGCTGAGATGGTGAGTGGGTTCAAAACCATGTGTGTACCCAATTTCAAATCTCAGCTTCCACAGAAAGCTCAGTTTGATGGGGGTAAAGGGTGGGAGGTGGGGAGAAGTAAAAGTATGGGTATATTTGCTTTCTTGAGATTTTCTAAATATTTTTATTTGATGGTCTTACATTAACTAGGGCATAAGATACTTCTTTTTCCAGACTTCTCTTTTTGCATAAGAAGGCATCTCACCATGCCCGATATTTCTGGGTACTCCAAATTCTCCATAGAGGATGTTTGTTTATGATGTTTTCACTTTTGGGCAATTTGGTTCTGTTTAATAAATGAGGTTTCCCCTTTACGTTTTTTTTTTCTTTTCTGAGACAGGGTCTCAATACAAATCCTTTGCTGGCCTGTAACTTGTTTTGTAGGCCAGGCAAGCTTAGAGCTCATGGAGATCTACCTGCCTCTGTCTCCTGAGTTTCCTCCACTTTGGCGTGGGTGGGGGCGGGCACAGGATTTCGTGTATGCCAGGTTGGCTTAGAATTTGTTTTGTAGGCTAGGATGATCTGAAACATCTAATCTTTGTGCTTCCATCCCTAGCGCTGAGATTACAGATGAGTGCCACTAGGCTCTGCTTTTTCACTTTGGTAATTCCTTACTTCATTGTAGTTCTTGCTAGGGCATGTTGGTCAAGTTTGTGGCGTCATGTCCAAGAAAGACAGAGAAATGTGGACCTGCAGTGTACTGGACTATATCTTTCCTACTTCGTCCTGTGCAGATCTACTGTGGTATAGACTTGTGAGATATTTTACAAGCAGTACCCATTCTAGGCCTTTCGAAGAAGTCAGAATTCCACTAAAAATATCTAAGTACTAAAGGGTTTAGCTACCACTTGACCAAGACCAGTAGGAAGTGATTCTAAGGGGTTTCTCTGTTGTAATTTAATGCAAAAGTGAATAAATCATGTGAATGGCTTCCCTGCCACAGAAATAATGGTGGTGTTTTCCCATAAGCATGTTTTTAGAGCATGTTCTATGACAAAAATTAATAAATACTATAGGAACAACTGGTCTCCATGAAGGACTTTACGTCTATCTGGATAGCTCACTGAAGTAAGCTAAGTACTGGCACCTTATTCTGGAATAGTGTAGCTTGACAGTGTACCTCTTCCCACAGGTTAGTTGATTGATATTAAAAGCTACCCCATGGAGGATGTGAGAAAGAAAACCGCCTCAAAATGAATGGCATGTGCCTAAAGTCAGTTTTAACTAGTGTTCCCAAACTCCCTAACCAGAATGCTTACGTCTGTATCGTGAACCACAATACAATGCATGTGCTTCTGTGGTATAGCCACTGAGGAGCTCAAGTGACCTCAGGGAAAAGATTGTGTCTTCCTTTTGTTTCTGTCTTTGTCTCTTACACACACACACACACACACACACACACACAAGTACAAATGCACATACATGATTTAGAATGCCACTGTAGAGCAGTCGTCCATGCCTTTATATACATGGGGAATTTTATGCTAGCATATATGTTTCCATTCATCTACAGATGTGATACACTCTACAGCATCGGCTGTCACAAGGTAGAGATTTGGGGAAGAATAGGGCCTAGAATGATGTTAGGAGAGATATGGAAATAAAATAGGGGCTAGGATGAGGCTAGGATATGTATGGAAATAAAGGCATTCAGTGTTGAAAAGATCACAGTATGCCATCTGTTGTTACTTCACTGAAAAATCTAACATCTTGGTGCCTATTGATTGTTCCAAAATGATTTTGCCTTTAATTTCCCTAAGGTTGGCCCCACTGAGGCTGGGGTTAATCACACAGGGACTGACAGATGACACAAAAAGACCTCCTGGGACCCATTTATCCACAGTGAGGAGGGCTCAGGAGGAGAGATGTCCCCAGTACGGAGGTCACTACCTGCCATCTCTTTTTATGCTTGCAAAATAATGGTTCCCATTCGTCATTTAGAATCAGCCACTGAGCAAAAACATAATGAGAACATCGGGGCCTCTTTCCCACCTCCTTTTGACGCTCTAAGTGCCATCTGTGCATTTGAGCTGACTTTGATGACAAAGGACAGCGTGTGAGAGTTATATGGGTAGGTTTGTAAATTGGTCCCTGGAGGAAGAGAAGAGCCTAATGATTAGGCTGCATAGCTTTGGGGTACCCCCTCCCACCACACACGCATATGCACACATACTCACACACCTAGGTGGCTTTCACTCAGATGCTTTGGGACTTACCAGATGTTGTTTTACTGTTGGCCTCACTGACAACATGTACTGCAATTTGAGGGTCCTCATCACCTGAAATGAAACCAAAAACCATACTGTCAGGCCAAGGAAACCTACACCTGCTTGTGGAACTAATGGGTCCAGTTATGGAATAGTGACTGAGTTTACCTTAAAGGAAGGAAAACTGGTCCAGCAATCCTTCCCATGGAAGGAAAGGGTGGCTTCTAATAGCTTAAAAACCATATTGGCTGTTTTCATCGATCCCTTTTCCTGATATTCAATACTCAGTTCTGCTTACCTCAGATGGACACAGGCTACAACATTTGCTTTCATTAAATCTGCCTTGAAGTGTGCTTTTAAGGACACCTGCCATACACTGGAGTGGTAGTGGGCACCAATGCTAGTGCCTGGGCCTGAGTTAGTAATATGATTATCATGTCTGATTTGGTCAAATGACTTTCACACTATGACACTGAGCTCTCTTTGTCTTGCAAGAGCCTTGCCTCCCAAATAAAAGTACTCACTTCCTAAGCATAGAAACTGAGGGTGCTTTCTTTCCAGTTATGAGCCTGATTCTGAGAATTTTGTAGGTATATTATGGAGGATGCTTTGATGACAAAACCATGCATAACGTGAAAGACCAATTTGGTCAGATTTATGATTTGTCTAAAGACAAGCATCCACAGGGACTGTTCCTTAAAATCTCACTGCAATTAGCAGATAACACAGCATCGCGGAACATGTCTTGCAGTCACTGTGAGGAGGAAAGCTTCAGGGGAGTCAGATGAGCCTTTGGCAACAGACCAGTGCTTGAGACAGGTTCTGAGCATCCTCTTCACCTAAGAAAATTGTGTCTATACCATTATATGTATGCATGTCCTCATGTGCATTAGATTTGTGTAGCTACAACATTGTGTTCAAACACTTTGTAATGTCATGGTTTCTGCAGCAGCACCCCCTTTCCCTTTTGCTGCTACTCAAGTCACTCCACACATCACTGGTTTGGGGATACTACATTCTAAAGGGACTTGGAGAGAGCTGTGTTCAGAAAAGGACATGACTGGGAGGGGAAAGAACCTGGAAAGGATCATGGAGGGAACAGTGGAGAGTACTGGGTGTGTTCAGCATAGATAGAAAAAGTTCACTGGGAACTCAGGGTCATGGTTGCTGTCTTCAGTAACCAGACAGCCATCATATAGGGAAGTAATTATTCTTTGCATAATATAGCCTCAAAGAACAGAAAGGTATCCAATTAGTAGACATTCAAGCAACAAAATGTGAGGCAAGATGTTTTTGGGTAGATGTTGACTTTAATATAATTCTCAGAGCTGTTCAAAGATAGAGCAGGTTGTCTCACCAAGTATAAGGTATTCTATCTCTAGCCATGTCTGAGAAGAGGTCATCTGTTTAGTGCTGCTTCAAAGGGGATTCATATTCTCAGAGGTGTACTGGATTTGAGAGCCATTAAGGTCCCTTCATGACCCCTAGCTATCTAGGACACACTCACTTCAAGAACAGGCAAAGATGAGAATGTAGCATTGCATTCATTGATCCAAGAGCCCCACTGGGTACTGTCCTCCCACAAAATAGTTGTCATTGAATGATGAATGCCATTTTTTACCATATGATGACTTTCTTGTCATCTGGTCCTCTGAAGGTGGAGCCAGATTGTGTGATTGCTTGGATAAGGGTATTGGAGGTGGGGTTCCTTCATATTTGATATTATCAATATTACAGGAACATATCCTCACCAAGGTGAACATGAAAAGCCTTCCTGTATCACTAAGGCCTGAGAAGGTACCAATTTGACAAATGTCTTTTATTTTATCTCCAGGACTAAGTATTCCCTAGTTCATGTGGTCAACCTAAAGCTTCTGTGTGCTCTTTAAGCATTTATAGAAATTGGTGAATAGCAACATACCTTTTTGCATTTCATAGCTGGTTTCTTTTTTCTCTTCTGTGTTTAAACTTACATCCTAAAAGGAGAAGCATTGCAAAAGATTAGTTGACAGAAGCTCTGCTTTAGGGGTTTTCAAGGTCTCATTCACTTGGCAACTGTCAGCACTCTGTTGCCTGTGCCTGCTGAGGATTAGAACGTAGATGAAGATGCCGTCGTTAATTCCATCATAGCAATTGAGAGTCCCTGTCTCTGACAGATGAGCTGATAGCCCAGAAAACTCAGGGGAGACCCTGGAAGCAAAATCCAGGCCTTATTATCTCCATTACAGTGCTTTCCCCGGACCAGAGGTTGTGATTTTGACCCTTGCTATGACCCTGGCCTCCCTGCCTTTGATGGATATTGATAAATAATGGTGAATGGGGCAATAACTCAACACTGGGAACTGGCGTACGGAATATTATCAGACACAATGCAGGGTGTGGGTCTGTTCCAATAAGGCTGCTTGGAAACCTCACAGGAATCGATTTGAATATGATCATGGGAGAGAAATCCAGATTTTTACTTTGAATGTGCTTTTGTGGTAACTGTCCTGTATGGCCTGTACTTATTTAGAGTAATCAACATTCAGCAAATATAGGCCATCTTTTTCTAATGCTGGTGATGGTCTTCAAAAGCACGTAGTTTCTTGTTTTTCTTTTAAGGTTTTTATTTAGTTTTTGACAATTCCATGCAAGTTGTTTTGTGTTTTTAAGACAGGTTCTCATGCAGCCTAGGCTAATCTTGGACTTGTTACAAAGCTGATAGTGATCTTGAATTCCAGATCCTCTTGCTCCTACCTCCCAGATGCTGATTTTTTAGCCGTGTACCACAATGACGAGCTAAATACAACACTTAAAGATTTCTTCTACTTCTGAGGCCAGAGAATGCTAGTCACGCTTAAGGAAGCTAACACAGACTTCCTTCTATGTAGATTGAGAGATGATAAAGGCTATCGCCACCATTTTAAGGAGCCCGAATGAAAGGTCTGTCAAGAATGAGGTTACCTAAAGGGTCTGAGAATTAAATGATGTACAGAACACAGGACCGCATTCCCAGACCTGGCTCAGTCTGTTTCATTGCTCGATTCTGAATGACAGGGGAAAGAAACAGTAGTGTTTCCACACCTGGGAGTCCTGTGCTCCTTGACATTCCTGGAAGCTAATGTCTGTAGGGCCCTTCCTCTGCTTTCCTCACTCCGAGAAGGCATTTGTGTTGCTAGTCTTGACTATCACAGCTCGGTTGCCAGATGTGAGGGCATAAGGCACGGAGACCCAAAGGGGAATCTGAGCCTTAAAACGTTCACATGGGCTCCACAGACCAACTTTCCATTTGAGCTGCTGTGGGGCACCACGGCAATGCGGCAACAGGAAAATGTTTGTGAGCTAACAAGTAAACAAATGACTGGTTGGTGCCTTTTCACCCACTGGTGTGTGATGATGGAAGTTAAGATACTACTTTGGGCTAGATGCTTGCAGCGATCTTGGGGCCTGGCCCAGATGAAAACGTGAAGTCAGCAAAGTTTGTCTTTTATGCACCCAGTTTTGCCTTTTTGTGAACTTTCCCCAAGCCACGCTCCTCGGAGCCTTTTTTTTTTTTTTTTTTTTTTTTTTTTTTTTTTTGCTTCACTCTTCACTTCAACTGATAGACTTTTAAAAGTCAAACTTCAGAAAAATCTTGGATTAATGATTTCTCTTTCAATGGAAACCTATATGGCAGGTATGGATATAGTACCCTTTATGAAAATGATTTGATGCCATCAAAGGCCCCTCGGGCATTAATAGACAGATGACCACGAGACTGAACCCTCTAGACAGGGAGTGAAGTAGATTTTAACGTGAAATTATGCTGTTCAAAGTGGTGCTTCCACTTGCCCTACAATGAGCCCTGACTCCCATCTCTGGGATATTTGTCTCTGAAGTTAATGAGCTTTTAGTCATGAGAGGTATTTAAATGAAAATTGGGTGACCGCTTTTTTAGAGATAACAGAGAGAAGACTGGAATTCTAAGAACTAAGAATTGTATCTGGTTAAGTTCTAGGATCCCATCAGACCCTGTGACTTCAAGGTTACTCAGCCAGCCAGATCAGGTTCCCAAATCCACTAATATTAGCTGAGGAAACACAAATCTAATCTGGATTTAGTCTATAGTTGACGTGCTGGCCTAAGCAGTTCCAAATACTGTTTCGGAGTCCGAGCTCTAGGGAAATAGTGATCTAAACGGGGACCAAGATAGAAGAAGATTAACCAACTGCAAAGCATCTCAGCTTTTCTATACCCTAGGCTAAGATGCCTTGGCCTGGGGCTCTATAGATGCAGCAGTAGGTGCAAGGGGCATCCCTGTCAGGCATAGCACGTTACTAGGGCCATGCCTGATGTGCCTAAAACCATTCTACTTTCTTTTTCAGACAAATAGGACTGACTCTTCCTTATTCCTATCCCGGGTAGATGATTCTGGAAACTTTCCACATCAGACATAAATGAAGGCAAAAGGGAATTGGCAGGTCACTTGTGAAACCTCTCTGTAAGAAAGAAAAATGTGGAGGGGGGACCAAGCCACTTTCACTGCCATTCAAGGAAATTGAAGATTGTTCACATAGTGTGAGAAGACCAGAGCTGGTAGTGTTCTTACAGAGTCTCATCCCCTGATGTAATACAAGGGTAACTGGGGCTCAGAGAGATAAAATCATTTACCCAAGGCTGTTGAGCAATCATTAATCTATTTAGGATTATCAACCATCATCTTTGACCCAACTTTATGCACATTAAAATTAGAGATACCTCACAATACCTTATATTACACCCACAACTCTATAAGCTCTGCAGAAACCTAAGATGCTTTTTGAATTTACCAATCTTGCAAATAAAGTGATAGAGGTTTTATCTGAATCATAGATCTTGCAATACAGTTGTTCATACAAGGTGTATTATATATAACCTTGCATAATAAAAAGTTATCTACAATTAGGCATTGTAGAGAATGGAAGCAATAAAACCTGGATTAAACTGGACATAGTGGTATATGCCAATAGTTAGAAGCAGGAGAATCAAGAGTGCAAATGTTCAGCTACATAGCAAGTTCAAGACCAGCCTAGGCTATACAAAATCATCTCCAAAACATAAATAAATAAATTCTAGTTTAGTATAAAGAACTTAAAGGACAGTGGCAGATTTGAGTTCTATTCTGATCCCAGTAAGCGGCCCAGGAAGAAACTTTTAGAATCTTCTTCACTGGATTAAATTACAGCTTGTTGAGAGCACAGGAAGATGTGTATTAAATTCATAAGTAAGATCTAAAGAGGCCAATGAGAGGGCTCAGTGGGCAAGCATGAGGATCTGAGTTTGATCCGCAGGACCCATATAGTGAAAGGAGAGAATCAAGTTTTGCAAGTTGTCCTCTGACTTCCACATGTGTCACAAATTTACAGATGAAGTAAGATCTTACTCCCTTTGCTCCATTATTTGATTATACATGATCTTTATATAAGAGTGAATTTCGGGAACTGGGTGGTGGTGGCGCACGCCTTTAATCCCAGTACTCAGGAGGCAGAGGTAGGCTGATCTCCATGGAGTTTGAGGCCAGCCTGGTCTATAAGAGCTAGTTTCAGGACAGCTGGGGCTGTTACACAGAGAGACCCTGTCTCGAAAACTCTAAAACACCAACAAAAAGAATGCATTTCTGTTGGTTTGTTCAGATGACCGCCCAGTGGACACAGAGCTGCCCTCAACAGGAAGTGAGTGCTGTCTCTTCGAGCAGCTTCTAAACTACCAATGGATGACCAAAGGTATTAGAATCAGCACTCTGAAGGGAAGCGGCAGGAGAGTTTCAGATGTTCTGTTTCGGGGGGTGGGGGGAGAGCACCTTAAGCTTATGTTTGTAGTGAACAAATAGATGGAAAAATTCTGGAAATTCATGTTTTAGATACTCAGTTACTAGTAAGCTGGACGACAGCTGGGATGTTTAGAAAGCTTCAAACCTTTCAATTGAAACGGCTCCACGAGCAAGCGCTGTTACACGGGCTCTACTGTGAGTGGCACTGAGAATGGGCGTCCACTTCTTCCCATGCAACAGAAGGGAAGACCTCACTCTCAGGGCATCACTGGATAAGCACTGAAGACCGGACAGAAAATATCTTCCCTTATGGCCTGCAAAGTTATTACTTTCACTATGAACTGGAGATGGGAGCCTGGTTTCAGGATGGGAAGATATCAAAGGATGAATGGATAAATGCAGAAACACAAAATTCTGACTGTATGTACTTCATGACTATGGTGTGGTAGTTGCCTGTGGGTACTGATGAGCCATGTGTCGCTGTGCATGTGCAGATGCATTTTCTCCAGAGAAACCCTTTTCTATTGCAGTGATGTGAACAGGTCCAACTTTTAGCTTCATCTTCCCCTAAGGCGTTGTCTTCATTTTGTGCTTTTCGCATG
Source organism: Arvicola amphibius (assembly GCF_903992535.2). Taxonomy (NCBI): domain Eukaryota; kingdom Metazoa; phylum Chordata; class Mammalia; order Rodentia; family Cricetidae; genus Arvicola; species Arvicola amphibius. Next base: position 121,250,675 of record NC_052065.1, on the reverse strand, counting down.
TGCGCATTTGACACTCACCTATGTGTGTATACATACATGTATTTATGAGCACGTGTGCTCACATACAACACATTTTGAGAATGTCTCACTCTAGAACAAACTGGCCAAGAACGCGTGACAGTCTGTCATCCTCCTTTGTCCTCTAGGGCACTGCCATTGAAGGTGTGACCACCACCCCTGATTAGGAATTTGAAACATTCCTAGTGTCAGAATTCAGTTCACAGAGCTGGGAAACATACTGAAACTTCTCAGTGGAATCCTCCAGGAACTGAGCACCTTACCTTGACGAGGTCTTCATATCTCCTTTTTACCTCCTTGCAGTTCAGCAAGGATAAAGATCCTTCTCCTTTGATGCATTTCTGTAGCTGCTTTATGAATACAAAATCTTCATGAAAGCTTGCATCCTCCTCTACCTGTTGTGAAATAGCAGGCTTATGAGAAATGTCATCGTGAAGAAGAATACGGCTAATGATGTCTGCCTCCACATTTACTTCATGGCACTGAAGAGAGGACGGCTTGGAGAGCATAAATGGGGGATATTAGAAGTTATTATGTTGGATTATTGCTGTTTGATGCTTGCCATTTAGCAGCCTAAAAAAGCCAGTGATTCAGATGGCATGTTATCTACATCTCTGGATAGAAATCACGGCCACTCTAGCGACCTTTCATCACAAAGTGTCTATGTTTTTAATGTACCACAGCAGCAATATTCTATAATTGTCATATTTCCCATCAGCCATAATGCAGTTTGCTGTTGAGCTAGTTTGCCCACTTCATGGCAGTGCTCACAACATGGGGCTTTCTAAAGAAGTTCATCTGTAATGTGGATTTATAATTACATCTCTCATTTCCCTAATACTTGTAGAAAGCATTTGCGTGTTTAAAGAAATCGTTTGTCAGCCCCGAAGTGAATGAGATATTTACTTTTCCAGTATGGGAGTAATTGAATGTATGCTATTAACTTGTGTTGTCAACTAATTCCATACCACGCTTTGGTCTTTTAAGTGTAGATTATTCGCTTTCAAAACAAGAACTGATACAGTCCTGGAAGAACATGCCTGCAATCCCTGCACTTGCTAGGCCGGGGCAGGAGTGTTGCCGTGAGTTAAAGGTCAGTCTGGTTTATCTATGGTCAGTTCCTGACTATTCTGGGCTACATTATGAGACTCTGTCTCAAAAATGAAAAAAAAAAAATCCAAAATCAACCGAACAAATAGCACATTTGAGTCTATATGGGTTATAATTTCCCCATTATCCTCCAGGCCTATATACAGCCATTTGACAGAGCCCACCAAATAAGTAAACAATCAGACCCAGAACCTGTCTCTTTGCCCAGCAGTGAAATCCAGCTTGAGTAGGCAAGCAGATTGTCTCTGCTCTCAATACCCACCACTGCTTCTCCTTATATTGATAGGAACTTCATGACCTTCATTTATGCCCTCATTTCAAGAAAGGCTAGCCGATGATCTCAGAAAAAAATCCAGCCATCCAGGTGTTGCCTAGCCATTGTCCTTGCTTCCAGACTTTAGGGACAGCTAGATACTCGAGACTTTTCTCCTAGTCTTGTGAGTGTCATTTTGTGACACAACCCGCATGCCCCTCACTGGAAGTGAACCAATACATGGATATAAGGTAAGCCCTGAAGTTACCTTTGTCTACACAGTCTACTCTTGCCCTGTCCTCTCTTTTCCCTGTATACCCAATCATTTAAGTGTGGAAGACACCTCAGAGGCCAACAGAGCAGCTTACAATGGCAGTTGACATTGAAGAATTGTACAGACAGCACCATTCTGATTTTTCTAAAAATCTGTAAACGGAGGTGATTGTACATATCTGTACTAATCCAAATCACAATGGAATTTCAGACCAAATCAGTGTTCTTTTTGTCTGGGTCAAATGTTTAAAGAAAAACATTGTCTTCATGGGGAAAAAAAGAGTTTACTTTATGAAGCAAATTATAGAAAATGGCTCTAACTGCTGCTGGTCTGGCATTTACTATGTGCCAGGTCCTATTCTAAGTCATTTACGGGGCTAGACTCGTTTGATCTCTGGCAGGAGTCCCATTTTCATCTCTATTTTCTTGGTCTAGAAAGAGCAATAGAAATATAAAGTGGCATGCCCAGAATCTCAGAGCAGTTAAGAGCCAAGCTAAGATTTGAAGCCAGGCTGTCTGGCTTCAGATCCCTTAGTCAGAGGCAAAACTGTGAGACCCCACTGTCTAGGCAACAAGACTATCACTCCACTTAAGGTTTCTACTGTCCTCCACCATTTGGGTAGAACTTAAATCAACCAGTACCCAGGTCAGTTAATGCAGGCTTGTAGGTTCCCTTACCTTATCCAGTCTTCGATGAAGATACACAGCATAAAGGGCCGAACCAATCATCTGGGTGATGAGAAAAGCTGTAAGTATATACAGAAGAATTTTCATGCTGACGGGCAGTCCGGGAGCCACGGATCGGGGAGAAGGTTGACTGTATGTTTCTATCATGCTGGCTTAAAGTCGAAATGGTGTCTTCTGACCAAGAAGGTGACAGAGGCAGCATGAGAAGACTGTCAAAGTGGCCGCCTTACTCAGGATTAGTTAAGAGCGCACAATCGTCGCAGCCCACACTTCCTGGAAAATGTGCTTCGTAGTCTTCTGTCCCAGCTACCAAAAAAAAAAAAAAAAAAGTTACGTAAAGGTTTTTTCTTTTCTTTTCTTTCCTTTTTTTTTTTTTTTTTAAAAAAAATTGCACCCGTATCATTTACTTCCAGGCTTTCCCTTTTGTTAGTAAAGAAGAAACAAGTTTCGTCTTCCATACATTCATTCTTGCCTTGAAATGTCACAGACTTCTTAAGAGACAATGGCAGTATTTTCCTATCGCTGTCTAAAGTTTGGGGCTCACCAGTTTCAAGGAAAGTGACAGATGAGTCCACTAGTAATAAAATCATTTCAATTTCAATCTTACTAATATATCAGGAGCCTGGTATAAGGGGAAAGGAACAGATGTTAGAACAAAATATGGATTGATTTTGTGCTCTGCGTTTCAAGACCTTGTTTCTTTAATCTCTAAGCTCAATGACACCTTGGTAGCTTTGCTACTCAAAAAACTGTATGTCATAAAGCAAAAGAGGGCTCCCTGTTTGTTGAATAAGTTGTAACTGGAAACAGAATTCGAGGAGAAGAATCCCTTTTCTGAAAGGCAAAGCTAACTACAGTGTTTGAGGAACTAGGCGAGAGTGGGGAACCTAATTTGGCTACACTGCCTGTCTCCGTGGGCTCGGTTGTGTTATTGTGTGTCTAAAGATGAGAAAAATGAACTTTAACTGAGAAACCTGGATTCTAGTCCTTGCTGTACCAATAAATTCTTACAGACCCCCAGTCAATTACGTTGCCCCTGTAGGTCTCAGTATCCCCAACACAAAGGGCAATCACCTGCCTTCCTTAGCCCATAGGTTTTGGAAAAGATGGGAATGAAAGAGACTTTTGAGGCATCTTATACAATATATAGTTGTCCCTACTGTTTTTGGTTGGTTGGTTTTGTTTTTTTCAAGACAGGGTTTCTCTGTATAATAGCCCCAGCTGTCCTAGAGCTTGGTTTGTAGACCAGGCTGGCCTCGAACGCACAGAGATTCACCTGCATCTGCCTCCTGAGTGCTGAAATTAAAGGTGTGCGTCACCACCACCTGGCTCAGTTATCCCTATTTTTAATGATTTTGTTAGCCTAAGAAATGAGTTTTTGAAATGATTGGTATCTCTTTTTAAAATGAAAAAAACCAATAACCATGGCCAAGTGATCTCAGGTTGTGACCCTATTGCAGGATTACATGTGTGTGAACAGCTTGTGTGATGTCATATCAGACAGCATTCAAACCAAACTCGGCTGTGGAAACCCCTCTCTCACATCCCAACCTCACGTAGAAACTATGATAAAATTGCTTTGGTGATTCCTACAAAATTGTTTTAAGAGACAAATAGGAAATAGTCACACTGCTCTGTGAGGCACGCTGTCTGTGTAGTTAGCACCTGCTGGCTTCCCCTCCCACGCCTCTGCATCCTGTCCTGGGCCCAGACCTGAGCAGTTTTTTCACTACATCTGCTAAGGAGGTGGCTTCAAAGCAAATGATAAACTTTGATCAGTCAAGTCAGAGGCTTTGGTTCTTAGACAAGTGATCATACTTGTGCTCTCAAGACTGTGTCCCAGGCCAACTTCACACAATTATAGAATGTTCAGTTTACAAAAGCCCTAGGAAGCTCAGTTTGACCCAGCCACATTCAAGGGAGAGATTGCTGCAGGGACCTCGAACAGTCAGGGTTTGTTTGTGTGATCAACTTCAAGAAAGAGTTGTTCAGACTTCCTGCTCCCCCTTCTTCATCTCCAGCCCCCTGAAGCCTGACTCTTGCCAACACTTTAACACTGAAACTGTCACTTCTTCTATTAGCTCAGTCACAGTTTTGACTGGACACTTTTCAGCATTCATTTTAAGTTCCTTCTCTGTTATTCTCCTGACCTATTTTTCTAGCATTCTCCTTCTGAATAGTCTCCACCCTTGAATTCTATACCACCATGAGCCTTTAGTCCATCTTATTTCCCAGATTTACCAAGTGTAATTGGCTAATACAAACTGTATAGATTTCAGGTATACATGATGCTATATGCACTGTGAAATGATTGATCTTGTTTGTAACCAGTCGTTTTACAGGCTACTAAGGACGTGTCCTGCTCACACTCCCAGTTTGAGGCCTTCCCCTGTGTCTACCAAATACAACTGTATTCCACTACGGGGGATTTGTATGGCTCAGCTAATACTCCATAATGCCCTTGCTCAAGCCCTAGGCCATTCATCTATCTAAAGGGTTGCTTCCTCTTAGAATCCTTTTCTACTCTTCATTCGATCTTCTTTTTTGTTCTCCTTACATGCCTTTCCCAGCACTTGGGAGGCAGAGGCAGGTGGATCTGTGAGTTCAAAGCCAGCCTGGTCTACAGAATGAGTCCCAGGACAGCCAGGGTTACACAGAAAGACCCCATTTTGGGAAAACAAACAGATAAGCAAGACCTAGATTTTTCTTTTTTTGTTTTCCTTTCCATCTGCTTTCCTCCTCTTCTTCGGAAAGGGAGTCTAACTTGGAAATGGTCCTTTTCTATCATGGTCACTGGCCTCACCTAGCTGTAGAGATTACTGACCCGAGAGTCCTTAGGGAGTTTTTCTTATCTTAGTCTAGCTGGCTGTTCAGCTCCAGTGGCCTTCTTTCTCCCCAAAGCCTCTTGGCTATTATTACCTTTCCTCATGCCTCCTGTCAACAACTGAACCCAGGCCTCCACTTCCTCCTTTTCTTGGTTTACTAAACTGTAGCACCCCAAATTGTCCCCTGGCTTCATCTCCTGCCCCAATCATCCACCTTCCACACTGATAGAGTAAATATGGTCACTTAAAAGTCACTTAAAAGTGACCTTGTTAGCCAATCTGATTGGACCTAAGACTCAGTTCCAGACTCGGGGAAGTACGAGGACATGCGCTGGTGTGTTTGAATTGCTCTAGCAAGCCAGTCTTGTGTTCCAATTCATTCAATGAGTCTCTCTCTCTCTCTCTCTCTCTCTCTCTCTCTCTCTCTCTCTCTCTCTCTCTCTCTTTCTCTTTCTCTCTCTCTCTCCTTTTCTTCTTTTCTTCCCCCATTTCCTCTCTTTTTTCTTCCTTCCTTCCTTCCCTACTCTAGCCCCAGGGTCTCTTTTTTTTTTTTGCTGTGCAAATGCTTCCCACTGAGCAGCACTACCCAAGCCTTCTCTTTTTCCTGTCCTCTTCAGAATACCCCTTCTGCACAATGCAGCAGTGGCTAGCTCTCCAGTTTCTAAGCTTCAGCTCTTTGATGCTGACGTTTGATTTTGAGGCAGAAGTCCTTCCTGTTGGAACTTTCTATGCTTATTTCTCTCTAATACTGCAAGGGCTAGCCACTGTGGTAGGCCCCACAGACACATCCTCAGCTAAGCCTGGGGTGGTGCAGCATTGCTGCAATCCTAGCACTCGGGAGCCTGTGGCAAGAGGATAGTGAGTGTGATAGCATCCTGGTCCGCATAGACCCTTTCTAAACGACAAACAAACATGATAATACCCAAAACAAAAATAAAACCTTCAACTTCCTACATCTGGAAGTGACTCTCAAACTTTCTTCCCAGGAACTATGTGCATTTAGGGCATATGTACACACAGCAGGAAATAAACTGGACTGCTTTCTTTTTTTCTTTTTTATTGATTTTTCTTGAGCTCTACATTTTTCTCTGCTCCCCTACCTGCCTCTCCCCTCCCCTTCAACCCTCTCCCAAGGTCCCCAGGCTCCCAATTTACTCAGGAGATCTTGTCTTTTTCTACTTCCCATGTAGATTAGATCCGTGTATATCTCTCTCAGGGTCCTCATTGTTGTCTAAGAACCTGAAGTTCTAATTAAATGTTGCTAACTGTTATTTTAGTTTATAAAAAGAGTTAAACCAATGATGTGAATTGTCTCATTTTTTGGTTGTTCTGATGCAGATTTTTAAGTCTCCTTCATCTTTTTGTGCTACTCCTTTTCTTGCGAGGTAGTAACTGTTCTGTAATCAACAACTATAAAGGGGAAATTTCTTTCTGTATATTCTACTTTAGCAACTTGTTTTGTGTGTGAATACACTTGTGGTTGTGATTTTAAATTGATAATCTAGAATACAGTCATAATTTCTGCAAGGAAATTTATTTCCAGTGTATATGAAAGAGTTTAACTATATCTGTATTCTGTTTGCTCTATGAAGGGCATCACAGAGACTGTTTTTTTTCCTAAATATGTCTGGGGGGATTATCCATTAGAGGATACAGTTTTGATTTTCACCACAAGAAATGAGCAAATCCTTGCCCACGTATCTTTCACCGTCTTTCATAACCCATTTATGCGCATCCCTGCTCATCATGCATATTGAGCTATTTTTGTTTTCTTTAACGTGCTGTGCTTCTTTATACTATTCCTGTGTACAGGCTGCTTCCCTTGTCCCTCACCATTAATTTGAAGTGAACTACCCCTCCCACAAAGTATTCTCATCTGTCTTTAAACTATCATAATATTTGTCACCTCGCCTCATAATTGATTTATCTGACATCTCGGCCATTAGCTGCTAGAACAGAATGTATGCTTTTGTAATTTCAGAGTATATGACATCTGAAAATCTGTGGGGAATTAGTAAATACAACTAAACTGTTTTTTCAATGGGATCAAAAGGGAAAGTGTAAAATATTTTTAGCTGGGAGAATAGTGCTGTGATGGGTTCGGGCTGGAGAGATGGCTCAGCAATTAAGAGCATTGGCTGCTCTTGCAGTGGACCTGGGTTTGATCCCCAACACCATGGTGGCTAACAAGCATCTGTAACTCCAGCTTCAAGGAATCCAATTCCCTTTTCTGACCTTCTTTGACAGCAAGCATACTCGTAGTACATATACATACATGCAGGCAAAAACCAAAACACTCAAACACATTTTTTAAAAAGGAAGAATAGGAGGAAAAGGCTGAGGAGGAAGAAGAGGAGGAAGAGGAGGACTGGCTAGCCCTGCCAGTGATGCAAGTCAGAATATATTTGTTTTGAAACTTATTCCACTCCTTTAATAATCTCTCTTTCCTCTGGAGTCAGTTCCCCTTGCTTGTTTTGTCCCTTCTTTTTCACATTGTCAGCTTTCTTGAAATGGTTAGTGATCTTTAGCTGTCAATCTATAGCCTTTGTTTTAAAGCCAGGTTTCATTATGTAGCCACGGCAGGCCTGAACCCATGTAGACCTGCCTCAAGAGTGCTGGGACTTGTAGGTGTGTACCGCCATACCCTGTTAGTATTCTGGTCTAATTTATGAGTGAAAAACTGTGTTGGTTTTTATGGGTAAGTGGCAAGGGTTTTCTCCATAATTGTGTTTCCCCTACAAATGGCTCTCTGCAATCGGAGGGCTAGCTGAAGCATCTGTTTAAGGGTGTAGGGCCTGTCAATAAACAGGCGTCCCTTTAGTTTATGTGAGTAGAGAGACAGGAAAACCAGGGATTCTCTCCAACTGATAAAGGAAGGAGGGTTTCATCCCCCCCCCCCCAAGGTTGAGTTTGGATACGAGTAGTTTTGACTCATTGATGCTATTTTCTTCCCATCTTCAGAATTCCACCTAGATATCCCCCTTTCAGACAACTTTAGCCCAAGGGCAAATACTAAAAGCTACTGCTAACAAAAATGTCCCTAGGGGACATACAGTCATGTTCTAGAGGGTAACCAAGAGCAGTGGTAATAGCCTGTCATACCATGGGCGGGGCAGTCTGTGGGACCTCATTGACCAACAAGTCCAAAGTGGGTAACTCATTTTTGTCATGGGGATTTTTGTTAGTTCTGTGGTTTCTAGTAGATGGGGTATTATTGTTTCCTTATACAGCAACCCCATTTTAAAACTCTCTCTCTCTCTCTCTCTCTCTCTCTCTCTCTCTCTCTCTCTCTCTCTCTCTCTCTCTCTCTTTCTCTTTCTGTGTGTGTGTGTGTTTATTGTAAGAAGTTTCTACAGTAGTGACTTTTAACAGGATTTTTCAGAAGGTCTTAGTTTTAGTGATCCCCATACTCCCTCCTCTATCCCTGCTTCCCATCCTCCACACCATCTAGCCCTTCCTGTTCTAGTATTCTCCTTCCCCTCTTTATGTTTCTCTATTCGACATTTCCTCCCTCCCTCCTGCATAGCCTCTTATTCATTCCCTGACCCCTGTGAGTACTCTGAGTGAAACACACACATCTAACAATTCAAAACTCATATTCACAAATGAGAAAAAAAATAGGAATTTGTCTTTCTGGATTAACATGCCTGGGATAATTGTTTCTGGTTACATCCATTAACCTGTGAATTTCAAACTTTCATTATTATTAACAGCTGAATAACATTTCATTGCAAAAGGTACCACATTTTCTTTATCCACTCATCAGCTGATGTTTCAACTGCTTCTATTTCCGGGCTATTGTGAATAGATCAGCAATGAGCATGGGTGAGCAAGTGTTGCTATAGAAAGACATAGAAACCTTTGGGAATATCTCCGAGAGTGGGATAGCCAGATTACATGGTAGATCTATTTCTAGTTTTTTTTTTTTTTTTTTTTTGAACCTCTACACTGATTTTCATGGTGGCTACAACACCTTGCTCTCTTACCAGCAGTGAATAGGTATTCTCCTTTTCCCACATCCATGCCAACACTTGCTGTTGGCATGCCCAGGGACTATGCAAGTGCAAGCCAGATCAAGTCCCAGCTTGGAGAGGGAGGTGGGTACAAAGTTCCACCCTTAGCTGAAGAACTATTGGAAACTGATAGCCACTGGGAAATAGACAGTCTTCTTTAATAGTGCGACTTGTGGTAAGTCAACTGCCCTTCAACGGAAGGTCACACATTTAAGACAATATAAACAAAAAAAAATTGGATTTGGTGAGTAAAAAGAGGCCACAATGCTGGTCGGGGGGTAAAGAAAGGTGGGAAAGATGGATCTAGGAGATGAGAGAGGAGGGGCGAATATAATTAAAATGAACTTTGTGGAATTCTCAGAGAACTAATTCAAAACCATAAAACAAAATTCTAAACATTATGCTTGTGTATTATGGCAATGCAATATTCTGAATGCCTTTCTCAGGTGAGGTCTTGTCACAGGATTTAGTTACTGCAAGACTGGGTTCATAAAGTAAGACCACTCTTAATGTGCTCTCTCTCTCTCTCTCTCTCTCTCTCTCTCTCTCTCTCTCTCTCTCTCTCATCCCTCTACCCACCATGACTTAAGCAGTACAGGGTCTTTCTATCATCTGGATCTTTTTTTTTTTTTTAAAAAAAAACTGTTTTAATTGGAACACAAAGTAAAAGGTTTCTTTATGGCATTTCTTACATATTTTGTGTTGATTGATCCTTCTTCCTCACTCTGTTCCCCATATCCCTCATTCGGGTGTTTTATCATGCCAATGACAGGAGCCCCCACTCTACTTCATGTTCCGTGTAATCCAAATGTCACTCAAAGGCTGTTTTCTTAAGGCTTCCTCCCCAGTGGATAGTGCTGTTAAAATGCCACAAAAACTTGAGGTGGCAGGCCTCCTTGGAGGAAGTAATGCACGGGAGAATGCTTTGGGCAATTATTATTGTGTCTTCAGGCCCTTGCTATACCTCCTTTTGCTCCCTATCATGAGTAATCTTTGCTGAACCACATGCTTCCTGACAGGATGACTTCCTTCATCAGAGATCTGTAACAATACAGCCAATCAACAGTGAACTGAAGCCTCTGAAACCATGAGCCCAAATCAACTTTTCTTTCTTTAAGGTGTTGGCCTCAGTTGCTTTTTCGAAGCAACAGAAAGTTGAGTAGCACAAGTCCTTACCTTCTGTGGCTATTTAATCTTGGATTTCTCAACATTCAGAACTAGGAGCCAAAATGTCCCTCTTCCTTTTTCTGATAAATTACTCAGTTTCAGATAGTCTGCTGTAGCATCAGACAGAACTGTTGGAAGCATGCACTGGGAAGGCTAAAACTGTCCCCCTTGTATGAGTGGTGGACCATAATGTATTTATCTGCTATTCTATTGATGAGCCTTTATAGATATATGTGTGTGTGTGTGTGTATTTTTAAATGAAAAAGGCATTTAATTAAAAATATATTTTTACTCACTTTATAGGGATTGTCATATGCACCAAACAAACATAAGAAGGCCAAATTTTCGAGGCCCCTTGACAGAAAGTGTATTATCTTTACTTTTACATCATTTTTTCTAATAGTATATTCGTGCCATAACAAATGCCCCATACTTAAGTACTCATTTAAATATTTTTCAGTTATTTTTTCATAGAGCACAGAAGGCCAAAATTCATATGTATCCTAACAATGGGCAATCCACCTGTAACCTCAAAAACATACCACACTCAAAGTAATTACTTTCCATTAGTTAGATCAAGTCATAACAAATAATTCGTGTTATATATGCACTTTATTCAAAGCCCTATATCACATTTTTAAGCCCCCAATGTAAAGTTCCTTATGGCCTTAAGAATTTGGGTTGTGCCATGGAAGATTCTCCATGTGGCTCCAAAGCACAAAGCTACAACTGTGTGATCTCTGGTTGTTTCCATCCAAGATGCTGTATTTTCTGATTACGTCAGCAAGAAGCAATTTCTCAAGTCATTCCCTTGAATCTGTTCAATTGGTTAAATCAGTGTCAACTGAGTGCACACTGTGGGCCAAGTGACGAGCTCAACCTGGGGATACAAAAACAAGATGAACCTGAAACTCGAACTGTATGTGAGCATACAATTAATGGTACTGTGACAGACACAAACTCCGGCAATGTCAAATACAGAAGTCACACGAAAGTTAAGGATAAGAACCTACTTAGGAGGTTGGAACTGGAGGACTATTAGGGAAGGCTTCATTTGGGAAAGGACACCTGGCATAAGTTTGCAACCTGACTTGCAGCATTCCTTGACAAGTCTCAGAGCTGAGTGTTCATCTGTTTCCCTTGGCTGTTATGACCTGGAACGTGTCCTCATTTCCAGTCTTAAGAATATTCTAGTTGCTTCTATTTACTCTGACATCCAACGGCCCAGAAGGAGGAATGTAGGAAAGGACTGGGAATAACCACCTCCAGCATAGTCAAAGGAAGTTGGGAATGCAAGCGCTTAGAGTGTTGGTGTGGCTTTCTTTTCCACTCATTTTTCTTAAGGGGACCAGAATCCTCAATACCCATATCCACCACCAATATATATATCCATAGCCTTCATTCAAGGTCTCCAAGGTGAACTTTCATTCATTTTGGGGGTTGGTTTAGACAGAGCTCACTATGCAATCCAGGCTGGCCTCTATCTCATGATCACTTTGCCTCATCCTGAATGCTGAGATTATAGTCATATGACATGACACCCAGTAAGAATAACTTTCTTCTTGGTAAAGAAATAACATTCATTTATTTGTGTGTGTGTGTGTGTGTGTGTGTGTGTGTGTGTGTGTAGTGATGAGATGAGCAGGCCTGCTTTTCATCCCTCCCGGATCCCACACTGCTAGCTTTACACCTGAAATAACAACAAATTATATTCATTTAAACACTGCCTGGCCCATTAGCTCTAACCTCTTACTGGCTAACTCTCACATCTTGTTTAATCCATTTCTAATAATCTGTGTAGCACCACAAGGTGGTGGCTTACTGAGAAAGATTCAGCATGTCTGACCTGGTGGCTGGCTTCATGGCGACTGTCTCACTGCCTTCTTCCTCCCAGCATTCTGTTCTGTCTTCCCTGCCTACCTATGTTCTGACCTATCAGGTCAAGCAGTTTTCTTTATTAATTAACCAATGAAAGCAACAGATAGATAAAAGACCCACCTACATCATGTGTGTGTGTGTGTGTGTGTGTGTGTGTGTGTGTGTGTATGTGTGTGTGTGTGCGCGTGTGTGTGTACATGCCCGACCAGAGTATGAATGTCAAGGACAGTTTTAGGAATTGGTCTGTCCTACCATGTAGATTCTGGTGGATAGCACTCAGGTCTTCAGGCTTGGTAGCAGGCACCTTTACCTTCTGAGCTGACTTGCTTGTCAGATCTTTCCAGTATGTACATTTTTTGTAAGAAAATGGGCTATATGTACTGGTATGCTTAGACATAAAACAATGGCTACTACTGAGAAGTAAAGTAGAAGCATGAAGGGAAACAACTTTTACTTTTTGTTCTATTTCACTATGATCTTTCAATTATTGTAATAGGAAGCAATTTTACCTTCATGACAAGTCATTTCTGACAACCTATACATTGAAGTGAACCTTCATGTACAGAAAAGGATATAAATAATAAACCAAATGAATTTTCATAAAGTAGACACCCTCATTGTAGTCATTATTCAGATTTTAGTCCTATTACTATTTCAGAAGCATTTTGCCTTGTATCCTTCCAGCCACTTTCATGTCTTACAGTGACAACTGCCTTTATGTCTTCTACAACTAAAGAATACTGTTGGCAGACAGGGTTTTACCAGCTTCTTGTCCTTCTAGCATTTGGTATCATTTACATTATTTATCTTAGTCATTCGTATAGGTCTGTAGTATTATCTCATTTTAGTTCTTGATTATAGTTTCTGTTTTGTGGCTTCATGGGATTTTTTATGTATTTTGTTTAAATTTTTAAAAACTGATTTATAGATTTTATTTTAAAAAATGTGTGTGTTTACATGTAGATATGTGCATATGTGGATGCAGTACTACCCACAGAGACGAGAGAGAGATTTGGAGTTATAGGTGGCCGGGAGCCACCCAACATAGATACTGGAATGCGGTCTTTTGGAAGAGCAATAAAGCTCTTAACTGCTGAGTCATCTTTCCAGCCCTGTCATAGTACCAAATGAGAAGATTACCCAAGGCCTATATTGTGTGCGAGGCATAGTGTATGGTCATCAGTGTTCTCTTCCTGCCCTGTTTGGAAATCCTGAAAACAGCATCAGTGGGAGACAGTGTCCTTAGGACAGTCAGCCAATGGCTTATAGCTGAAGGAGAATGTGCTTTCTCTCCCTCTGTCTTTTTGAGGGGCAACTTTCATAGGTATGTATTAAAGGTAAAAGTCTATCTTCTAAACAACTGCAACACACGCTTCTCCCCTTAAATATAAGAAGAACATCTTCCTCCAAGGGAAACTTGGAAGAAATTTCTAGCCATAACAGGGCTTTTAGAAGTCATCACACTTTCTCTAGAGCTATAACATCTACTACTAATGTATCTAGCAGAAAGACACTGCCCTTGTGACATTTTCCTAATGATTCCAAAAGGTTCTCCCATTGATAGTCCCCATGGAAGGACCACCCAGGGAACCTAGCGATAAAGGATAGGCTGTCATTGAATCATTGCCGAGCCTTTGGCAAATACTGGGCTCTCTGATAGGTCTGTAGATCCCAAGTGAAGGAAGAAAGCACTGCTAGCTCTGGAGCTAAGAAAAACAAAGGAGAAATGAACCATGGTGCACTGGGTAAACACACATTAGACAGCTACCGATGAGGGTATGTGTGCTCAGGAACATGGAAAAAGGGGTGGGGGGAGAAGGGAGAGGGCCAGGCAAGGTTCCCTAGAAGAATATACACCAGAGCTTCTGGGGAGTTTTCGGGGCTAGGGAGGAATGCAGTGGGAGTATGGGTTATGGGGATGGGTAGCATTTGGAAGGACCCAGAGACTGGAGGTCAGGAAATCTATTTCCACTTGGTCCAGTATTCTTGGGACCAGAGCTTTACTCTGGGATTTTCACAGCAAGAACATGGATAATCAGGTCTAATGGCTGCTTTTACTTTTATTTTATTTTATTTTTTTAGTAATCTTTTTGTTCCATGGTTAAGTGTGTCAGGGACTGAGTACCCTACAGGGGGGTACTTTGTTGGTACCCATTTTCTTGACAGGTAAGCCCAACATGAACATTTCAGACTTGCCTGGGTGTTTTAGCCTGCCTTTAAAGTTTTAAACCCTACTGGATCAAGATCAGCCTGCCTGTCGCATCTTCCTCTGGGGCTCAGAAACGCCCTTAAGCTATAACTTCCGTATCCAGACATCTTCCCATATAGCTTTTCTCTGCCCACCCTCATATTCTACTGCCCTAAGCTTCCTTCTTGATTTAACCTGTGAGAGAGAACCCCTTTCCTGCTCTCTCTTCTTCTCTCTCAGTTTCTGCTACCATGCATGACGTTGCCCTCTTCAGCTCTGCTTTCTCCCTTGATCCCTTCCTGACAACTTCTGGTGGGGGCGTTGCTTCTGAAATGTGTTCTCTGCTCCAAACTCAGCCTCAAGTTGTCCTCGTCCTAGAAGCCCATATTCCAGTGAGATCCTGACTTAGGGGACCTCTAGTTCTGCCACCAGTGTCCCCTATGGCCATCCTTATGTTTTCTTTATAAATGGGGAAACTGAGGTTCAGAGAAAGGGAATGACTTACCAAGTCAGGCAGCAAAGGAGTCACGTGGCTGAGAGGAGCCTGAGCCTCTTGGCTTCCAGCCTGGTGTTGTTTTCCAGAAAGCAGACTGCCTGGCTCAAGGCTCAGAGCTTCAGTGCGGCCGCGGCAGCTCCCACCCACTGCTTGCACTGTGCCCATCTCTCAGCACTTCCTGCATGAGCTAATTCATTACTACCGACCAGAGCTGGTCCATCCGTGTTTCTGACTCAGCAGTCTAAGCAAAGGACATCTAGTCATGTCTTTAAATGATTAAGGAAACATTGGGGACAGGAAACATTTTTTTTTCTAGTTGGGTAGGAGGTGGTGGTGGTGCAAAAGGAGGTGGAGACATTCAACTGAATAGTAAGATTATAATGGCAAGTGATCTCTCAGCATAAGATATATTAAGGGAACGTTATATTAAAAGATGTAAGGATATCCATTGGATGTATTATGTCAACGAAGTACTTTTACTAACTAGCTTAGAGGTGTTCATGATAGTGAAAATACCATGGCAAAAATAGGGTGTTCCTATAAATCCTTTTTTTTTGTAAAAAATATGGGAAGTAGCTATGAGTAATAGTTAGAAAGTATCTAAGTTTTCCTTCTATTTCCATCTTTGCAACCACGCCAATTTTTGACCACAAGTCAATAGTTGGAAAGTGCTACTTAACAGGAGCTTTAAGAGATGTAGCGCGACAGGTGTTCCTTTGTGAATGAATAGAGTCGAGAACTTCTCTCTCTCCGCTGCACTGTCCCACACACGATGCCATATGGATTAAGTGGCAGCTTTTGAAGGTTCCCACCGGAGTACATTCACTTCCAACCTAATGGCCCTGGTTCTGAATATCAAAATATCATCTGACTAAAGAGAGCAGGAATTTCCTGTGATCCTTATAGTTGCTAGGTCGCTAATGCCTGCATAGCTAACTCTTGAGAAGGGGTAACCAACCCCACGGAAGCACGGCTCAAAAAGTAGTGGGGGTGACACTTTCATGGGGTCCTCTGATATTCAAATCCATGCAGGACCTGTTTATGTCATCTTATTGGAAAATAGTCTTGGCAGATGTTGCTAGTTAAATTGAGATGATGTCATACTAGGGGAGGGTGGGCTCTAATTCAATGGCTGTTATCCTGATTACAGAGGCAAATTTGTACTTGCTCTTAGCTAAAAGGCCAATTAGCAATAGAGGGGACAATTTAGACACAGGTGCACGTGCGTTCATGCACACACACGCACATACATGATGGAGGAGAGTTATCTATGTTTCTTTCATTGGTTAATTAATAAAGAAAACTGCCTTGGCCCTTTAAGAGACAGACAGAACAGAATTGTGGGAACAAGGAAGTAGAGTGGGAGAGACGCTTCAGGCAGTCGCGTGGTGAGTCTCCATGCTGCTCCTCCCCGAGATGGACGCAGGTTAAGATCTCTCCTGGTAAGCCACAACTCGTGGTGCTACCCAGATTACTAAATATGGGTTAAAGCAAGATATGAGAATTAGCCAATAAGAGGCTGAAACTATGGGCCAGGCAGTGTTTTAAAAGAATACAGTTTCCGTGTAATTATTTTGGGTAAAGATAGCCGGGTGGCGGGACACAGCCCGCCGCTTCACACTACAGATTGGCGCTCCAACGTGGTGACTAAATCCACGTAAAAACCTGTAAAAGCTTCAAATAAAGGAGAGAGAGTGTTTAACACGGCTTTTTGCTGTTTGCCTGGACATGCTGTAGAGAGCTCTCCTGTTTCCGCAATAGCGGCACAAAAAAAAAAAAAAAAAAAGCTGAGTCATTTTAAAATGCAGCTTCCTGCGCTGTGCAGCCAGTGCAAACTCTGGCTATAAAGCATTTCAGTGGCTTTTATGGACTGGATGTTTGTGTGCCCACTGGGGATCGGAAAGAAGGTTCTCTGAGACCATGCTCTGAGGCAGGAGTGGCTCCGGCTCTGCTCCGCCACGCTGAATTGTGCTGACCTCAGGCAGGAACTATCGTAATTACCATGATAACAGCGCAGTTAAGGTTTGGACTTGGCTGTAAACAGGCGGTACCGTATTACCCCTACCTGGCGCAACTTAAGTTTTTAAGAAGTGGTTAACCTTTTAAGAAATGCTCCTGGATAGTAAAAAATTACAGATTCACAATAGAAAAGATTCAGACATAGAAGGCCTTTAAATGGCTCACGTAGGTTTAAAAGAGAGAAAAAGAAAATATAGAGAATAAAGTTAATGCCTTAAAAAAAAGGTTAAAGTCTTTAAAGAGACAGAATATAGATAGTTATAGATTAAAAGAAGTAAAGTGATAGAGTAAAAATAAGCCACGTAAAAATGGAAAATCCACAGAGAGTCTGGATTATGTATTTTGTTGTGTTTTCTTTGATTTTTTTGACTGTAAAGGAGCTAAGTACAGAGAGACATTTCATTATATGGGCTGCCAGGCTAGACCAGAATGGACATCTTAACGGTATGACTTCAGGATTTGGATCTAAGAACATGATGCTTTGGAAAAGAGTTTCTTCTTTTGTTTTCACAGAGGACGAGACTCTGTGGATTGCTTCTATCCCAATATGGTATGATAGACCACGCCCTCCTGAAAGGTTGCTGTGAACATCTTCAAAAAATTACTTCACTCAACTGCCAACTGAGAGGAACCTAGCACACAGGTTATACCATGAAAGACCTAAATAACAACGCCCCCACTCAGCAGAAAGCAGTTTGGAGAGAAATAACTGCGCCCACATTCCCAAATATTGTTTATAAATGTTCTTTTACATTTAAAGGGGGATATGATATAGATATGAATAATTTGCATTGGTATGGATTTTAAGGTCAATTTGTTATATGTATATGTATTTCTGATTTTGATTAAGCTATTGTGATTGTAGTTCATTTTAAAGAATGTAATGTATAATTAGGAAATATAGGTTGTTAATGGATAATCATCGATTAATAGTCAAGCTTGTAGTCATGTTAGTCATTTTCTAGATGTGCATAGATATATTTCAGATAGGCATTCTTCATATCTTTCAAAGACTGCAGAATATGGCATTTAATGTTTTAATAACTTAGGGTTTTTCATGACAATGAGACACGTCTGCTCCTGGCAGCACCAATCTACTTCGAGAGGAAGATGGGCATCGAAGAGGCTACTTATGGAGTTTGTTAGCCATTTGGGCAAGAAAATGCTCTTGCCTGGACTGTTGCATAAACTGGACACAAGGAACCCACAGAAAGAGGACTGCTGAACTTGCCTAAAGGTGAGATGGTCTTTTGGGGTTCCTGATTCATTAAAGAGTCTGTGAGACGTTCTGCAGGACACAGCAGAAAGTGACTGAACTGTCTTTGGAATTTCCTGCTTCATGAAAAAGTCTGCTGGACACTATGGGCCTGAAGGCTGAAGATGGATGCCCCAACGGTACAGAGGAACTTTGGGTGACTGTCTAGGCAGCGAGTTGTCTCTGTCATTTCTAGAGTTTGAAAGTTACAAATGACTTGTTTACTTAGGTAATATTATATCCTTCTGGAGTCTTTGATGGAGTTGAAGAATAAATAGATAGTTATAGATTTCCTTAGTTATGATAAAAGATAAAATAGATTTAAATATTGTAACTGTAATACTTGCTTGATAACTGTTTTGTTATATGTAATTTTGCTATGTTAAAGTTGAAGCCTTTCTTTTTTGTTTAAACAGAAAAAGGGGAAATGATGGAGGAGAGTTATCTATGTTTCTTTCATTGGTTAATTAATAAAGAAAACTGCCTTGGCCCTTTAAGAGACAGACAGAACAGAATTGTGGGAACAAGGAAGTAGAGTGGGAGAGACGCTTCAGGCAGTCGCGTGGTGAGTCTCCATGCTGCTCCTCCCCGAGATGGACGCAGGTTAAGATCTCTCCTGGTAAGCCACAACTCGTGGTGCTACCCAGATTACTAAATATGGGTTAAAGCAAGATATGAGAATTAGCCAATAAGAGGCTGAAACTATGGGCCAGGCAGTGTTTTAAAAGAATACAGTTTCCGTGTAATTATTTTGGGTAAAGATAGCCGGGTGGCGGGACACAGCCCGCCGCTTCACACTACACATACACAATCACATAGACACGTGCGGAGGTAGATATAGTTTAGAGACAAGTTTCTGCAAGCCATAGATCTTCAGGAAACCAGAAGGTGGAGGCTAGGAAGGGCCCTCCCCTAGAGTCGTCAGAGATAACCTTGCCGATAGTCTTCAGGGTAACCTTGCTGACATCCTGGGTTTAGACTTTTGGTTCCCTAGGCTACACAACACTTCTGTTGTTTTAGGGACCCTAGTTAATGGTAACTTGTTCTGCTAACCCTTGAAAACAGACAAAATACTTCTATAGAACAAACTGGCCCATCTTCTGAAAAATGGTCCTGGAATGGCAGAGAGGGAAGATGCTTAATGGGGGCCCACTCTCAAGCAGAAGCACAGTGTGTTTCCTTAGATGATTCTGTATACTGGGGTGTGCCTGAGCGGGGCAACAAGTGGAAAAGGTCCACACGACTTCATAGCAATAAGTTTAAAGTATCTTTGTCCTTTTGCTTTAACTCAAATTGCTAAAATTTCCCCAGATAAGTATATATTATTTGCACAAAATTATCTATCTATAGTTGTAATACATATCTGTAGCTGTATCAACTTAACCCATCTGTGTTATCATCATTGACAACTATTCTTGTGAATTTGGAGAGCACTTCCAAGTGAGACAGTCCTAGAGCAACTTCACTAGGCTAGGAACTACTTTATAGACGGTGAGTGTGGACAATCAAATTGTACCTTTATGTAATATGTGGTACCACTCAAAGAGCTCACCTCTATATGCACTGATCTGTTTAAGCTGAAAGCTCTCTGACAGATAAGGAATCTGGGGTCCTAACAGCTGTTAAGCAATGTTTCCAAGGTCTCATAGGTCTTAATGCTTGCTCCAGAACTAACTTTTAGAAAATCAGTTCTCAAACTATGGGTTGCACATCAGATATCCTGCATATCAGATATATACATTATGATTCATAACAATAGCAAAACTACAGTTATCAAGTAGCAATGGAATAATTTTATGGCGGGGGGGGGTCACCACAGCACGAGGAATTGTATTAAAGAGTCGTAGCATTAGGAAAGTTGAGAATCACTGGTCTAAAATGTAAGCTATGGAAAAGCAGGACTTTCGTCTGTCTTGTTCATAGATTTGTCTTCCTTGCTTGGAGTAGTTCCCGGAATGTAGTAAGATCAGCACCTTTTCCTTTGAGTAAATCTATAATTGCATTGCAATGAAAGCAGGCTTCTCCTGGGTTGGTTTAAATCAGGCTCCGGCACTCTGCTAAAGATGAGCAGGGCTGCTGAGGGGAACTGCTAGTACTTTCCTATTTCCGTCCTATTTCACGGTCCTTCCAGTCTGTGACCTTTGTCTCAGACAAGAGATAGCTCAGTTTATTCTTCAGGCTCCCCTTTCATATAACCTGCAGGGAGGCTTCTGTGTCGGCAATGCATGATGGAGAGAAACACTGGAAAGGTTCCAGGAGGATTTACACTCGGAAGAGCCCTAGAGGCTGGCTGGGCAGGAGAGGCAATTCTTTGTAAATCCTCCTGGGAAGCTACCCAGTGAGAAAAAGTTCAGGAAGCTTGTAGCTCCGCCCCCTCCTCTGGAAGGGGTGGGGTGTGACTGCTGTCTGCTCTGACTCCAACAGGTTGAAAGTGAGGGTGGAGCCAGGGAAAATCCTCAAGGGGACAGAGAGTAGGAGACTTTTGTGGACAGAGGGGAATTCTGGGGACCCCTTAGCATTTCACAGTCGCCCTTTTCTGAGCTTTTCTACATGTGGCACAGAGAGGAGGAGAAGTTTAAGGAGGAAAAAGGGCCAAGCGATTTTAAGAAAGGTGCCTTTCAAAAACACCGTTGTCTTAATTAGGGACGATTTGTCAGTGATAGCCAAAGATTTTTGGGAGCTCACACATTTCTGAATCCAGGTAAGGTCAGACACATTTTGATAAAAAGACATCTTCTAGAACCTTCGAAATGCCCTGAGATGAGAGGAGTCTCCAGAGTGTTTTCCTGCTTCGCTGGCATTGCTTATTTTTGCTAGCCGACTTCTAGGCTCACTGTGTTAGTTAATACTTGTCACAGAAATTAAAGTTCTACCACACACCTCATGTTAGGAACTGGGGATCCTGAAGGGCTTTCATAAGATAAAAAGAAAGGGAGCCCACAGGAAATCCCTAACTCAGAGCCCTTCTCTCCTGAACAAGAAAAGGTCCTACCAAAGATCTGGGTCTAGATTCCTGGGGCCAGCATCTGCATTTCTTTTGAGATACTTAACTATATAAGCTGAGGCAAAGAAATATTCTTGTAGAGGTCTCTTTCCCGCTTTTAGAGTACTATATAAAAAGGGCAGTTTCTTTCTTTCTTTCTTTCTTTCTTTCTTTCTTTCTTTCTTTCTTTCTTTCTTTCTTTCTTTCTTTCTTCCTGTTTGTTTGTTTGTTTTTGAATTGAGACAAGGTCTCATTCTGTAGCCCAGTATGGCCGTGTACACCAGGCTGGCCCTGAACTTGTGATTTTTTTCCCATGCCCACACTGCCGGGATTACTGCCACGTACCATCACATATGGCAAGGAATAAGCTCTGAAAAATGAGGAACATACTGGGGAGGGGGAGATGAAAAGAATTAATTCTGTTAAAGATATGTTCCCTAGGAATTTGGTGCTCGGCCACATAACCATTGTGTATGAAATACGAGTCCAAGCCAGAGATGATGGTACATAACAGAAATCCCAATACTCTGGAAGCTGAGGCAGGAGGGCAGCAAATTCAAGGTCATTCCGAGGTACTCAGAGAATTTGACTCAGTAGAATAAAATACAAAGAAACCCAAAGTGCCAATCTAGACAGTCACTAATGTGCCTGTACCTAAGGACTACTTCACTTTGTTGCTTAGCGGTTGGTGCTCCTGTTATCAGGTCCTTCACGTCTTCCTCCTCCTTCCACTTCCCTTTTCTGAGATAGCAGCTTACTCGGCAGTCCAAGCGAGCCTGGGATTCACAGGAATTCTCCCACAGCCTCCAAAGAGCTGGGATTACAAGCACAGGCGGCTAACTTCTTAAGCAAAACGCCTCTCTCAGAATCTGCTCTCAAATGTCTAGGTTCGTTCAGCTTGGGAGCCCTAAGGATTTTTCCAGTGCTTGGACATGTCCCTCCCAGAGCTGGGGAAGAACGGTACTGACTGCATCTTCAGAGCCAGCTCCTCTGAAACCGGAAATGTGAACAAAGCTGACTTAGTGCTAATACTTTCTCTTACTCCTGTAAGAAAGAGGAAAGACTGCATTCATTAGCTGTGATGTGAGAAACCACAGTAGAGGTTTTGTAAAGAGGAGCATTTGTGGCTTTTGCACAAGTTATTCCTAAACGAAGGCTGGATTGGTGTTTCACTGAAATGGAGACCTTTGAGCAAGACCGGAAAGACGAAATCTATGTTTCATGACCTTGGCAGGAAAGAGTTGCACGGTGGAACATTCTAGAGCGGCAGGCTCAAACCATGGCCCGGAAGAACAGTAGGCCTTTTGGGGTAGGAGGGGGCCAGACAGGGAAAATCTAATGCCCAATAAGGTTTCTGATAGTTTTCCACTCCCCCCCCCCCACCTGCTCACCCACTTGTGCAGACCTCTAGCCTAGTGTGAGGGTTTGGATCAAATAGCCAGAAAAGGAGAGGAAGAGGAAAGAAAGAATTTAAAAGATGCCAGTTTTAGGAAGTCCAGAACTTTTTGAACTGTAAAGTTACCTGCAAAATCACTGACTCTTTATTGAGTGCCCAGCTGTCCTGATAGTGCCCCTAGTTGAGCCAGGCATAAAGACATAGTCCTAGAAGAAGTCCATGCTGATTCAGAAACTTTCCAGACTGAAGTAGGAAAGAAATGAGAAATTGCTACAGACACATACAAATACATGCCTCTTTGACAGACTAACTTGACCCCTTTATGAGAAGCTGCCTTACAACCAAGAACCCTCTGACTGTCCCTCCTTCCACCTTCCCTCACATGCACAGAAAGGGGGTTTCCCTGAAAATTTCTTACCCCTCAAAGAAGGCTTCCAGTGGAAGGGAACACAATTGCCTTCCAGTCTCCTCTCTGAAATTCCATTTACCAGAACAGGCTGAAATCAGCGCGGGAATGCCTAGAGAAAGTCACCGCGTCTAGATAGACTTTATGTTGCCTCTTCTTTGGTTGAAATCATTTCCAAAGAGGATTATTTTCAAACTGTAGTCTGCGCACTGGGCACACCCACTCCCTTTAAAAGACAGCCATTGTCTATGATCCCATTTCCTTCTCTTCTTATGAAGGCATTTGAGCCTCAACTGTCCTACTTGCTCCTGTTGGGCCCTTTGGAGTTTGAAATTCTGTGTGACTCCTGAAGACATGTGCAGACGAATGCATCTGTCCACCCAGTTTTCTGTGTTGGCCTGTGTTGTCCGTCTGCTATAGCAAGCCTTCAGCAATGGGGGGAAATGTCCCTTGCTGACTGCAGCTGTCACTACTGAATAAGTGACCGAGAGGAGGAAAGAATGAAGTTATACCATTTACGGAAAAGAGGATGTCAGTGAAAGTAGTCATATGAAGCCAGTTAAGCCAATCCAAGAAAGAGCATTATGTGTTTCCCTCATTTGCGGTTCCTGGGTCTTATATAGCTGAATAAAATTTTATATGGTACACAGCATTGTGTAACATATGATATGAAAGCAGAAGTAGGGGACAAGGGACGAGGGATAAAAAACAGGAAGGTAGGAGGATTCAGTGGAAACTATACTCTATATGCAACGTGTGCATGTATGAAAGCTGGAAAAATATTTTAGCAAAAGAGCAAAGAAGCTGTCGATGGAGGTGATTGCGATGCTCTTTGCTGTATTTCTTGAGCTACTTTAGGCTCCATGGACTACATTAGGAATGTTCTTAAGTAGCCAGGTCTCCTAAACAGCATCAGGCTCAAGGAAGTTCAGGAATAAGTTATTTTCTTTTTTTAAGAAGCGATATACAGAAATTCTCGATTGTGTCTGTTTAATTTCCCTGTAAAATAACTTAGCGTTTAAAGAAGAAACTCTAAGGAGCAAGCAAATAAGTTGTCATGCCAGGAGGATACCTCTGTGCAAAATAAAAACCTTGCATAAAATGTCTCCTACAGAATGCTATCATTTGCATAAAGCATGCCACAATAGCTGGGCATGCTGGTGCGTGCTGGGTTTTCTAAGCCCATTTATTCTTTCATACATACATAGACATAGACGTGGACATATGGTATTCTTGATCATTATCGTCTCTTAGCCCATCCCATACTCTCGAGGAACAGGTAATATTGATACTTTTCCAGAACAAACAAGAGACCATCCTAGTTTTCATTTCTCTGTGTCCGTCTCTTTTCTTTTTTTCTCTCTTTTTCATTCTTTATTTTTTCTTTTCCCTTTCCTTCTCCCTCCTCCCCCACAGCCAGGATAACATATTAAAACTCTAACAGTCTAACAAAGGGCAGAAAAATGAAGATTCCAATTTATCTCACACATAAATAAATATTGAAAATCATCACAAAATATTAATGCTTTGAATGTGGCAGTGCACCTGCAGACAAAGCCATTTGCATCAAGCCGGAATGGTTTAATATTTAAAAATCTATCAATCTAATTCATTTAACTAACAGAGTAAAACAGGGATGTTATTGTGATGAATGGTGGCAAAGCCAAAAGCATTCGGCACCAGTTCCTGATGATGGGCTTGGAATACGTGCAATACTACTGTTCATTATTTCTAAGCCCTATTAATTAGCCACTTCAGCATTACTATGTTTACATTTCTGAACATCTCACTGTTTGCCCCCTTATTTCATGCATATTGTTCTTTCCCCTTTTATCTGTTTGAGACAGGGCCTCATGTAGCTCATACTGGCTTCAAACTCATTGTGCAGCCAAAGATAACCTTGGATTTCTGACCCTCCTTTCTCTGCCTCCCACGTGCTTGAATTACAGGAATACGCCACCATGCCTAGTTTATAGTGTTCTGGAGGATGGACCAAGGGCCTCATGCATGCTGAGCAGACAGTCTACTAACTGAGCTACAACATGTCTAGTGTTTTTATTCATATTTTCAATAGGGGTAACAAATTGTACTTCTCAGCATTGTAAGGTGTGCTGGTTGGTTGATTTTTTTTTTTACTTGTTTGTTTTTCTTTTTTATCAGCTTGACACAAACTAAGGTCATCTGGGAAAAGAGAACCTCAACTGAGAAAATAAGCAAGTCTGTGGCACATTTTTTAAATTAGTGATTTCTGTGAGTGGGTACAGTCCACTGAAGTTGATGCCACACTTAGGTAGGTTGTCCTGGGCAGAAGAAAACGGGCTGAGAAAGTCATGGGGAGCAAGCCAGTAAGCGACATCTCTGCTTCAGTTCCTGCCTCCCGGTTCCTGACTTGAGCTAATGTCCTGACTTCCCTTAGTGATGGACTGTGACCTAGGAGTCCTAAGGCGAAGTAAACCCCTTCCTCCCCTGTGTTGCTTTGAGTCAGTGTTTAATCACAGCAATAAAAATAAAGTTATGCAGATTCAATAATAACCTACGGAGAGTGCTACCCCACAACATTCAGCTCTCCGTCCACCTTATTTTCTCGCCCATGTAACATACATTAATATTGCTGAGCACACTAAGACGGTTGATACACTACAGTTTCATCAACTCCCTATTTGCTTTCCATTTCGCCAGTGGCTATAGAGTAATGGAACTGTTGCTCTGGCTTGTTTATTCATATATGGTCTTATCAACCAAGTAACACTCTTCCTAACAACTAAGACATTGGCTTCCCTCGATGCTAACTCCTGGATCCCCTTAAAGTGCGATTACACTAGTTGACTTCATTGGCTGTAGTAACTTAACGGTAATTAGCTTCTTTGGCTGGCGTAACTTAATGGTTCCTGTGCCGATTTTCACACTAGAATCACGTTAGAAGTTTCCTCAGATTTTTTTTTAACGGGCACAATAGAATTGTAAACTCATGTAGTAGTAGTTTGACTCCAGTTAGAAGAACTTCTACTAGCTGCTGCAGTTTGAATAGCATACCGTAACTCTTGTTGACAGTCTTCATTGTTAGGTCCTGAGAGAGTAGAACTTTCATCTCACTGTGGGATTTGGAGGTAGGGCATTTGAGAGGTAATTAGCGTTCAGTGAGGCCCTAAGTGCAGAGGCCCAGTTTAACAGAACTGTGGCAGTATAAGAAACGACGATTCATGGGTTTTCTGTTCACCTATATGATGCCCTTATGCTTCTCAGGAGACAGTAGAGTCCAGCAAGAAGGCTCTTTCCAGGAGTTATTCCATAGTTACTGTGAGGCCTAACCAAAGCTCTGAGGACAGCACTGGAAGACATTATTAATCACGGAGCCAGCTAGTATTTCTTCCAATGCTCCCACTGTGGGCCTCCCTGCCACCATGCTTTCTCCTTTAGCATTTGTCTGTTTTTATCGTACCATCACCTTTGGTGATTACATTTGACCCAACCACGTTGACTGTCCTTTTGAATAATTTAAAGCTATTTGCAGCCTTAATTACATCTCCAACATTTATTCATATTTGCCTCATAGTATAACTTATTCATAAGAGTGTCATCCTATTACTAGTTACTTCCCACAGGCAGGCAACTACATGTAATTATAGCAAGCATGACTGCAGATGTGTGTGTGTGTGCAGGAATTTTATGGGTCATCATAAAACTGTACTTATCATAATGGCTGTGTAAATAACCTCTCACTCCCTCAATAGATCATAAACTTTCCAAGGGCAGATCCATGCCTGCTTTGTAAAATGAGTAAGCAAAGAAATGGATGAAAATAAGAGATTATGTATGCATATATCCATCTATATTGTATGCAATTCTAGGTAAACAAAATAACATGATTCCCTATTTTTTTCAAACATCCTTGGTGTTATTTATTCCCCTTCTTCCTTCTCCCTCTCTCTTCCACATTTAAAGCTTCTCAGGTTTTCCATTTCCCCTCCATAGTACCTGTGTTCTGCCATTACCCACTTTAGAAATACACCCAAGAACCCTCAACAATAGTGTTGCCTGAACAAAGTCAATATGATGTCTATGCCAGTTGTCATGCCAATATAGACAAGGGAAATTTCACTTGGTCCCACCCTCAGTGAAGAACTACAGATGGTCAGTGGCTACCGACAGAGGGAGAATCAGCTTCCTCCAGGGAAAACTCTCACGTAGATCATACAGTCCTAATCAGTCAGCACTGTACGTGTGCATATATGACCGAACCTAAATAGACTCAGTAGGTTATATATGCATGTGTGTTTAGGCACACACACACAAATATATGCACATATATTTTGGGGGAGGACCTGGGAGGAGTTGGAGATGGAGGGGTGGAGGTGATGTAGATTCAGTGCTCATGCATGAGAGTCTTAAAAACTATTATTTTACTATTATTTTTAAAGAGAGAGAACAAGAACAAAATCCCTTTGCGTATGTCTGTTTTGATCCGCAGAAGGCTTAACATTATACTAAAAACATTCCCAAGAATCCATAAAGTTTATGTTTGGGCGAGAATCCAGGCTGATAGTCGCTGTGGTGCTTGTCACATTACCGGGAGCAATTGAGGGGTTGCCTGGCACCTCTGTTGACTTGGGCATTCTTACCACAGGGTCTCCACACACCCATCTCCAGCTCCTTGCAAACACTCAGAACCCAACACCTGGGCACCATGTGATCTCGACCTGTTTATGAAAAGATCAAGGGCATCCTGGGTGAGGTGAGTGGCGGGGGGTGAAGAAATGGTATCTAACGCCAAGTGTAGGGACTTAAAAAGATGAATATAATACCTCATCACAAAGGCGCTGTTGCTAGTTTTTGAGTTTTTTTTTTTTTTCGGCTTTGATGTATGAAATACCACAGTTACTATATATTCTTTAACAAATATCACTCTGTTGTTTGACCATTCATTAATCCCATTCCCCTTCCAGTGACCATGCCCTTGTTCTGAGACAGGACTCAGAATGGATTCAGTCCATACTTTTGTGGCACCTCCATGACATATAATGCTCATATCATAAGATTCACCAGTTTAAAGTAGAGAGTTCAATAATCCTTGGTGTGTGCACAGCTGTGCAGCCATGGTTAGCCCCTAATTCCAGAACATTTTCACCCCTCCCCAAAGAAACCTTATCTCCTTTTATCAGACTCATCTCATTTCCTCCCCATCCCCCATTCAGTTTGGATTGCAGCAAGATCACTGTCCCCAAATTTTCCAAGCCTATTGCCACATCTCTAGGGGAGGAGATCTGAAGACTAGTGTGAAGACCCGTGTGCATTCTTGGCCAGCTGTTTGATAGTACAAACCCCTCTTTCTGCATCTCCATTTGTTAGACATAAAATGAAGGCTTTTGGATCACCAGAAGAGACTTTGTTCTTTTCTACTCCACCCACAAACCACTCTGTAAATGGGGTATAAGTTTAACTCAACAATTCAACAACCCAGCAATGTGTGTGTGTGTGTGTGTGTGTGTGTGTGTGTGTGTGTGAGAGAGAGAGAGAGAGAGAGAGAGAGAGAGAGAGAGAGAGAGAGAGAGAGAGAGAGAATGCCTGTGCATGCATGTGGAGGCCAGAAGTTGATGTTGGGTGCATTTCTTAATCTATTTTCAAGTATGGAGCTTGCTAGATTAGTTGTCCAGCAAGCTCCACAGATCTGCCTGACTCTCTCCATCCCTTCCTCACCTGCCTAGTCCTCAGCATGGGGTTATAGATGCACGCCACCATGTGAGACTTTTATGTGAGTGCCTAGGATCCGAACTCAGCTCCTTAGGCTTGCACACCAAGCACTTTACCTACTTAGTCATCTCTCAAGTTCTCAGTTCCCACCCAGCCCAGCATTCTCATCACCGCATCTGCAATGCCTCCCACCCCTTAAGAACCAACCTCAGCTATACCCCCTCCAGGAAGCCCCATATTTTATGTAAACTCTTCTGGAAATTCAGTGCTCTGTCTACCACGCAATATGAGCCTTCCTTTTATATAGGAAATCTGTGGTCTTTACACCTGATTTCAGAGCCACACCCTGCAATGCTATTCTCTTTCTGTACCCAATGCCTCGTCTTTACTGTTTCTGTACTCTTTCCTGTTTGAGCTCTGGCGAAATAGCACAGTACTTCCCAACGTGGATTGGAGGTGGTGAGGAGACAGCGTGGTAACTCACGTGGTTCTAGCACTTGCATTATTCCCAGACCAGGCTTATAACCTAAGACGCTTTACCTCATTGCAGCACCAAGCAGCAACTCGTAGACTGGGAAGAGTCAAGTTATTTCGTCAAGCTCGAATGTAAGACAAAGAAAACTCCCATGTGTGTCTGATCCCTGTGTTTGTGCCTTTAGCCTCCACTCTGAAGGATCTTTCTACAGGAGGAAGTTCCAGAGCTGTAATGAGCCCAGATTTCTCCTGCAACAGATGAATGTTGAGCCCAAGAGCAAACTCCACCCTATAATCTTATCACACTCCATATCACAAAGAACACCCCCAAAGCACCAAGCTCTTGATTGCTCCAACTTTGGTGATATGTCAAGCTACGGATCGGCTAGAGCAGATCTGGAAGAAAGTGGGGTTGCCTCCCCGAGTCTCAGTGGAGAAACATTGACCTCAAAGAGGTCAAATTGTAGAACGGATTTTCAATTAGCCAGAGATTTTTTTTCTCACAAATTGTTCTTAAAGTTATCCAATTATTTTCAGAAAGAGCTCTACATTTGAGCATGCTTCACCAACCCATGCTTGATGGAGCTCTGCTTTTCTGATGTGAAAAATGATAAACGTTCATTGTGGGAAGCTCTAACATGAAGAGAAATATAGAGAAGGAAGCAAAAGCACCACAACCCAGAGATAAACACTGATAACATTTTGGAGTATTTCCTCCTAGACTCACTAGCTTGCACGCTCCCGTCCTCTCAATAAAGAAGTAAATACATTCATCACGCATCATTGAAATCCAAGTCAGAATAGAACTGTGTAGCCCCCGTATCCTGTCAAACATTAATATTTTAGATTGACATGCAAAATAATGGGTTTTATTGCAGCATCTTTATATGTACATGCCAATATGCATTGCTGCTGTATCCTTGAACCTGGTTTATCTTTGAATAGTCCTCTATTTGCTTCTGAATTTATCCCTATCATGACCTGATTTTTTAAAATAACTAAGTCAATTTTAACATTGTTTTTTTCAGAAACACTTTCTAGAATCCTCACATAGAAAGCCTAATAAATAAAAGAAAATGGCTTCAAAAGCCCAAAGCAGCAGAGAGCTATGCAAAATTGTTCTGATCACCAAGGAATTCTCTTGCATTCATGTGGCACTTAATTATGTAGTAGCAGGCACTGAACTTAATTGTCTCTTATATCTATATATATTTATTAATTGCAAAATCAGCAGAAGGTAGTAAGCTCCTGTGGCGCTCTGTACATGTATTTCAACACCTACTACATTTGAGAGATTTTTTTTGTCAATGAGCTGAGATCCCCTTCTCCCCCTGCCCGATAAAGACATCTCAGTGAATTTGCCAATGCATTTGGTGGCCTCTGAGAAGCAGGATATATCAGAGGAAAAGATGTCAGTTCCGAACGTCATTCTTTGCCCAGGAAATGCGTGCATCATCATATACCTAACACATTCGTTGCCCCGTCTCCCCTGAGCTGAAGGTGGGTTTTGTTCCTTCTCTTTCTTTGGTGCTCAGCTCTCTGAGAAGTCTCACACAAAAATGGTTGCACTGGATTCTTCACTGAAAGGAAGAGAAGGAATGAGACTGACAGCACTTGTTGTGGGGGTGACTCAGAGTTTCTCTGGTCCTAGTCACTAAGAGGCCAGGGCCCAGGAAAGCCCTTCTCCTAGGCAACCATTTTAAGATGAAAAATTGCTCACTGCACTGAGAATCTCAATTTCATGGAAGATTGGGTTAAGCTAGGGGAAAAATCAACTCATGCTTTCGACTTTAATTTTGCTATAACTGCTCATAGAAAACCCTCTTTTACATAAAATTGTGACAAGACTAAAAAGAAATTAATGCTATTGCTAAAAAGAAGAGAAAGGGAATATAATAACTCAGAACAATTTGAAACCCAGCTATTGTCTCATTTCCTTTTCTGCTTCATATAAGCTTTTGATGGTTATAATTATAGACTTATATAAAGTTTGTACCCTGCATTATTCATGTAGATTTTCTTAGTAAGAATCTTACTAGGAATGAGAAAATAATGCGCCATGTTTTAAAATTTTAATTTATTATTATTTTGGGTGTATATTGTGTATATGTGCAAGTGTGTGTGTGTGTGTGTGTGTGTGTGTACATGTGTATGCAAGCATGCACACACCATAGCACAAATATGGAGGTCAGGAGACAACTTTTGGGGGTCAATTTCTTCTTCCCTCCATGGACTAGGAGGGTTTAAACACAAGTTACCAAGATAGTGTGGCAAGCACTTCTATCCACTGAACATCCCCTGGACCAAGTAATGTTTCTTTTTTAATGATACTGCATCACTTGTGATATTTTCCCTCTTCTTTGCATTAGGTCAAGAGTTGGGACATTTAAGACGTGGTTGCTCTCTCAAAGAGGATTCATTACTTCTGAAAAGAAAAGAGCCAATTCTTGCGGATGATTTCAGAGCCACACCCTGCAATGCTATTCTCTTTCTGTACCCAATGCCTCGTCTTTACTGTTTCTGTACTCTTTCTTGTTTGAGCTCTGGCGAAATAGCACAGTACTTCCCAACGTGGATTGGAGGTGGTGAGGAGACAGCGTGGTAACTCACATGGTTCTAACACTTGCATTATTCCCAGACCAGGCTTATGACCTAAGACACTTTACCTCATTGCAGCACCAAGCAGCGACTCGTAGACTGGGAAGAGTCAAGTTATTTCGTCAGGCTCGAAAGCAACACAAAGAAAACTCCCATGTGTGTCTGATCCCTGTGTTTGTGCCTTTAGCCTCCACTCTGAATGATCTTTCTACAGGAGGAAGTTCTAGAGCTGTAATGAGCCCAGATTTCTCCTGTAGTAGATGAGTGTGAGGCTCAGGATAGAGCTACACAGCGAGCCCTCTAACCATTCAGTTAAGTTTGAATCCATGAGCAACATCAAGTTGAGGTCTATCTGAACAGTTCTGAAGTGATGGAGTACGTATGGGTGCAATGAGTGAGCCTCCAGTGATTGGAGTCTATCACCTTCGAACGCAGATGTTTGTATTGGAACCTATGAACTGCTCCTAACTAAAGTGCTATCTCACTGTCCTTGATGTGTGGAACCCTCTCTCGCACCCCTTTAATCTAGTTGGTTGCTTTACTGGAGAGTGTGCTCTGGTGGGTTAACACCTCACCCCCATGGTAACCAAGTGAGAAGATTCTAGCATCTTGGAGGGCACCAAATATTAAGATGAGAAAAAAATCTTCCAACATGAGAGATCCTCGCCTAGTGGACTGGGGATAGGATCTCAGAATGGGATACAACTCAAAGAGACCAAAAAAATTCATTAATATGTTTGGAAACCCAGAATTCCCATTGGTTAGCTTGCATAAAAATCACCTCTCCAAATCATTTGTATCATAAGCCTCATTTACTTCTCAGGGTCCTCTTTAGTATTCCAAACTCTAGGAGAAAAGTGCATCCTTGTACAAGAAAATGTTTAGAACTAGTGAAGTTCATGAAAGAAACCAGCACCAATATATTCTCAAGTGCAAAGATCCATTTGAACACCATTTGGTAGCTTTAGGTCTGCTAATTTCTGTCCTGACTTCCAAGTAGAGTATCAACCCTTAAATCAACTCTCCCCTTTCAGGGCTTTATTTGTTTCAAAATGTGTTTTACATGTATATATGTGTGGTGTATGTGTTTATGGTATATGTGCATGCATGCATATGTATGTGTGTGTTCAGATGTTTGAGAGTGCACGTGTGTGCTATTAGCTCTCTTCCTTATTCATTGAGTCCGGGTCTCTCAATTGAGCTCAAAGCAAGCTAATTGGGTAGTCTAGCTAGCCAGCTTGTTCCAGGGATCTCCTGCTTCTGTCTCCTAAGTCCCACGGTTACAAATGGTTACCACACCCATCCAGTGTTTTTGTGTATTCCAAAGATCCAAACTCTGATCTTTAGGCTTGCAAGGTCTCATAAGGGACACTAAAGATGACCATAGGCAAAAAGTGGATCATGATGCAAGTGAGTTGGAATGGTGATTCTTGACATCAGTAAGTCATTTCCAAGCCCCACAAAATGCTTTTATTCTTGGCTTTTCTAACACTGCAGTATGTTCTTATATGGAGTCCAAGAATACTTGTACATGAATATGTTAATGACTTTGTTCAATAGTGTCTTTGATTTGCTGAAATGAGCACTTTACACTGAGGTTTCAACTGAGACACTAGAAGATGGGCATTGGCATATCCTCTGAAAATCAAAATGAATACTTTGACCTGTAAAAGGAGTGTAAAAAACATGGTAGAGAATAGATCAGGGATGTCTCCTTCAGTGCTGTTTCCTACCATTTGTGAGAGGGAATTTTGCATAACCTCATAGTCTCCTGTCCTGTAAAATATGGTTGCTGGGCATTTCCCTACAAAATGATGCAGACTGCAAAAAAGACATGTTCCCATTTTCTTGCTCTACCTTGCATCCTCAGTAAGCTACCTCAGTTCCTTTGTCCACACAGCCATCAGACTTCCTCTAATTGCTCTGACTCAAATGAAGACTAAGTTTGTGGTTGGAAATGTGACATTACCAAGAAAGTTCAGTTAGTACAAGGACTATTCTCAGACTCCTGTTTGCAAGCCCAAGGAAATAACTTTAGGCCATATACTGATATGCAAAGCTATTATGCGATTCTTGTTAGGACTCAAGACTCAAAAGCTTACCTCCCCCTCCCCGCTTTGTCAAAGAAAGCAGTTCAAGGAAATTTTTAGTGAGGCTACCTACTGATCATTTATGTTCAGGAAGGACAAACAAATTCTGGAAAATCAAAAGCCGGGAAACATCAAGAATTTTTTAAGCTAGCAGTTTCAAAAATTATTCCCCACCTAACCTTTGTTTTTTTTTTTTTTTAATTTTCTCTTTGCTCTGGATCATCTTTTTGCTGGAAGTAGAAATACGGCTTTGTGTAGCTAGAAGTCACTGAGGACATCACCAACCGCACCAGGAATCAAACTCGAAGCTAAGAGTGGCAAGGAGTCAGGCGTGAAAGTGATACTATGTGTGAACAGATGATGAGAATATGGTTAATGGGGCGGTAGAACATCGATTCGTGTGGGTTCTAGAATCAGTTCTTTTTTTTTATCTTTATCTAAACCAATGGTCAAGCCCTGTTTTGTCAAATGGGGCCAGAGCCAGAGGTCTCAGAGCGAATCGACTATGCTAGTAGGATGGGGGCATCCCACAACATATATACGACCCTCTCTTCTTTGTTACTGACTGACAAACTAACTGAACTGCAGCACAGACTTTCCCAGATCAGAGTGCGAAGATGTGAGGATAAATTGTCACTACTGTTGGCTACACCAGGTAGCCATTTCACATCTGGTGAAGAGGCCTCCAGGGCCCTGAAATTGAGAGATCTAGTTGAGGACTTTCTCTAGGACTCTTAGTTCCTTGACCTACGCAGGACATTAAACATTTGAGTATGTAATCAAAATGCATGGTAACTGACCATATGCATCGCTTATTAGTCTGTTAACCACAAACTTAAGGATCAAACAAATAGAAATGTATTATCCCAGGACTGTAAGAGCCTAGAAATCAAAGCTTAAGATGCCTGCATGATTGATTACTTTTAGCGATTCTGGTGATGGATCTGTCCCTTGCCTCTGTCTTAGGTTCAGCTGGTTTGTTGGCAGTCTTCGGTGTTCCTTGTTTATTGACATGAAATCACAATTTCCAGCCACCATGTTAACATGGCATCCTATATGTTTGTGTTTCTTCCAATTCCCCCATTTTTATCAACATAATAGGCATATTGGATTAAGGGCCCATCCTATCTCAGTACAATCTCCTCTTAACTGTGGAGCAACCCTATTCCCAAACACTGGTCATATACTGAAGCATTGGGAGTTAGGAATTCAGCACCTACATTTTTGCAAGACACAATTCAACCTACCACACATGATCTTTATTTCTGTAGTGCACGGCGATGAGTACTTGAAGGTAGAAGGCAGTGGAGGTAGGGCCAGAAGACTAGGAACAAACTTAAGTGTAGCACTGCCCTAGTGAAGACAGAAAAGTGTGTAAGCGAATTCAGATGCTAGGGAGAAAAACCCAGGGATTCCACAGTAAAATCAAGGGCCATATATCTTTATTTAGACTACATATAACATTTCATAAGAATAGATCAAGGTGTGAAAATCATTCACAAGCATGAATTAGTATTACATTTTACTTATAAATATGCTTTTCTGAACCAAGAACAGACAATTACGATTTTTTTTTCTTCTCTGGAACTTTCTAATATAAAGTTTCCCAAAGTTCTTAACTCTGAAGGGAAAATAGCAATAGATTACCTTGGAGAGAATAAAAAGGCATTCATCATCCAACCCTTCCCCACTGAGAATAGAAAGCAGAGGCATTACAGGCTTCTTACTCAGGTGCCCCTTAGGTGAAATGTAGTTTGCTGGGGCTTACTTGAAAAAAGTGAAGGCCATTGCTACAAGGTAGTCTGCTGCAAAGAGGAAAGACCGTGGAGGGGAATGGAAAAAGCCCAAAGTGGTGGTGACATTTTCTGAAATGGCTTCGACATTTCACTAACGGAGATTTGGAAGCTATTTTAAGTCAGGGGTGATTTGGTTTCCAAATGTGAGCTTCGGTTGCTAGAACAGCCTTTGCTTAATCAGAACCTCATTGACCACAGGCTAACAATCTGAGGGATGCCTCTTTGTAAGATAGGCTGCACCTTCAGGGACACTGTAAAGACCCAGATACCTTGAAGAAAAGAAGAGGGGCAGGCAGAGGGAAGAAGTGGGAGTGTCCACATATGAGGCTCTGGCACCTGCTGTGATGCAGACTGTCAGGGCTTCAGAGTACTTTGGGGGAATTAGAAAGTGGGTGCTGAGTCACTTACCCAGACTTTCTAGAAGGCAAAGGTGGGCAATTCTGGGTTTTGGTGGTCACAGAATGTGGCTTCTGGTGGGCCACAGTCTAGCTACTCTGGAGCGCAAAACAGAGCAGAAAGAGGGAGGAGAAAGGCTATACCCAAGTTTTCATCTGGAAGGTTCGCCTTCATCATGGGGCTTTATGTAGTCTTGTTGATGGTCCATCCGTGGCACAGGCTTCTGAGAAAGGATCATTCCTTACTCAAGGCAGCATGATGCCTTATGTAGGGTTTACTGCATGCCGAGTTCCTTCGTAAGGGCTGTGCAAGCATCTTTTTCATTCTATACTCCAGATGAAGAAATGGAGCTGCCCGGATGTGAGACAGCTTGCCCGAGTTTATACTGGGAGCAGGATGCAGCGCCGTGCTTAGAGCTCCAGCATGACGCACGCGTACTGTTCACCGTCACCGAATACTTCCTGGTCAGGACACATGAAGGAAGGACAGCGGAGGAGAGCAAAGCCACTACCTGGAGCCAACGGGGAATTTTTCTAGAGATGCTTCTTTCCAGAGGCTGGCCTGTGCATATGAGACTGTCGGAAACGCGGCTATTGTTGAATAGAAATCCTCCTGCAACGGCACTTCACAACAGAAAACGCCCAGTGTGTAGTCACACTTTCTGAAAGATTCCATGGCTTCCGTGCATGCATCACTCATAGACTCACCCCCAATTTCTTGCAAATGTGTACTGTTAAAGTTCTTCCTGACACCCACGAGTCTAGCTAAATAGACTTCGCACTCTGTGTAGCATAGCTGCAGCCCAGGGTCCACTGAAGGCTGCAGCTCCCCAGGTGGCCTGGCTGCCCCTGGAACCACAGAGTCAGACAGAGGTAGGTACGTTCTGTCATGTTCAAGCGGCTTCGTGGGCATGAAGAAATCAGTGAACGTTAGTTTCCTCATATATAGCCGTGGGTTTAAGATATCTGCGACCCTCGTAAGAAAATGCGGGAAAAGCACAATGCTTGCCACCCCGGGAGTGTCGTGATCCTAAACCATCAAGAGATTCCTTTTCTACAGGGAACCCACCCCTCCCAGGGATGAGCTTTGCTCCTTTGCAATGGCAGGAGCAAGTAACAGCGCTCTTGTGCAAAGTAAGCGCTGAATGAGGGACGGCCGACTACAGTGTATAGTAAGGCATGTTGTTGATTCAATTTCGCGCCTCCTTGGCTTGCCTCACTTTCTCCACCTGCACACGGGTCTAATAATACTTGCCACCTACATATCTTGCTGCTGTAGCGAGGCTTCTTATAGGCAAAGGCAAGGGGAGCAGGGGCTCATTAGAAGATGTACATCTAACAAAGTGGAAACCTTTGAACTTTCAGAGCTCTGGGCTTGTCGCGCTATCTTTATCTTTTAAACTCCATTTCGGCACTTCAATTGCATGAGCAGTGAATTGCTGTCTTCTGTTAGCAAGCCAGGGTGTTCAGATGCAGGCATGGACTCTGACCTCTCTGTGTCTCGTGGTCCAACTTAACTCTCATGGAAAGGCCACTGAGTGACTGCGACCCAGCAACTCGTCGTCCCTGACATTTGAGCAGGGTAGCTGTGCACCTGGAGTGAGGTCTAGGCTGTCAAAGGCCACAGGCGGGGGATGATTGCTTTATTTTCAGGAGAACTTGCTTTAAAGTATCTTTTCATTCATTCTGCCTATACTCAGTGAGCACCTACTATGTGCCAGACACTGTTCTAGTAAACAAACCAAAGTCTCTGGCCTTGCACACATTAGACCTTTGAAGAACAGAGAACTGGCAATCACATGGGAGGCATTCAAGAGATAGCTTGAAGTAATAATAAAGGTCCTGCAGGAAATGAAATGGGGTCATCGATTTAAAAACTGGCCAGGATCCAAAGCTGGTTTAATTGAGACAATTAAGAAAGGTCCCTTTTAAAATAACTCATCTCTTCCTGGAGTTGGGGACTAGGGGCTACCTCTAGAAATGTCTGAACCCGAGAGTCCCTTTAAATTTAAAATCTGAGCAAAAGGGGATCACTCTCACACTGTTGGGGCTCGAGTGTAGATTCTATGTCAAATCCTCTCCATCTCATCCAAAATGAAGAAACACAAGGTGGGCCAAAGGTCTTAGTGAGCAGATAGCCATGTGACATAGAAGTGGATCTCTCAGTCATCCTTTCCGCCGTCTCCTCAAGGTGCTTTACCCTCGCAGGGACAATCTTGAGATGACGCCTGACTAGAAATGGGTTTCCAAAGCCATCGATCTTGCAATCGCTGTTGTCATACCTGCATTCTTCCTTCCTATCAACAAACACTGGAAAAGCTCTGATTCATGGCCTCGTAGCTCTTCCACACTGTGCGCGCCTCTTGTTCTGACTCAGAGTGGAAGAGCTCGGAGCCTTTGGTTGGCAGGGCTTAGTAATGCGGAAGGAAACGGTTACTAGGAAATGAAGAGGTACACGCATCAAAGTGATCAGCAACCAAAGGACGGTGACTTGGTTCTTTCTTACATGGTGGAATAGAAAAGAGTAGGTGTGTGACAGACCGGGACCCAGATGACCCCCGCACTACTCAAAGGGCCAAGGCCAGCTTCCTATGAAGCTGCCTGGGAAGTAGGCGGGGACGGTCCCCGCCCGGCCTCCATGTTGTTTATTTGTGCGTTCCTGAAATAAGCAATCTCAATCTTTAATTTCCATGTGGAAACATGCCCCACTCTCCCCTGCCCTCAAATGTGGGTGTGTAGATGAACAAGAGCATAAAATCACTCAGCAACTGGGTTTGTAGGTAATACTCAGAGCCCTGCGCTGGGAAATTTTACTCACAGGCGCTCTCCTCTTATCTACCTTCCCTGTGTTTTGTCACTAAGCTGTGAGCACAGTCAAGGTCAGCTGAACATTCTGGAAACATTTAGAATCCAACAACAATAGTACATAGCACTTTGCATGTGCTCTAACTCTGTTTCAGTCACTTTCTAAGAACACATTTAATCTTTAAGGTAACTATCAGATTATTATTATTATTCCCATTTTAAAATAGAAAACCGAGGCCCGAGAACATTTGTGTGACTTGTCTTGCTCTAAAAGGTGAGGACAGGATACGGGCAGACATTTTTCCAAGCCTGTACACGCGTGCGCGCGCGCACACACACACACACACTATTTTAGATTAATTCTTTGAAAATTGTGTAATGTATACACTGTATTTTAATCATACTCAACCTTACCCTTCCTCCACATACTCCTGGATCCCCATGTGCTTACATTCCCCCTCCCAAATAAAGGTCCCACTTTAAAAAAAAATCACCTATTGAGTCTATTTAGTGCCTTTCCTGTAACCACTGGAGTTTGGCCAACCCACCTGGAGCCGAACACGTCAAGAAAACCAAGACTCCTTTTCCCAGAAGCCATCAACTGTCAATAGCTCATCAGGAGTTGGAACTATGAGCCCCTCCGCCTCCATGTTAGAATGTTGACTGGCTTGGTCTTGTGCCGCAATGGCAACCACAGTTGCTATGCCCTTGTAAGTGCAAAGGTCCTGCGGTATCCAGGAGATACTATTTTGCAGTTACTCTTACCCTTCCAGCCCCATTTTCTGTGATGTTCCTAGGCTTGCAGGGGGAAGGCTGTGACATAGATGACCCACACTTATAACTGTCACTTGTTCCCTGCCCTTTGACTGGTTGTGAGTCTAGTAACTACTAGCATCCACCATATCACGATGCTTGATGAGAAGCGAGAGCTGCATTGATCTCCATGTCTAGAGTCCAGGCCTGTCTCTTAACCATCACACTAGCCTGCTGTTCCCGGTACCTAGGGCAGGTACTACAGAAGCTCCTAGTGCTTCCGTCGGCTCATGCAAGTTTGTTTAAACTCCGCCTCTGCTCCTCGCTTCATGTACGATTTAATGTACTATTTATCGTCCTCCCAACCACTTCCAGAAAAGATGGGAGGCAGTGACTTATAATTCACTAAACACCTACCGGCTACCTTATAATTATTTGTTACAAACCCACGCATTTCCCCCAAGTGTTTTTTTCATACCTTCTCTTTCCTCAGAGAATCAGGACTGTGAACATCTAAAGCCCAAATGAGCACCATATAGTATTTTCTGGAAAGTATGAGTCGGGCAGGCACAATGCCCAGAGATAGCCCTGACAC
Source organism: Arvicola amphibius (assembly GCF_903992535.2). Lineage (NCBI taxonomy): Eukaryota > Metazoa > Chordata > Mammalia > Rodentia > Cricetidae > Arvicola > Arvicola amphibius. Next base: position 121,210,514 of record NC_052065.1, on the reverse strand, counting down.
GCACCTTTGATTTTATTTTTAGAAACTTGGAGCCAAAGCAAAAATAAGACTAAATAGTTAAGACAAGAAACCAGAGTTTGGTTATTACATACAACCAGCCCTCCTGCCTGAAGCTCACGGGAGAGAAATGAACTGGCAGGCTTAGCTGTACCTGCTAGCCACACAGAGTGGTGTGCTTCCAATAACAGTCAAGGGCCTGATGGGAGGGGAGTGGATGAGGACTATCTATGTACTTTGTGTTTCGTCCCAGAGGCTCCTGATTGGAGAGAAAAGGGTCTGAGCGTTTCTGAGCAGTGATCCATCCACATTCCTGGAGGAACACGTCAAACTGGGAACAGAAGCTAACAGCTAACAAATGGAAAAAAAAAAAAAACAGGAAGAGCCTATAATCCATGACCCTAGAGAAGCTAAGTAACAAGGTGAACTCTAAGAAACACATATAAAGATCCACCTGGGAAGGGGAAATAGACAAGATCACCTGACAAAATTGAGAGGGGGAGAGAAGGGAGGGGAGAAGGGGAGGAGGAGAGGATCAGGGGAGGAACTTGAAGGAACGGGATAGTCGAGATGGAGGAAGGACAGAGATGAGAGCAAAGAAAGAGATATTTTGATTGAGGGAGACATTAATGAGCTAGCAAGAAACCTGGCTGTAGAGAAATTCCTAGAAATCCACAAGGATAACCCCAGCTAAGAGCCTAAGCAATAGAGGAGAGAGTGCCCAAATTGGCCTGGCCCTGTAATCAAATTGATAAATATCTTAAATGCCACTATAGAACCTTCATCCAGCAATTGATGGAATCGGATGCAGAAACCCACATCGGAGCACTCGACTGAGCTCCCAAAGTCCAAGTGTGAGGAGTGAGAACATGAGCAAAGAGGTCAAGATCATGATGGGGACACCCACTGAAACAGTTTACCTGAGCTCACCAACTCCAGTCGGACAGGGAAGGAACCAGCGTAGGACCAAACTAGGCCCTCTGAATGTGGATGGATGATAGTTGAGTGGCTGGGGCAGACTGCAGGCACAGGCAGTGGCAGGAGGATTGTACTGGCAATGAGCCTTACCCTCTCTGAGGAGTAGATGGGGGGTGGGGTGAGGGGAAGTTGGAGGGGATGGGAGGAGGGGAGGGAGTAGGAACTGGGATTGGTATGTAAAATGAAAAAAAGATAGCTTGCTTGCTTTGTTTAAAAAGAAAATAAAAGAAAAAAAAAGAATCCCAGGAAGCTAGTTGCTAAACTTGTATTTCTACCATAATTTGCACGTAATTTTCAAGGTATCAGCCCGTAGAACTGTGGTTATCAACCCGAGGGTCGAGACCCCCTTTGGGGTCCAACAAACCTTTCACAGGGGTCACATAGCTGATACCTTGCATATCAGATATTTGCATTGTCATTTGTAACAGTAGCAAATTCACAGTTATGAAGTAGCAATGACAATAATGTCATGGTTGGGGGTCAGCACAACATGAGGAGCTGTGTTAAAGGGTCAGGGCATCAGGAAAGCTGAGAACCACTGCAGTAGAGAAAGTCACTACCACTGCAGTAGAGAAAGTCACTACCACTGCAGTAGAGAAAGTCACTACCACTGCAGCAGAGAAAGTCACTACCACTGCAGCAGAGAAAGTCACTACCACTGCAGTAGAGAAAGTCACTACCACTGCAGCAGAGAAAGTCACTACCACTGCAGCAGAGAAAGTCACTACCACTGCAGTAGAGAAAGTCACTACCACTGCAGTAGAGAAAGTCACTACCACTGCAGTAGAGAAAGTCACTACCACTGCAGTAGAGAAAGTCACTACCACTGCAGCAGAGAAAGTCACTACCACTGCAGCAGAGAAAGTCACTACCACTGCAGTAGAGAAAGTCACTACCACTGCAGCAGAGAAAGTCACTACCACTGCAGTAGAGAAAGTCACTACCAGTGCAGTAGAGAAAGTCACTACCAGTGCAGTAGAGAAAGTCACTACCACTGCAGTAGAGAAAGTCACTACCAGTGCAGTAGAGAAAGTCACTACCACTGCAGCAGAGAAAGTCACTACCACTGCAGTAGAGAAAGTCACTACCAGTGCAGTAGAGAAAGTCACTACCACTGCAGTAGAGAAAGTCACTACCACTGCAGCAGAGAAAGTCACTACCACTGCAGTAGAGAAAGTCACTACCAGTGCAGTAGAGAAAGTCACTACCACTGCAGTAGAGAAAGTCACTACCAGTGCAGTTTCAATTCTGTTTCATGCTCGTCCATGGAACGAACTTTCTGTCACGCAGGTCATCTGGCCGTGTTTTCTCTCCTTTTATGGCAACCCTTCTCTGTTAAAACTATTTTAAAACTCATTTCTATGACAGTAATGTATCAGAAGGATTTCTTTTTAGATTAGGGGCTCATAGACTCCAGGCAGGCCTCTACCTCTATGTAGGTGAGGATGATTTCGAACTTCAGATCCTCCTTCCTCCGTATCTGAGTGTTGGGATTACAGATGTGTACCACCATAACTGGTTTGAATCTGGTTGGCGCCGGAGACGGCTTCATGCATTCTAGGCAAGTGCTCCACCAACTGAGCTGCATTCCCAGCCTTCATCAAAAATGAAGTACTCAAGATTGTCCTGGTTTCTAGAGAGGGGCTCATAGAAGGAAACATCTCACATTTTGAGACAAGCAGATTTGCCTAATGTCTAGAGACGGACTCCCAAAATCTCTTGCTTGCTTTAACCAGGGCTCACTTCATCACTTTCCAATTTATTAATGCTTTTTTTTTTCCTTTGCTTGGGTAAATGGTGCTTTTTACAAACCCAACCTAGGCTTGCAATGTGCAGACCTAGAGGGCTTCTTTCCTGAGTTTAGGTGAGGCAGCGTCTCCTGTTCCCAATGAGCGACAGTAGCATTTTCCAGCACAGTGACAGTCACTCACTGACCATCTCGTGCTCCTGTGTAGCTGCTAGAGCACGCAGAAGTCTGCAATGCCTGTGATGACCTATGGCTGCTGTGTTAACACCAACGCAAGCAGGAGGACCTGAGTTCAAACCCCGTGCACTCACATAAGAAAAAACAAAGCTAAGAGTGGTAATGTGTTCCTTACCACTTCCATAAACATACCCACGTGCATCACCACACACAAATGATTACACTTAGCAGCACTGTTTTAAAATTATATGCATATGTGGGGTAGGAGAGTGTATGTGCCCAGGGGTTTAGGTGCCCTCAAAGGCCAGAAGAGGGTGTTGTATCCTCAGAAGCTAGACTTGTGAGTGGTTTACATGGGTACTGGAAACTCAGGTCCTCTGTGAAAGCAGTTAAGAGCTTTCTGTTTTCAAGACCAAGGTCTCACTGTGTAGCTCTGACTGTCCTGGAACTCACTGTGTAGACCAGGCTAGCCTCAAATTCACAGAGATCCACCGGCCTCTGCCTTCCAAAGGCATGCACCACCACAACGTGGCATATTCTGATATTTTTCAAATGATAAAAGGTGACAAGCTTAGGTAAAAAGGAGGACCCTAAGAGGGGAAATAGTTAAGATCTCCTGGGTAAACTGGGAGGGGACCAGAAGGGAGGGGATGAAGATGGAAGCATGAGGGATCAAGATGGCCGAGTTGGGGGAGGGATAGAGCAGGAGAACAATGAAAGCGATATCTTGATAGAGGGAGTCATTTTGAAGGTACGGAGAAAACTGGCGCTAAGGAAATTCTCAAGAATCCACAAGGATGACCCCAGTTAAGACTCATAGCAATAGTGGAGAGGATGCCTGACCTGGCCTTCCCTGTAATCAAATTGATGACTACCTTAATTGTCATCATAGTACCTTCATCCAGTAACGGATGAAAACAGATGCAGAGATTCACAGCCAACCATTAGGTTCAGCTTGTGGAGTTCAGTTGATGAGAGGAAGAAGGGATCATATGAGCAAGGGGGTCAAGATCATAATGGAGAAAACTATGAAGACAGCTGACCTGAGCTAGTGGGAGCTCATGGACACTGGACTTACAGCTGGGGAGCCTGTATGGAACGAAACTAGACCCTCTGACAATTGTGTAGCTTCATCTGTTTGTGGGGCCCCTGACAGTGGGACCAGGACTTATCCAGGGTGCATGACCTGGCTTTTTGGAATTTATTCCCTATGGTGGGATACCTTGCTCAGTGTTGATGCAGGGGGGAGGGGCCTGGTTCTGCCTGGTTGGTATGCCAACCTTTGTTGATGCCCCAAAGGAGGCCTTGTGCCCTCTAAGGAGTGGACGGGGAATGGGATGGGTGGAGATGGGGTGCAGGAGAAGGGGAGAGATGGCAAACTGTGGTTGGTATGTAAAATGAAAAAAATTAAATGAAAAAATGAAGAAATGTGACAAGCTTACTTTCTGAAAGAGGTTGAATAAGATATTGTCCTAATTCATTAACTTCTGGTCATAAGACATGCTTGTCTTACGATTTTATAATTCATGATGTGACCTCAGATTTCCCACATCTGCCAATCCAAGGATTTTTTTTCTAAAATACCAAGGAAAGAAGCTTTGCTCCTTCACGCTCCTCAGATAGATGTGCATTGTACAGCTGTGTCTCTGGCCACTGTTCATCTTTGAGCTCCTCTCTACATGGATCCAGAATACTCTAGAATTGTTAGTGTTAGTGAAGGCATATTCACTAACATAATCAGACCAGCTCAAAACAACAGATTTAATTTAATAATTGAAAAACGGGGAAACTTACGCGACCAGAGTAAAAGGTCGGAAGTCCAAAGGGGTCAGGCGAGCACTGGGCAGAGAGCCCTCGCACCTATCTCCCCTGTTTATCTGCCTGGCTCCAGGCAGCCACACCCTAGCCAGATGTGATTGGCTGAGCTTCCCCATCATAGAATAAGGATGGTTCACTCCAGCCCCATTTCTAAACAGTAAAGAGAAATGGCCGTAGTATACATTGTTCATAAGTTTTGGAGTAATCTTTCCTAAGACTTTGTCAATATGTAAATTGTACAATTTCTATCCTTCTTTTTGCTATACATACCCTTGTGAAACAGAAGTTACATAGCACCAGGCAAGAAAAAGAAAATCAAGGAATAAATGATACTCAACTTGGAATGGGTGTCATGGGACTTTATTTCTAATATTGACTATCATGGGGAAGTTTTAAAAAGAACACTAAGATGTTCTCATTGTTAAATTCTTATACCTAGTATAAAATGTAAATATATATTACCTTATTGTATTCTGTTTTGTGCTTTTAGTGTCAATTGAAGTGATTTAACTTAAAAAACCTGATACTATAGGAAGTTATTTTCCCAATGTGACTATTCAGGATTTATTATCTTTTATTAAATATATTTAAGGTGTTAACATAATGTTTTATATTTTATATATTTAACTTGATACAATTTCCTTGAAAAAAAGAAAATTTTGTAATACAGGCTTAGTCAGCATGGTGCAGGACAATTCTGTATTCTGTCAATTATATTTTAAATAAACACTGATTGGTCGATAGCCAGGCAGAAAGTATAGGCAGGAAAACCAGATAGGAAGTAGAAGTGGGACAATGAGAACAGGAGTATTCTGGAAAGAAGGAAGCTCTTTCCCCAGTCCTGCCCAGGCCACGGAAGAAGCAGGATGTGACCTGCCCCGCTGAAAAACGTACTGAACCATGTGGCTAACATAGATAAGAATAATGGGTTAATATAAGTTATAAGAGCTAATTCAAAGCCTGAGCTAATGGGCCAATAAGTTTATCATTAATATAGATCTCTGTGTAATTTCTTTGGGGGTTACCGGCTGTGGGAACTGGGCAGAACAGAAACCCCCAACTAGCAGGCCCTCATGTTACATCAGCATGTGAAGCAGATTTTAGTCATTTTGGTAATGGAGCTATTGCAAAACAACACCTTTGACTTTATTACTTGAATGGGCCTCTGTGGGCTTCTTTTGGTGTGCTAGCAATATATTGTAATTTTGAAAGTATTCAATGGTTAAAATATTTTTTAAAAACTTTTCACTTTGTATTTTCCAGAAGTTTTTGCTTTGTGGACAGACTGGCCTTGAACTCATGATCCCCCTGCCTGAGCTTTCTGAATGTTAGGCTTATAGGTATGTACAACAGCACCTGATTTTTCTAACACAAAGCCAGGTATGGTGTCTCATGGCTATCTATAATCCTGGGATTCGGGAGGCTGAGGTGGGAAAACTGATGTGTGTTAGAAGCCAGCGTGGGCTACCGAGTAATATACTGTATCAAATCAAAAAAGGAAAACTGAAAACATTTAACAGAAACACAGGGCTTTCCCACTGAAAGCTGAGCTATTCATCATAGCCATGATGTGAAATCCATGGAGGTGGCCATCAATGCAAGAACAGATGAAGAAAATATGGGACATATACACAATGAAATATTTCTCAGTCAAAGAAAAGTAGGACATCTTGCTATATGTCACAATACAGATGGAGTCAAAGGACATTTTAAAATGAAATAAGCCAGACACAGAAAAACAAATGCTGTGTATGTTTTTTGCCTTTTCATGCATGTTTTTTGAGATTATGATATAATTACAACATTTCCTCCTTCCCTTTACTCCCTCCAAACTCCCCCACAGACTCCTCCACCTCGACTTCAAATTCACAGCCTCTTTTTAACTTACAGATGGAAGCTTAAAAAGTTAATTTCCTAGAAGTAGAGAGCAAAAGAATGACCACTGGGGTCCAGGAAGGGGAGAAATTGGGTAGGGAGGAGTAGAGCCCAGTGATTCCGAAGATGCAGCTGGGCATGAGGAGGATGGTCCAGTGACTCAGACACGGTGGAGTGACAAGAGGTTACAGCACAATTTACATTTTACCAAGAGTTAGAGGACAGGGATTAGAGAGCTAGCTAAAGAGCAAAGAGTACATTCTTCTCCCACAGAGGACCTGATTTCTGCTCCCAGGACACACATTATGTGACTTGCAATTGCCTATAAGTCCAGCCCCAGGAGATCCAATGCTATTTTCTGGCTTATGTGGGTGCTACACGCGCATGGTGCACACACTCACACAGACATACGCATATACAGACATATAAAAACAAATCATTTAGAAAAGATGTAGAGGGGAAGAGTTTGGGGAGCCAAAACACAAAGAAATGTCACACTATCAGGAAAATAAAGATACTAAACACCCCAGTGTATCATCTCACACACACACACACACACACACACACACACACACACACATATATATACTTTACCCTATAATACATATGATGATTATGTCAATTAAAGTATTTTTAATTTAAAAATCTAAAGCTAAAAGTCCTAAACCTTAAGAGCTGAGCAATATAAAACCAACCCCTGGCAAAGTCAGACTTCAAAAAAGATTTCCCTCCAGTGTTTCCCGCTTGCATGGCATTATCTCTGACTGCAGGACTTTTGTTCGCATTTCTTCTGTGCTATGAGTTTCGGAAATGTGGCACTGCTTTGATTTCTTTGAGATACTATCCCATCTTGAAATTCTGAGGATTTGACTGCGATGTGGAAAGTCATCTATTGGTTAGTTGAAAGTTGATCCATGCTCTATTTTCCAGAATAATAAATCACATTGTCCTTGACATCCTGTGTCCACACCTTGTGATCGGACCTTAGTTTAAGACTTCCTGCAGGCAAAAACACTTTCTGGGTTAAGTTCTAACAAGTCCTGGGCCATCTAATGCCATTATGCACACAGGTATCCACTTACATTTTCATCCTTAAAGCTATGGAGAAGAACCACGAGCCCTGGCGTAGTATTTCAGTAGCTTGACCAGCTTCTGCTGGACTTTGTGTCTCTGTGTAGTTCATGACTCATCTGATGAGGAGACAGAGCACACTGCAATCTAAAGCATGTAAACTTTTTCTTTCACTTGAGTCATTTTTAGTACTTCAAAGAAAAAGCCAGTTGCTAATTTCTATGCCGTCTCTTTCAAAAAATTTAAGGATGGGAATCTCAGTGTAGTTACAGATGTGTGCAACCATCTCCGTTATTAATTTTAGAACATGTTCATGAAATCATAGACCTATTACCTTGCTCTAAACCTTGCAATTTTAATAAACCACTAGTCTTATGTCTCTATAGATTTCTCTAACCTTGATATATGAAAAAATAATATAGATGGTATGTCTGGCTGTTTTGCTTTCTAACATAATGCTCCAGCGCCTACCCATGCTATAATATGTATCAGCATTTCATTCCTCTTTATGGGTGGATGGTATCCCATTGTATGGATATACCATATATAATTTCAATTAAGGGCTTGATTAGAGTCTATGGGGAATAGTGATCAGGGAATAAGATAGGTCTCGGTGGGTGGTGATTGAATTTAGGACCCGCCTGTCAATTCTGAAAGTCTCGAAGATAGGTTACAGGAATATCATGTGGGGCTACTGTGACTTTGTAGGTAAGAAAGAGAGGCTTTTGGCATGATGCTTTTCTTTTCTGTGGTAGTTTCATAATATATTAAATGTACTTAAATCCACGTCCTCCCAGAACTTCCCCCACATCCTCCTCCCAACTTCTTTTCCCTTGAAAAGAAAACTACTGAGAACAATTAGTACTATCCATACACTCATGGGTATTGGGCCATCACTGAAGCTTGGCCAACCTACCTGAGGACACCCCCCCAAAAAAGCTTCCTATCCTTCCCCCAGGATCCATCAACTACCAGCAACTCCCTAGCTAGGGGTGGAGCCAATTGAGCCCCTCCCCTATTTGTGTTGGAAGATCAACTGGCTTAAGCTTGCCCCTGTCTTTTGTAGGCAACCACTGTTAATGTAGGTTCTTGTGTACAAGGGTCACGTCATTCATGTCCAGAAGACACTATTATGCAGTAGTGCTCTTCCGCCTCTAGCTCATACACTCTTTCTGTCCCCTCCTCTGGGATGTTTCCTGAGCCTTGGCATGGAGGAGCTGTGACACAGTTGTCCCCTTTAGAGCTGAGCATTCTAGTCACTTCTTATCTGTACTTGACCCATTATGTCTCTAAGTCACCACTGTCCACTGCAAAAAGAAGCTTCTCTAATGAGGGGAAAGGGCATTTACCAGACCAGTTCCCAGGCTTAGTGTACTAGAGATGGTGATCATTCGCCTGCCTGTTGCCCTTGGGCCTCTAAATATCTCCAAGATGCCAACTCGTCAGTTCTTTCTGATGGTTGCAGAATTGGCAGGCATTGTATGCAATTGTGCCCCCTTTCTTAAATAGATCATTGCCCTATGTAGAATTCCTGGAGCCTAATTTTAACATAAATGGTGCTCTTGAATGATTAGATTCATCTCCTGATGAATGTGTGATACTGGAAAATCTCAGAGTCTGAATCCCCAGATTCAGCAGATACGATCAAAATGTTATAAGGCATACTTGACTTACAGCAGGTGTATGAGAGACCACATAAGCAAAGGCAAAAGTTCTGAGGCATCTAGTGAGTAGAAAAGGAAAAAATAGAGTAAACATCAGAAAGAAGATGACATGCAGTGCAAGATCGGGGCATCTGGAAGGAGAGCTGGGAATGGTAAGCATCTCTTCTGGATGCTATCTTAGAAATGCCATGGGATCATCATCTCCTTACAGTTATCTGTGTCTCCCTGATGCCCCAATACATTTTATCAAACCAGTTTTGATAGATCTCTGTTGTTTGCATCCCAAGAGACCCTGACAGAGGAAAGTGCATAATGGACACCAAGTTGAGTGTTTGCAATGGAATGGAGGAGACGAACTGGGGTAGCAGATGTTTTGGTCAGATATTAAGCATTGGCTTTTCAGCACTAGGGTAATCTTTCAGCATGGGATGGTGGAAGACGATTGTGCCTTGTATCTGGCAGGGTAAAGTATAGAGGGACAAAGTCTTTATGTGAGCTGACTGCCCTGGGACAGGTGTGTGTTCGCACTGATGCACGTCTCTATATGGCACATGTACAGGCAGGGATGAGGTGGCAAGAAAGAGAATCTTTCACTAAAATCTCAATCTTCAGAAGGATATGCAGTAAATTCTGAAGCCAAAGGGATGGAAGAGATGGTGAGGCTTGATCGTTAATGAGTTCACCCCAGCCACTTAGAGCTAGATCTTTCAAAACATCACAGGACAGGAACAGTCATGGATATGTCTTTCATGACAACAGATGTAATGAAGTTGCAAGAGGGTATCATATCATGAGAATCTAGTTCTATATTTTTCTTCTTCAGATGTGTATCTATAGAGATTTATACACTGGAGTCATGAAAATAGCAAGGCATCAAACACATTACTCCCAGACTTGTCAGTGAATGCCTGGAAAATGGTTAGTGTCCCGAAGTAAAGTGCCCCTGGCAGACCATTGACATTGGGAAATGTGAATATATAACACTGTTATCCCCAGATTGGCACTCTCTTGAGCAAGAAGTGCGATATAAACGCTGTAATCTCGCCTATGGGTGGGATCCTACCTGGGGGATCTGCACATGACATCCTTTAGGATGTGGTGCAGATAGCATGAGTGTGAACCTTTGTCCAAACTTACACATGAAATAAATACAAATTTTTGTGAATCGGCTACACTTCAATAAAGCTATAGAAACTTTATTGAATTATAATTTTTGGCTTGGTTTGGATAATGAGACAGAGTCTTACTAGATAGCCCATGTTAAACTTAAATTTACTTATTTAATACTTCATCCTCCTACTTCCACATCCCCAGTTTGGGGATTACAGTTGTACACTTTTCTTTTTCTTGTATCTCACCAGTTATATGTGCTCACTTTTCAGAAACTTAAAGCCACAGTACCTTAAAAACCCCATAGTAACCCTATACCCAGAGATCCATAGGTAGTCACTAGTCACATGGCACGGTTAATTGGAGTCTTTTCTATGTAATAGATTCATCTCAGTCTTCATGGCTTTCTATCCATGCCAGCCTAGCTTGCCTGTGGGCTCTTGTACATCAATCCGGCAGAGAGAAGCAGACATTGAAACAGTCCTGCCACCTGCTGCCCAACATGCTTTACTAAGCTTTTTTTTTTTTTGTCTTTTCAAGCTCTTTCATTTTAAAATGCTTCTGTTGGTCTTTTTTTATAATTAAAAAACTAATGTGTCCTGCTATAAAAGCAAGAATGATGAACCAAGCATTGTGGTGTATGCTCGTAATTCTAGCACTTGGAAGGTAGAAGCCTAAGGGTCAGTCTCAGCTCCAAAGAGAGTTTGGGGCCAACTTGAGTTACATGAGATTCAGTTTCAGTAAAACAAAAACAGCAACAAAACATGAAAGAAAATGGAAAAAAAAAACATGGACAGAATAGATGGCTCAAACTTGAGGACCCGAGTCAGTCCTTGGCACACACATAACAAAATCAGAGGTGCTGGCATACATGCCTGATGTCCAACTGCCAGGGCAGCAGAGACAGCTCCCTGGGGTTAACAGACATGCTGGCCAGTCAATGTTCCTTGGTGAGCCAATGGCAGGCCCTGTCTCAAAGGAGGCAGACAGAATTTTTGAGGATGACACATGCATTTGTCCTCTGCTTTTCATATATCTGTTCATTGGCACCCATATGCATGCAAACATGTATGCACATGTGCACTCATGCATAGAATTTTTTTATTGAGCTATACATTTTTCTTTGCTTCCCTTCCTCCCCCTCCCCTTCTGCCCTCTCCCATGGTTCCCATGCTCCCAGTTTACTCAGGTGATCTTGTCTTTTTCTACTTTCCATGTAGATTAGATCCATGTATTCTGTCTTAGAGTCCTCATTGTTGTCTAAGTTCTCTGGAATTGTGATTTGTGGGCTGTTTTTCTTTGCTTTATGTCTAAAATCCACTTATGAGTGAGTACATGTGATGTTTGTCTTTCTGGGTCAGGTTATCTCACTTGATATGTTGTTTTTTAGATTCATCCATGCGCCGGCAAAATTCAAGCTGTCATTTTTTTCTGCTGTGTAGTACTCCATTTTGTAAATGTACCACATTTTCCTTAACCATTCTTCAGTCAAGGAGAATTTAGGTTGTTTCCAGGTTCTGGCTATGCCAAACAATGCTGTTATGAACATAGTTGAGCACATGTCCTTGTGGCATGATTGAGCATCCTTTGGGTATATACCCAAAAGTGGTAATGCTGGGTCTTGAGGAAGGTTGTTTCCTACTTTTTTTAGAAATCACCATACTGATATCCAAAGGGACTGTACCAGCTTGCATTACCACCGGCAATGCATGAGTGTTCCCTTTCCCCCACATCCTCTCCAGCATAAGTTGTCATCAGTGTTTTTGATCTTGGCCATTCTTACAGGTGTAAGATGGAATCTCAGAGTTTTGATTTTTATTTCTCTGATGGCTGGGGATGTTGAGAATTTCCTTAAATGTCTTTTAACCATTTTAGATTCCTCTGTTGGGAGTTCTCTGTTTAAGTCTGCACCCCATTATTTTATTGGATTATTTGTTCTTTTGATGACCAATTTCTTGAGTTCTTTGCATATTTTGGAGATCAGACCTCTGTCCAATGTGGGGTTGATAAAGCTATTTTCCAATTCTGTAGGCTGCTGTTTTGTCTTATTGATTGTATCCTTTACTTTACAGAAACTTTTCAGTTTCAGGAGGTCTCATTTATTAATTGCTAATTGTTTCTCTCAGTGTCTGTGCTACTGGAGTTATATTTAGGAATGGTCTCCTGTGCCAATGCGTTCAAATGTACTTCCAACTTTCTCTTCTATGAGGTTCATTGTGGTTGACTTTATATTGAGGTCTTTGATTCATTTGGACTTGAGTTTTGTGAATGTTAATATATATGGATCTATTTCATTCTTCTACATGTTGATATCCAGTTATGCTAGCACCATTTGTTGAATATGTTTTCTTTCTTCCATTTTATGTTTTTTGCTTTTTTAATTCTTTCTCAAACCAGGTGTTCATTGGTTTTTTTTTTGTTTGTTTTTCGAGACAGGGTTTCCCTGTAGTTTCTAGAGCCTGTCCTGCAACTAGCTCTTGTAGACCAGGCTGGCCTCGAACTCAGAGATCGCCTGCCTCTGCCTCCCGAGTGTGTTCATTGTTGAATTGATTAATATCTGGGTCTTCAATTTGGTTTCATTGGTCCTCCTGTCTGTTTTTATGCCAATATCAGGCTGTTTTCAGTACTGTAGCTCTGTAGTAGAGTTTGCAGTCAGGGATTGTGATGCCTCCAGAAGTTACTTTATTGTACAGGATTGTTTTGGCTATCCTGGGTTTTTGTTGTTGTTGTTGTTGTTGTTTTCTTTCTTTCTTTTTGCTTTTCCATATGAATACTGTTCTTTTGAGGTCTGTAAATAATTTTGCTGGAATGTTGATGGGTATTGCATTGAATCTTTAGATTGCTTTTGGTAAAATTGCATTTTTACTCTGTTAATTCTGCCTACCCAAGAGCATGGGCGATCTTTCCATTTTCTGGTGTCTTCTTCAATTTCTTTCTTCAAAGATTTAAAGTTCTTGTCATACAGGTCTTCCACTTGTTTGGTTAGAGTTACTCCAAGATATTTTATGCTATTTGTGGCTATTGTGAATGGTGATGTTTCTCTGATTTCTTTCTCAGCCCATTTGTCCTCTGTGCAAAGGAGGGCTACTGATTTTTTTTAAAGTTAGTCTTGTATCCTGCTACATTACTGAAAGTGTTTATGAGGTGTAGAAGTTTCTTGGTAGGATTTTAGGGGTTGCTTATGTAAACTATCATATCATCAGCAAAGAGTGAAAGTTTGACTTCTTCTTTTCCAATTTGTATCCCCTTAATGTCCTTTTGGTGTCTTATTGCTATATCTAGGACCTCAAGAACTATATTGAGTAGATATGGAGAGAGTGGACAACCTTGTCTTGTTCCTGATTTCAGTGGGATCACTGGGCATTTCTCTCCATTTAGTTTGATGTTGGCTGCTGGCTTGCTGTATATTACCTTTATTATATTTAGGTATGTTCCTTGTATCCCTGCTCTCTCCAAGACTTTTATCATGAAGGGATGTTGTATTTTGTTAAAGGCTTTTTCAGCATCTAATGAGACAATTGTGTGGTTTTTATTTTTCAGTTTGTTTATATGGTGGATTACATTGACAGATTTTCATATGTTGAATCATCCCTGCATCTCTAGGATAAAACCTATTTGATCATGGTGGATGACTTTTCTGATGTGTTCTTGGATTCAGTTTGCCAATATTTTATTGAGTATTTTTGCTTCAATGTTCATGAGTAAGATTGGTCTGTAATTCTCTTTCTTAGTAATGTCTTTGTGTGGTTTGGGTATCAGGGTAATTGTAGCCTCATAAAAAGAGTTTGTACTGTTCCTTCTGTTTCTATTGTGTGGAACAATTTGAGGAATATTGGTATTAGCTCTTCTCTGAAAGTCTTGTAGAATTCTGAGTTGAAACCATCTGGTTCTGGCTATTTTTTGTTGTTGTTGTTTGGACTGTTTCTAGTTCTTTAGCAGTTATAGGTCTATTAATTTGCTTATCTGGTCTTGATTTAATTTTCATAAATGATATTTATTCAGAAAGTTGTTCAATTCCTTTGGTTTTCCAATTTTGTGGAGTACAGAGTTTTGAAATGTGACTTCATCATTTTCTGGATTTCCTTCATGTCTGTTGTTATGTCCCCCTTTTCATTTCTGATTTTGTTAATTTGGATATTCTCTCTGCCTTTTGGTTAGTTTGGATAAAGGTTTTTCTATTTTGTTAATTTTCTCAAAGAAACAACTTTTTGTCTTGTGGATTCTTTGTATTGGTTTCTTTGTTTCTATTTTGTTGATTTCAGCTCTCAATTTCATTATTTCCTGACAGCCTGCTCTGGTGGAGGTCACTGGTTCATGCCTTCTTCCTCAGAGGTCGCTGATTCACATCCTGTGGGGCAGAGGTCTCTGACTCTGGCCTGCTCACTTAGCTGTGGCTCCCTTGTACCTGCTCCTGTAGAAGTTGTTGTCTCAGGCCTGCTCCAAAAGGGTTCACTGGCTCAAGCCTGCTTCTGTGGAGGTCTCTGCTTTGGGCCTGTTCCATCTGAGGTAGCTGGTTCAGGCCTTTTCCTATAGATGTCCCTTGCTTGGGCCTGTTCCTTAGGAGGTCCTTGACTTGCTCCTGGAGAGGTCTCTGGCTCAGGCCTACTCCCTTTGAGGTCCCAGGTGCCTGGACCCGCAGAGGTCTCTGGCTCTGGCCTACTCCCTCAGTGGTAGCTCCCATGTACCTGCTCACATAGAACTTTTTAAAAATAAAAATAATAGAAAAGCCAATGAATTCAAACATCAAACTTCTTTTCATGAAATCTCAATCTCGTATTGTACCAACTGTGACAAGTTTAGGGTGTATGCATATAGATCTACTTGTTTTCATAATTACAGAGGATTCCCTTCTTTCATTTCAAAATATTTACTGGGGGCAGGGGGTAGACAAGCTACTGGGACTACAGCTATGAAGGAAATACCATTCCTTCCCTTTCCAAGTTTACATCATAGTGTAAAGAAATAGGGCCCTTAAGAAATGATGCCCATCAGGAAAAGACAAAGAATGTAGAAGGATGGGGAAGTACAGCAAAAAATCCTGCCATAGAAAAGTTTTTCCAAAAGTACTGTCCTTAAAGGGCCAGGGGTAAAGTGGGGTGGAGAGTCATCATTTTAGAAGACAAAAATAATAAGACGCGACAGCTAACTGCAATGCGTGTGTGGAAGTGCCATAATTAAATGCATTATTTTGTGTGCTAAAGAAAAATTGATTTTTAAAAGTATCATGTGATATATTGACATATGTGAACTTTTGCTATTAACTTACTACATCAATGTTAAATTTCTTGGGAGTGATAATGACTTTATGCTTTTGCCAGGAAATATCTTTGTTGTTAGGAAACACAGAATGAGAAGGTGAGTGATGCTAAGATTTCTGCAACTTACTCGGAAACGCCCAAATTAACTGCTAGAGAGAGGAGGGCATACAGAGAGAGAGAGAGAGAGAGAGAGAGACAGAGACAGAGACAGAGAGAGGGGAGAGAGAGAGAGAGAGAGAGAGAGGAAGAAAAAGAAGGAGAAGGAGGAAGAGGAGGAGGAGGAAGAGGAGGAGGAAGAGGAGGAGGAGGAGAAAGAGGAGGAGGAGGAAGAGGAGGAGGAGGAGGAGGAAGAGGAGGAGGAGGAGAAGAGGAGGAGGAGGAGAAAGAGGAAGAGGAGGAGGAGGAGGAGGAGGAGGAGGAGGAAGAAGAAGAAGAAGAAGAAGAAGAAGAAGAAGAAGAAGAAGAAGAAGAAGAAGAAGAAGAAGAAGAAGAAGAAGAAGAAGAAGAAGAAGAAGAAGAAGAAGAAGAAGAAGAAGAAGAAGAAGAGTGTCAAAATGTTACTCTTCTTGGAGACAGGCTATCACTGTGTAGCTCTGACTGCTCTGGAACTCACTATGTAGGCCAGGCTTGCCTCAAAGTCTCAGAGATCTGTCTGCCTCTGCCTCCGGAGCACTGAAATTAAAGACAAATGTTACCACACCCAGAAAATGGTACAAATTTTAAGTGCAATGTAAATAAAAATAAGTAACTGGTTTTGTTGCATCACCTGCATCAAGTTTATCTGGGGCACTTCTTTAAAATACAGATTTCTAGACCACATATTTGTTCACTTTTTCCTACCTTCATACAATTACAAGCATGTACTTGAAATGTCATTTGGGGTATCTTTACAGGGTCTCGCGATATAATTTAGGGTAATTTTTTAAACAATAAATATTAGTTTATCCTATAAAGGGAACAATATTGTTTATAGCATGCTGACAATTGATTTTGAAAGATTTTTTTAAAGACAATCTTTTCTTATTTTACATCGCTATCCCCATTCCCACTCCTTGCCCTCCTCTCACCTCACTCTTCCCCCACCCCACCCCCATCCACGCCCCAGAAAGGGTAAGGCTTCCCATGGGGAGTCAACAAAGTCTGACACTTCACTTCAAGGCAAGACCAAGGCCCTCCCCCCTATATCTAGGCTGAACAAGGTATCCCTTCAAAGAGAATGTGCTCCTAGACTCCAGTTCAAGCAGCAGGGATAAATCCTGGTCCCATTGCCAGTGGCCCCACTGACTGCACAAGCCTTACAACTGTCCCCACATTCAGTGGGCCTACTTTGGTCCTATGCTGGTTCACCTGCTATCAGTCTATGGTCAGTGATCTCCCACTAGCTCAGGTCAGCTGTTTCTGTGGGTATCTCCATCATGGTCTTGGCCTCTTTGCTCATACTATCGCTCCTTCCTCTCTCCCTCTCTTGGACTGGACTCCAGCAGCTTGGCCCTGTGTTTAGATTTCTATATCTATTTCCATCAGTTGCTGTTGAAGGTTCTATGATGGCAATGTGATTACAGGGAAAGGCCAGTTTAGGCATCCTCCATTTTAGAGTTTTAGCTGGGGTCATCCTTGTTGGTTTCTGGGAATTTCCCTAGTGCCATGTTTCTAGCTATCCCTTTAATGGCTCCCTCAATCAAGAAATGTTTCTTTTCTCTCCCTCATTGTCCTTCCCCCTTCTTGAGCATCTCCTTTCCTCATCTTCTCCTCCTCTCTTCCCTTCTCCCCCCCCCCTCATTTTCTACCCTCCCTTCTCCCCCTGCCCACTCACACCTAATTTTCTCAGATCTTGTCTGTTTTCCCTTCCCAGGGGGATCCATGTGTATCTCCCTTAGGGTTCTCCTTGTTACCTAGCTTCTCTGGGATTGTGAACTATGAGCTCGTTATCTTTTGCTTTACATCTAATATCCACTTGTGAGTGAGTATATACTGTGTTTGTCTTTCTGGGTCTGGGTTACCTCACTCACATTGATTTTTTTTTCTAGTTTCAACCATTTGCCTGCAAATTTTAAGATGTCATTTTTTTTACCATTGAGTAATACTCCATTGTGTAAATGTACCACATTTTCTTTATCCATTCTTCAGATAAGGGGTACCTAGTTTGTTTCCAGGTTCTGGTTATTATGACTAATGCTGCTATGAACACAATTGAGGATGTCCTTGTGGTATAACTGTGCATCCTTTGGGTATATGTCCAAGAGGGGTATTGCTGGGTCTTGAAGTAGATTGATTCCCAATTTTCTGAGACACCACCATGCTTATTTCCAGAGTGGTTGTGCAAGTTTGTACTCCCAGCAGCAATGCAGGAGTGTTCCCCTCACTCCACATACTCTCCAGCATAAGCTAACATTGATGTTTTTGATCATAGCCATTCTGACTGGTATCTCAGAGTCGTTTTGATTTGCATTTCCCTGATGACGAAGGATGCTGAGCAATTTCTTAAATGTCTTTCAGCCACTTGCAATTCTTCTGTTGAGAACCCTCTGTTTAGATGTGTACTCGACTTTTATTGGATTATTTGTTCTTTTGATGTCCAATTTCTTGAATTCTTTGTATATTTTGGAGACAATTCCTATGTGGGGTAAAGATCTTTTCCCATTCTGTAGGCTGCCGTTTTGTCTTAGTGACTGTGTCCTTTGCCTTACAGAAGCTTTTTTATGTCAGGAGGTTCCATTTGTTAATTGTTGCTCTCAGTGTCTGTGCTACTGGTGTTCTGTTTAGGAAGTGGCCTCCTGTGCCAATGCATTCAAGTGTACTTCCCAGTTTCTCTTCAATGAGGTTCAGTGTGGCTGGATTTATATTGAGGTCTTTGATCCATTTGGACTTAAGTTTTGTGCATGGTGACAGATATGGATCTACTTTCATTCTTCTATGTGTTGATATCCACTTATGCCAGCACCATTTGTTAAATATGCTTTCTTTTTTCCATTTGATATTTTTTGCTACTTTGTCAAAAATCAGGTGTTCATAGGTGGGTGCATTACTATCAGTTTCTTCAGTTTGATCCCATTGGTCTACATGTCTGTTTTTATGCCAATACCAACCTGTTTTCATTACTGTAGCTCTATAATAGAGCTTCATGTCAGGGATAGTGATGCCTCCGGAAGTTCCTTTATTTTAAAGGACTGTTTTGGCTTTTCTGGGTTTTTTGTTTTTCCATATGAAGTTGAATTTTTTTCAAGATCTGTGAAGAATTATGCTGGGATTTTTATGGGCATTGCATTGAATCTGTGATTGCTTTTGGTAGGATTGTCATTTTTACTATGTTAATCCATGCCAAGAGCATGGGAGATCTTTCCGTTTTCTGATATCTTCCTCAATTTCTTTCTTCAAAGACTTAACGTTCTTGTCATACAGGTCTTTCACTTTGTTGGTTGGTGTTACCCCAAGATATTTTATGTTATTGTTATTTATGGCTATTGTAAATGGTGGTGTTTCAATTATCTCTTTCTCGGCCCCTTTATCATTTATATATAGGAGAGCTACTGAATTTTTTTTAGTTGATCTTGTATCCTGCCACATTACCGAAGGGGCTAGCGAAAAACATAGCACTAGAGAAATTCCCAGGGATCCTCAAGGATGACCCCAGCTAAGACTCCTAGCAATAGTGGAGAGGGTGCCTAAACTGGCCTTCCCCTATAATCAGATTGATGTCTACCTTA
Source organism: Arvicola amphibius (assembly GCF_903992535.2). Classification (NCBI taxonomy): domain Eukaryota; kingdom Metazoa; phylum Chordata; class Mammalia; order Rodentia; family Cricetidae; genus Arvicola; species Arvicola amphibius. Next base: position 121,191,115 of record NC_052065.1, on the reverse strand, counting down.
ATTGTCATCATAGAACTTTCATCCAGTAACTGATAGAAACAGATACAGGGATCCACAATGAGGCACTGGGCCGAGGTACTGAAGACCAGTACAAGGGAGGGAGGAGTGGTAATATGAGCATAAGGGTCAAGACCATGATGGTGATACCCACAGAAACAGCTGACCTGAGCTAGTGGGATTTCACTGACTCTGAACTGATAGTGGATGAACCTGCATAGGATCAAACTAGGCCCATTAATTGTGGAGGACAGAGGACAGTTGTGTGGTTGGGGCAGTCAGTGGGGCCACTGGCAGTGAAACCAGAATTTATTCCTAGTGCTTCAACTGGCATCTTGGAGCACATTCTCTTTGGAGGGATACCTTGCTCAGCCTAGATATGTGGGACGTGGCGGGGGGGCTTGGTCCTGCTTTGCAGTAAAGTGTCAGATTTTGTTGACCCCCATGGAAAGTCTTACCCTTTCTGAGCAGCGGATGGGTAGTATGGTAGGGAAAGGGTGGGGTGGGAGGAGGGTAGGGAGTGGAAACAGGGATAGCTATTTAAAATGAGAAAAGACTGTATAAAAAATAAAAAAAAACAAAAATAAGATAACATAAAAACGACAGATGGAAATAGAAAACACTTTACTGAGTGAGTAACCCAGACCTATAAAGATGAATATGGTATGTACTCACCCATAAGTGGATTCTAGCCAAAAACAATGGACATTGAGCCTATAGTTTGTGATCCTAGAGAACCTAAATAATAAGATGAACCTAAAGAAAAACATATTTATCCTCCTGGATATTGGAAGTAGACAAGATCACCAGGCAAAAGTTGGGAGCACGGGGGTGGGGTGGGGGTGGGGTGGGGAAAGGGGAGATGAGGAGAGAGAAGGGAGAAGGGGAGGAGTAGGTAGAGCTTGGGGGGAATGGAATGGTTGAGATGGAGGAAGGGTGAATATGGGAGCAGGGAAGAAGATATCTTAACTAAGGGAGCCATTTTAGGGTTGGCAAGAATCTTGGATCTAGAGGGGTTCCCAGTTGTCCAAGGGGTCATCCCCAGCTAGGACTTTGGGCAGCAGAGGAGAGGGTGCCTGAACTGGCCTTCTCCCATAGCCACACTGATGAATATCTTGCATATCAGCCACACTGATGAATATCTTGCATATCACCATAGAACCTTCATCTGGCGTTGGATGGAGATAGAGACAGAGGCCCACATCAGAGCACTGGACTGAGATCCCAAGGTCCAGATGAAGAACAGAAGGAGGGAGAACATGAGCAAGGAAGCCAGGACCGCGAGGGGTGTGTCCACCCACGGAGACGGTGTGACTGATCTAATGGGAATTCACCAAGGCCAGCTGGACTGGGACTGAACAAGCATGTGATCAAACCGGACTCTCTGAATGTGGCTGGCAATGAGGGCTGACTGAGAAGCCAATGACAATGGCACTGGGGTTGGATTCTACTGCATGTACTGACTTTTTGGGAGCCTAGTCTGTTTGGATGCACACCTTCCTAGACCTGGATGAAGAGGGGGGCTTGGGCTTCCCACAGGGCAGGGCACCCTGACTTCTCTTAGGACTGGAGAGGGAGGGGGGAGTGGGAGGGAAATGGGAGAAGAGGAGGAGGTGGAAATTTTTAATAAATAAATAAATAATTTTTTTAAAAAAGACAGAAAAAAGAAAAGTTAACCAGATATATGGCACATACTTACTTCCCTCAAGTAAGAATTTTGTTTTGAGGTATGTTGTTTCCTAATTTTCTGAGAAATTGTCATACTGATTTCCAAAGGGGCTATACCAGCTTGCACTCCCATCAGCAATGGAGGAGTGTTCCTTTTACCCCACATCCTCTCCAGTATAAGCTGTCAAGATCCAGAAATACCACTTTTGTGTATATACACAAAGGATGCTCAATCATACTAAAAGGACACGTGCTCAACTATGTTCATAGCAGCCATAATCTGGAAACAACCTAAATGTCCCTTGCCAAAGAATGTATAAAGATGTGGTACATTTACACAATGGAGTACTACACAGTGGGAAAAATGACATCTTGAAATTTGCAGGCAAATGGATGAATGTAAAAAACATCATATTGAGTGAGGTAACTCAGACCCAGAATGACAAATATCATATGTACTCACTAATTAGTGGCTTTTAGACATAAAGCAAAGAAAACCAGCCTACAATTTATAATCCCAGAGAACCTAGACAACAATGAGGACTCTAAGAGAGACATACATGGATCTAATCCACATAGGAAGTATAAAAAGATGAGATCTCCTAAGTAAATTAGGAGCATGGAAATCATGTGAGAAGGTAGAAGGGGAAGGGAGAGAAAGGGAAGGGAGCAGAGAATTTTGTTTTTACTTAAAGAAACAGTGAATGAGAGTATAGGCATCATATCAAACACCTGCTTTGTATGGTGCTGTGATTATTCTCAAACTTAATTTAAGGGAGTTGTAGAGATGAGCGTCGGGCTGTGTTCCTGCCGCCCAGATCCCGGCTGCCTGGCTAGCTTATGCCCCGAAATAACAACACAAATAGTATTCATTTAAACACTGCTTGGCCCATTAGCTTCAGCCTTTTACTGGCTAACTCTCACATTTTGATTAACCCATATTTAGTAATGTGTGTAGCACCACGAGGGGTGGCTTACTGGGAAGATTCTAGCCTACATCCATCTTGGGTCGGAGCTTCATTGCATCTGACTCACTTCCCTTCTTCCCAGCATTCTGTTCTGTCTACTCCACCCACCTATGTTCTAGCCTATCAGGCCAAGCAGTTTTCTTTATTAATTAACCAATGAAATCAACAGATTGATAGAAGACCCTCCTCCATCAGTGAGTTGTGCTTTTAGGACTCCAGAACATAATTGTGTTTGGAAATGGAGTATTTGCAGATAAAATCAGTTAAATTGAGATAAATTCATATTGTGTTGGAGTACATGGGATTGGTTAAATTCAATCAAATGACAGCTTTATAAGATTTGTGTTAGTGTGTGTGTGTGTGTGTGTGTGTGTGTGTGTGTGTGTGTGTATGGTAACCACACACACATTCTCTGTCAATGCCTTCAAATATATCAACTTTACTGATACCTAGATTTGGAATTTCAAATATCTAAATCCATAAGACAATCAATCTCAACTATTTCAAGTGATACAGTTTGTGGTAATTTACAAAGACAAACTACATTGAAGCTAAAGCATGAGATGAAAACTTCTGTTTGGATATTAATGCCAGAGGAATAAGGCATTTCAACACTATCTTGATGCCATTCTTGTATTTATCCTGTTAACCATTTCATGACACTTCTATATTCTATGATATCTCTATACTAAAACTTTTTTTTTTTTTTGGTTTTTCGAGACAGGGTTTCCCTGTAGTTTCTAGAGCCTGTCCTGAACTAGCTCTTGTAGACCAGGCTGGCCTCGAACTCAGAGATCCGCCTGCCTCTGCCTCCCGAGTGCTGGGATTAAAGGCGTGCGCCACCACCGCCCGGCTATACTAAAACTTTTATGCCCCATTAAGGACCTCCATTAAGCCATTTTCTTTTGGAATCTGTGCTGATACTAATACTGTTGACAATTGTAAGGAAACTCTGCTTTCTTGGCATCCAAGTAGAGGATGATAGCATGGTATCTTGATCATAACATCTACACGAGACAAACAAGTAGAGCAATGTCAAGAAACCCAACATTTTCCTGGTGTATGTCAGAATTAAAGGAAAGTTCTGCATAGCTGGAACTTCGCTGTCCTTTTCTAGTCATTTCATTGGGATTGACCCAGCCCCTCACACGATTTACAATGGGCCTCTTCCAAAAGTAAAGCACAATTGCAGGCTTCTAGGGAAGAGCTGCTCGATTGCTATTGCATTTGTCTTTTTCTTTATTACATTTTAGAAAAGGCATGTGAGAACTAGCACCCAAACTTGCCTCAAAAAAAAAGGTAACGAAGACCAAACTTAAAAAGAGAATTGCATTTAGGAGATGAACACAAGAGCAACACCGTCAGGATTTGTTGGCTATGGGTGTTTTAGTTTGGGTTTCTATTGATGTGAAGAAACATCATGACAATGGCAACTCTTAGAAGGGAGAAACATTCAATTGGGGTGGCTTACATTATCAGAGGTTTAGTCCATGGTGTGACATGGTGACATGCAGGCAGACATGGTGCTGGTCCTACATCTTGACTTGCAAGCAAGAGGAAGTGGTCTGCCTCACTGGGTGTGGCTTGAGTATATATAAGACTCCAAAGCCCACCTCCCCAGTGACACATTTCCTCCAACAAGACCACATCTTCTATTAGTGCCACTCCCTTTGGGAGCCATTTCCTTTGAATGCGCCACAGTGGGTATTGTCAAATGATGAAAAAGTGCAAAAGCATTCAAACCTCGAGACCCTTTAGCTAAGTTGCTAGTGACTCTAGCTGTAATATCATGTATGGCTTGTATATGCTTATAGTCATTTTCTTTGCGGTTAAAACACTTCCATCTTGAAGGAAAACACTTTAAGATATAGGATTTCCTAAGAGGAGGTGAAACACTCCATCTTTCAGGGAGTAAAATGTAAACAATTCAGTATAGCTTCAGTAAGTTCCCGAAACCAATAAGATTCACCAGGACCCTAAAGAGTATATCAATGAAGACTACTGAGCATCACTCTCAGGCAAGCCAAACTGCAAAGTCCTTAAATAAGTCCAGTTGCCTGGAAGAAAGAGAAACCAACTGAACTACGTAGAAGAAACAAAGACCAGCAGAGCTCCTCAGAAGAGGCTCAGACCAAGGGAGGCACCTGAAAAAGATAATCTCCAATCCACTGAGCTGCCTGCAGGCTGTGTAGTGTACTCCAGGTTCCCATCTTTGTGAGCTGCCACCCAAGCTAGGATGGGCTTTGATGCTGCTGCCGCCTTTGAGACATTTCTGCTACTGTCAGTAACCCATCTCCCATATTCCTGAAAGTTACCCCAATAATAGTCATTGGTTCACTGAGTTTGAGCTTTGGTAATTGGTGTGAGAGAATCATGTTACAGGTAATATATGTTCTTTGATCTAGTGTCAGTTCCTTAGATGGAGCAAGTAGACATCTCTACAGGAATAGTGTCTCACACCAGTAGAAGGGGAAGAACAAGTTACTGAAGAGGGTCAGCAATAGAGTATCTTCTTTTAGACTAAGCACATACTTTAAAAATAGTCTTTTTGTTCTCATCATTTTTATTTCAAACATGAAGATGACACTATTCTAAAAGAGCTTTCTGAAATCTATAAAGACACTTTACAAGACATATTTTGACACTTCAGATTGAGGGTGTATAATGAATCTCCATCTAATCGATTTCATGAGAACTACAAAGTTTTTGAAATCAAGATGTCTGCTTTTAAATGTATCCAGGATTGACTGTATGATACCTGTAGTGAGAAATATAGTAGTAGAAAATAGCAGCCATTGACTTATAAAGCAGCACTGAAGACTCTAAGACTTCTGGTCACAGCACCAAACCTATCCAAGAACAAAGCCCAGCTGTGTGAAATGAGCACATTACTTAAACTTCCTCAACCTTCTCTTAAAATAAATCTCCCACTGAATCCAACTAGTGCTACCCATGGGTTCGAGCTATCCACTAGAGCATGGGTAATTTTCCAGTGGCCACACCCCTAAAAAACTGATTCTCCTTCCCCCAGTAGCCTACAACTGCCAATAGCTCTTTGGCTAGGGATTGGGCATGAGCCACAGCGTTGATTGACTTGATCGTGTACAAATGACCACAGCTGCTGTGAGTTCAGGACTCCAGCATCTAAACCACATCTAGACAACACCGTTTCCCAACACTGCTTCCCATATTCCAGTTCTTTCACTCTTTGTTAATCCCCTCTTTCCAAATATTTATTGAGCTGCGTGCAAATGATGATGGTATTGATATAGGTGTCTCATACTGAGTTGAACACTCATAGTCACTTATTCTCTTAACTTTGACCAGTTATGATTCACTACTCATTTGCAAAAAGAAGCCTCGCACTGAAGTTAATAGCAGCCCACATCTATCACGAATCTTTATAAGGCTGTTTGACAATATGACCATTTGACAAAACAATAGTAAACTCTCATTAGGACCTCAGTCATTGCTGATTTCAAAATAAGTGCTGACGTCAGTACCTGTAGCATAGAAAGGACATAATTAGTTTCTGAGAATGTAAGCTTAATGAAGACAAAATTAAGGCCAGAGTGGAAGCAATTAGTTCAAATAATTTGACTACCTTTGCCTTTCCTCTCCATGGCTCTGTGGGGCGCAAGTTAAGATGAAGTGTTTTAGACTGACTGTCAATAGTATTGATTGGCTTCACAAGATAATTACTCTCTCTTCGCCTCATGTTTCCTGAGCAAACTAACTGGAGTTTCCTTTTCATAGAAGGGTCAGCTGCTCAAGATTTTCCTTCCTGACTGAGAAACTATTTAAGGGAAAAGAAGAAAAGTTTGAGGTAACCAAATCACCAATTGGCAGTCAAGATGCTTTGTGCCTTTTGGAAAAACAATGTTTGGAGAAAAATATTTCATAAAAATACAGATTGTTGTCTTAGCTTTTTATCTGTTGTTAATAAAAGAGCCCAAATGAAGCAACCTAAGAGGGAAAGGAGTTTCTTTTGGCTTACAGTCCTAGGGGGATATAGTCCATCCTGGTGGAGAAGATACAGCAGTAGGCAGAGAAGCTACAGTAGTCGGCAGGGAAGATATGATGCCAGGAGCAGGAGACTGACTTGTCACATTCCATTTAGACCCAGGAAGCTGAGCATGAACAGGGAGTGACCCAGGCTATAAAACCTCAACACCAATGACTCACCTCCTAAAGGTTCCACGGCCTTTCCAAACAGTGCCACCAGCTGTACATAAGTTGCTGAAACAGGTGAACCTTTGTGGGACACTTTGCAGTCAAACTCTAACGGTTGTGTGTGTGGAAAAAAGATAGAACTACTAAGATGTTGAGTTACATCTTGAAAACATTCAAATTCTGGTTTCATAGTATTCCATTTTTAGGAAGGTTGTGAAATATTTTGACAAGAATTCAGATTTTACATCTCCTTAGGGGTAAGAGGCTGATGGTAAAACGTTGGCTCCAAAATAAAAAATTGTTTCTGCAGCACAGATCCTTAATCCATTATTTACTGTTTAAAGTCACTGAACTATTACACGATGCGGTATGACAACTTCAAAAAGCACACACACACACACACCAGAAAGATGAAATTTTACCACAATAAAAATGTGGTAGGAAAATTTCTGATACTTATAGATTTGAGAGCAATTCCCTTAAAAAAATCAAACAGAAAAATCACTTCTGGATGTATTATCCTACAACGGTTGATGATTCTTTTCATTGTACCTTATTTCTTTCTATGAATATCATTAGACAAGGCCACTTCATAGGCCCCTACTAATTCAGATCAAGTTGAATAACCATGCTTGGGGATGGGAAGGCAGTAGAAAAGATTGCCGGGAAAGGCTCTGTACTTATCTATCCCCCACCATCTGCAATATAAGCTCTAAAGGATGAGGACTGAGAGCCAATCTAGGAAAGGTGGCACATGCACAAAGACTATTTGGTTTTTATTTTTAAATTTATTTCAAATTGAATTATTTGTAAGGCATGGTATTTAATTCTATGCATATATACAATGTGTAATGCTCAAATCCGGAAAATTGGCAGTCTTTTCTCCTCAAATATTTTCACTTCTATATGTTAAAAGTCTCAAAGTATTTCCCCTAGTTATTTTGATATGTGTAATTAATTTATTTAGATTACAATTGCCCTATTGTGCTACAGAGCATTAGAACTACTTCCTCTAACTATAGGTTGGTACTCAATAACTATCCTCTGGGTAACTCCTTCCTCTAGGCATCTAGTGACCTCTATTGTGTAAGGTGTACCAATAACGAGCTGGATGAAAAGGAAATCCAAAGGTAATCCTATTTACAATATCTGCAAAAACTGCCTAGGAATAAGCTTAATAAAAGAGGTGAAAGATATCTGCATTGAAAATCACAAAACACTGGTGAGAGAATCATAACCCATATTGGAAAAGTATCCCATGCTTATGAATTGGCATATTATTTAAATGTCCATATTACCCCAAGTATGTGCAGATTCAAGAAGTACTAATTAAAATGCCAATGACAATCTTTTAGTAACTAAAATAAGCAATCACCCTTCCTTAAGCCCCATTATCCATCATGCTTTCTTCTGTAGTCATAAACTTGACTGTAAAACTAGCTTTAAAGTATATTAATGGTACAAAAATTGACTTGACTCTAATTTTAAAGTAAATGATTTGAATCATTATAACATTTTACCTTTCATTTTCTTTAACTGAGAAATATATTAGCAGTTAGCTTTCAGTGATAAAAATATTAGTTGGGTCCAATATCAAGGTACTTGGACTTAATGGTTTTATTGGAAACCTTTTTCTACATATTTACAAAGTGGCTATTCTCTGAAAGTTCCTCCTAACAATGGACTACCTAGCACATTAGAAAGTGGAGAGAAGATCACCCATCCTTTCTTCGAAAACCAATAAATAGCTGGGATTGGTAGTACATCCACAATCTCAGCACTAGGGCTATAGAAGCAAGAGGACCAGGGATTCTAGGCTAGACTGAACTACATAGTGAGCTCAAGCCCAGCCTGGGTCCCATAACACCCTGTTTCCAAAACAAAACAGCTCAAACAAATGCTCAAACAATAAAACGGCTTCCTTAACTGCAATGAAAATCTCTTAAGTGCTTTAAAAAAAATATTGTGGGTTTTGGTGCTGTTTTCAGACACTAGGAGCAAAGGAGGTAAATAAGGAGTGGCTAAGTACTTCCTACCTATGAATATGTAAACCAGTCATGGAAAGGGTGAGGACAACCGGAACAAAATACTAAAAGAAGTGGCAGGATTTTCTCTCATATCATCCCCTCTCTCCCTCCCCCCCGTCATTCCCTCCATCCCCTTTCTCCTTCCTTCCCCCAGTCTCTCCCTCCATCCCCTCTCTCCTTCCTCCCCCCAGTCTCTTCCTCCATCCCCTTTCTCCTTCCTCCCCCCAGTCTCTCCACTCTATCTTGTCTTGGATATCTTCCATATCACTAGATTCCTAGCAGCTTGCCTGTCACTAAGAATTGTTTCAACATAGAACTTTCTACTTCTTTCTAATACAAAGTATTAAAGACTCCTGGAAGAGCTTTGGTTGATTTAGCTTGGATCAGGTGCCCAATCATGGTATCCAAGGAAACAGAGATCTATAAAAACATAGCAATCACTCTTTAAAGACCTGCTTGGAGCAGGGGAAAGATCATTTCCCAGGAGAGTGTTTCTCTCAGTAGACATCAGATGAAAGCCACGGCAATGGGGTTTCATCATCTTTGATGGAAGACAGCCGATCACAGACCCCAGTGACAACAAAAAGAGTCTGGACAAAGCAAATATTTTTATGTTGACGCCAAAGAACCAAGAAATTGAATAAACTTTACCAGTCTCTTTTCTTTAATGCAGATATGCCTGTGGTTTGACAAGAAACATCCACTTTCTGTAAGATTACTCAAGGACTAAGCAACAAAAAAACTCATCCCGTTTAATTATTCATACCAATACTTGATACTTACATGCTATGGTATTTTCATCAAAGGAGCTCAGAGTATACAATCAGCAAGTATTAGTCAGTTTTCAGAGGGAAGGCCAGAGGTGCTGAGAAGACAAAGCTAGGCTCTATGAGTCTGCCTGGGATGATGAACTTCTGGAAAGTACCTTTTCTAGCTTTAGCCTAGTCGAAATGGGGTTCAAGCGTAGAACATCCCCCAGCCCAAATGCCTAAATCCAGTAAGAAACAAAGAGAAAGATTATGTTGCTATGGGATCAGAGATGCTTAGATTTGGAAGAAGACTTGGGAGCTGGAAGCAGCTGAGCCTCCTCCCAATCTGTATCTTTGTAGATTATCAGCCATCATATGTGGCTGTGTATTGTTTAGTGACTGGTCACCACTCAGCTCACTAGGAAATGTTTTCGTTGTTGGAATCAGAAGATTATTCTTGAACTTGAGATGTTTGTTCGATTTTGAAACAGGGTCCCAATATATACCTCCTTTCTCCTGCCTCCATCTCCCAAGAGCAAATGAAAGCCGGTTTTAGAAGTAGATAGCCAGTGTTCCTGAGGTAGTCCTCTGGTCGCCACATGCACGCATAAACACACATGTGCACACATCACTCAAATGCATACATATTCATAAATATCATTTTTAAGAAAGAGAAATTTAGGTGTAAAGAGCACATATACAGAGTATCTCCTACCCTAAGAGAAACATACATAGATCCCCCTGGGAAGGGGAAATAGGCAAGACCTCCTGAGAAAATTGGGCGCGTGGGGGTTGGGGAGAATGGAAGGTGGAAAGGAAGGAGGAGGGAAAATGGGGAGGGGGAGAAGAACTTGGGGGAACAGAATGGTCGAGGTAGGGGAAGGACAGAGATAGAGAACAAGGAAAGAACTATCTTGATTGAGGGAGCCATTATGGGGCTAGCAAGAAACCTGGCACTAGAGAAATTCCCAGGAATTCACAAATATGATCCCAGCTAAGACCCTAAGCAATGAAGGAGAGGGGGCCTGAATTGTCCTTACCCCGTAGTCAAATTGGTGTCTCTCTTAAATATCATCCTAGAGCCTATATCCAGCAACTGGTGGAAGCAGATGCAGAGATACACAGCGTAGCACTGGGCTGAGCTCCCAAAGTAAAGTCGAAGAGTGGGAGGAGTGAGAATATGAGCAAAGAGGTCAAGACCATGATGGGGACACCCACTAAAACAACTTGCCTGAGCTAACCGGAGCCTACCAACTCCAGCCTGACAGCAAGGGAACCAGCATAGGACCAAACTAGACCCTCTGAATGTGGGTAACAGTTGTATGGCTGGCACAGACTGTGGGGCCACTGGCAGTGAGACCAGGATTTATCCCTACTGCTTGCTCTGGCTTTTGGAGCCCATTATGTCTGGTGGGATACCTTGTTCAGCCTAGATGTAGTGGGGAAGACCTTGGACCTTCCCCAAAGCAATGTGCCTTACCCTCTCTGAGGAGTGGATGGGAGTGGGATGAGGGTGATGGTAGTGGGAGTGGGAGGAGGGGAGGAAGTGGGAACTGGATTTGGCATGTAAAATGAGGAAAGATATGAGGGAGCCATTTTGGAGTTGGCAAGAGGCTTGGCTCTGGAGGGGTTCCCAGGAGTCCATGGGGATGACCCCAGCTAGGACCCTGGGCAGTAGAGGAGAGGGTGCCTGAACTGGTCTTGTCCTATAGCCACACTGATGAATATCTTGCATATCACCATAGAACCTTCATCTGGCGTTGGATGGAGATAGAGACAGAGACCCACATCAGAGCACTGGACTGAGATCCCAAGGTCTAATCGAAGAGCAGAAGGAGGGAGAAGATGAGCAAGGAAGTCAGGACCACGAGGGGTTGGTCCACCCACTGAGATGGTGTGACTGATCTAATGGGAGCTTATCAAGGCTAGCTGGACTGGGACTGAATGAGCATGGGATCAAACTGGACTCTCTGAATGTGGCTGGCAATGAGGGCTGACTGAGAAGCCAATGATAATGGCACTGGAATTTGTCTCTATTGCATGTACTGGCTTCTTGGGACCCTAATCTGTTTGGATGCACACCTCCCTAAGCCTGGATGGAGGGGGAAAGGGCTTGGACTTTCCACAGGGCAGGATACCTTGCCCTCTCTCAGGATCAGAGTGGGAGGGGGAGAGTGTGTGAAGGAGTGGGAGGGAAGTGGGAGGAAGTGGGAGTTTGGATTGGTATTATTTATCAAGTAATAAAAAAATTAATTAGAAAAGAGTATCTCCTGTAAACACGAAAGTATGGATCAAGGTTATGTATCTACAAAGCAACAAACCCCCAAAGACTGCCAGGAAACTGAAGTGAGGAGAAATTGATGGAACTGATTTACCACTGGCACTTCAAACATGAAACGGTTGGACTTCTGGACTCCAGAGCTGTGAGGCAATATATTATTGTTATTTTAACCATCCAGTCTGTGGTGTGTGGTTATGGCAGGCATAGTCAATAACTACAAGCAATGAAGAAAGAAATTATATTTGTCCACGTGGTATTTACACTTCAGAGAAGGAGGGGGTGCTTGAACAAGCATAAAAAATATATGGCCCATGCCTGTAAAAGCAAAACCTCAGGGGTTTAGAGAAATACCGGAGGTGACCTAACTTAATATAAGTAGTCCACAAAAGGCATCTCTAAAAGATGAGTAGAATTAAGGTGTACCTCAGGGGTGAGGGGCTAGGAAATGGGCTGGGAGAGGAGAGGCTATCCACATGCAAAGGCTCAGAAGGGGAAAAGAGCATGATGCATCTCAGGAATAGAAAGAAGCCTGCTATGACTGAGCCTGATGTGTCACGAGCAGAAAGGTCAGCGATGGAGAGTCAGACTTGCTGTCAAATGTTGGAGAGTCCTAGCAAATTAAAGACTTTGAACTCTGCTGCAAGAGCAACTGGTGTAGTCAATCCTTTTCTTGTTGCTGGGACAGAATGCTTGTCAAAAGCAGCATCAGGAAAGAAGGGCGGTTTATTATATGGCTCAAAAACAATCCAAGGGTATAGTGGATCATGGTGAGAAAGTCATGGGAGTGTGAGGCCGTGAGTGATATTTCATATACAGTCAGGAAGCAGAGAGACATGAATGCTGGCGCTTAGCTCACTTTCTCCTTTCTTTCCTTTTTATTCAGTCCTGAACTCTACCCCATGGGATGGTATCACCCACATTCCTGGTAGCTCTACCCCTCTCAGTTAAATCACTCTGGGAACACCTTAGTGATCCCATAAGGGAGTGCCTCTAAATGATTCTAAAGCCAGTCAAGTTGACAATAAAATTTAATTATGAAGACAATCAAGGCGATATTCATTCATATTTTTAAGATAACGCTGATGGAGAGTAGAGAATGGATTTGAAAATAGGAAAAGGAGATACAGAGAGACAAATTTAGGAGACTGTCATGATAGTTTATTAAGAAATAATAATGGCTTATGCCAAAGTAGGCATAATGGAGGTGGGAATAAGTGGGCTTAGCCAGTAGGTTTGAGTTACAACCTATACGACTTACTAGAACGAGATGAAGAGAAGAATGAAGATGACTTTTAGTGACAGGGGTTGAACAACTGGATGGTACATGGTGAAATGATCAAGACTAGAGCAGGATTGCAGGGAGTCCTCTTTGGGATGTGCTCATTGGAAGCTCATAAATATCAAATTTAGGCAATGGGGGAAGGAAGAACATTGAGAAATTGAGTTGACTGGTTGTGATGAATTATTCATGTTCGAAGGATTACTAAAAAGGCAAAATAAAAGAGGATTAGAAGTAGGAATTTTGAAATCATTAGCCAAGTTCAGGAAGCAGTTACACTACTATAATTAAAAATATTGTTTTTGCCGGGCAGTGGTGGTGTATTCCTTTAATTTCAGCACTCAGAAGGCAGGGACAGGTGGTTCTCTGTGAGTTCAAGCCCAGCCTTATCTACAGAGCAAGTTCCAGGACAGACTCCAAAGATACACAGAGAAACTCCGTTTCAAAAATAATAATAATAATGATAATAATAATAATGATGATGATAATGGTTTCTAAACAAGGTATGATGGTACATGCTTGTAGTCTCAGTATTTGGGAGTTGGAGACAGAATGATCAGGTGTTTGAGGCTAGTCACACTACATAGTGACTTCAAGAACAACCTGGATACATAAGACAAAAGTAATGGCTTCTGGAGAACATATTGACACATTTCCAGTATTTGGAGAGTGAAGGCATAAGGATTATGAGTTTGAAGCCAACCGGTGCTACATTGTGAGTTGAGGCCAGCTTGAGCTTGATTCAAAAAAAAAAAAAAAAAAAAAACAGCAATCAAAGGAACCAGGACCAAAACTGACTTCTGGAATAGGGCAGTGTCAGCATGAGTGGAGAGGCAGAGGTCATGCTTAAAAGCTCTTAAGGAAGGAAGAATGGTGTAGCTCAGTGACAGCTGGTAAGGGAGAAGTGCAGGACGACTCCTGTGTTTGTTTTGTAACTGAACAGATAGAATCTATTGAACACAAAATTCAGAAAGAAAAGCAGATGTTCATTATGTGGAGATGATACATTCTGTTTGGGATAGGTATGAAATTAGCAGGGCCACCAAGTGGAGCAACCCCCTTCAGGATCATCGATTTCTCCTTTCCCATCTCATTGAGGCCATCAATACACACTCTAAGGAATCTTTCATTAAAACATACTCTCCTTGATCTCCTATACTTCCCCAGCTACTCCCTCTCAAAGCAGAATTTGCATAAACTGTTGTATACTTTCTTCATTTCTTTGTGGCTCACTCACTGTTTTTTAGTTAATGGCTTTTGTGGATATAATTCATGCATTATGCAATTCATCTATTTAAAACACAATCCAACGAGTTGTTCACTTAAGTTTTCTTGCCCATTTCTCCTCTTTCATTCCACTTTTAAATGATGAAGTCCTCCTTCAGTTACCTAGTCTAAGTTAATTAATTAAGATTTCTCTTAATCTCTGTAAACATTATCTATGGAAATTACTGTCTTCAAATTTGATATGCTCACTCCAGACTTTTTCTATCAGCTCCACATTTATATGTTCTACATATAAATTTTGTTTTATTTTTATATTATTCTTTTTATATTAACATGTAAGCTACAGTCCAGGACACGACAGCAGAAGCTGTTACACAAAGAAACCTTGTCTCGAAGAAAAAAAGATTACCCTCTAAAAGTCTGTCTTAGTTAGGGTTTCTATTGCTGTTACAAAACACCATGAACAAGGCAACTTAAAAAGAGTTTCATTGAGCCAGGCGGTGGTGGCGCGCGCCTTTAATCCCAGCACTTGGGAGGCTGAGGCAGGTGGATCTCTGTGAGTTCGAGACCAGCCTGGTCTACAAGAGCTAGCTCCAGGACAGGCTCTAAAGCTGCAGAGAAACCCTGTCTCAAAAAAAAACAACAAAAAAAAGAGTTTCATTGAGTGTATGATTCCAAAGGGTTAGAGTCTACGATGTTTGAGAGAAAGCATGTCAGCTGGAGGCTGGAACAGCAGGTGAGAGCTCACATTTCAGTCCACAAACAGGCAAAAGAAAGGGCTAAATAGAAATAGCATGTGTGTTTTGAAGCTTCAAAATCCACCCCTAGTGACATACTCTCTCCAGCAAGGACACACCTTCTAAATGTCGCCAAACATCCACCAACTGGAGAGCAAGTATTCAAATGCCCAAGACTTATAGGGAACATCTCAGTCAAACCACCACAAAAATCTTAGAGTTAAATATATCTACTTAAATAAATATTTCAGAGGAGCTAGCACCATACTGTGATATTGGTAGATTTTCTGTAAAAAAAAAAATTGTTTTAAGGGCAAATCCTGCAAGAAAAATCTATAAGTAAAGAATTATATATTTATGACATTAATTTGCATCATAGACCAACTCTAAGTAGAAAAGATTTTTAAATGTTACCATTAATCACTAGACAGATAGATACCTTATTAACAAAATACTAGATAATATAGCACTCGAATAATGATTTTAAGCTATATTTACACATCTTTGGAAAATTTGGATTCAATAGAAATCTCTATATCAGCTTGGAAACCTTTAATGAATTTCCTCCAGGAGTTGCTAAATTCTTCAAGAGCGATGTAAATCGAGAGCAGATGACAATAGGATGTTTACTTCCAAAGATTAAGAAAACTAACTTTCTGGTTGGACTATACTTGTCTCAGAAGACATAGATGACTAAATACACACCTAATGCCAGGTGTGGGATACTCCCTTCAAATCATTAGTCAGGTAGGCCCCAGTTCTGCCGCAAACAGCACAAACTATCATCATTGTTCTTGGTTGTCCACCATAGTTTGATGGTGAGAGGTTGCTAAAAACACAATACACATTGGTTGCAAGATGCAAAGAAATCAAGCTAGAACTGAGATAGAAATTTCCCACCTAATGGCTAACTTTCATAGAGCCTAAAGGTGCTATGCAGATTGCCGGACAAGAAAAGCCACCAATTCATTTCACATACAGTGGGCTCTGAATGCTTCAGTACCAACCTGAATGCAAAGTTTAGTGGCTGAAGCAATAGTGGCATAACTGTTATGGGGATAACCAATTGCTTTCTGATTAAATTTGAGGCTTGTTGCACAGGAGGGAATTCATATCTCGTAATGTAAACTTGGTCAAATATTGAGATTAACCACAGTGGTAGACTTAACTTACCAGGATTTAAAAAGAAGGTGCCATAATAAAAGTGCCTCAATAATCTATTAAAATTTTTAAATTATAACTGTTCTTAAAGATAAATGAAGCATTCATATATTAAAAGTACAGAAGAAATATGTCCATTAAGCAGAATAATAATATCAAATTCTCCCATAGGGCAGTGACATTGGCTTTGTACAAACAGTACCAGGTGTCAACAAAGTCTAACACTTCACTGTGTGGCAAGACCGAGGCCCTTCTCTCTATATCTAGGCTGAACAAGGTATCCCTTCAAAGAGAATGTGCTCCTAGACTCCAGTTCAAGCAGCAGGGATAAATCCTGGTCCCATTGCCAGTGGCCCCACTGACTGCACAAGCCTTACAACTGTCCCCACATTCAGCAGGCCTATTTTGGTCCTATGCTGGTTCCCCCACTATCAGTCCAGAGTCAGTGAGCTCCCACTAGCTCAGGTCAGCTGTTTCTGTGGGTATCACTGTCATGATCTTGACCCCTTTGCTCATACAATCACTCCTCCCTCTCTTGGACTGGTCTCAGGCAGCTCAACCCTGTGTTTCACTGTAGATCTCTGTATCTGCTTCTATCAGTTGCTGGTTGAAGGTTCTATGATGAGGACCCCGCCATGCTCAATAGAGGCCTGCATCTCAGTAGTTTACCCTGGTTCCAAGAAAGAGCACAAGCTGAAACTACCCAGGCACCACAGGGAACAGACCATCCAAAGGAAATTCCTAGCGTTCCTACCATTGTAGATAGGATCACCTGCCAGGCCAGCACACACCCATCGCTTTTCACCAGGACACTCCTAGACAAATGTCAGCCAATCAGGGGTCCTGAACCTTAGAAATTCCTCACCCATATCTTTGCTACTTTCAAAACCCCAACCCCCAACTGAGCTTGGGGCTCTCAGACCACTCCAATACAATGGACACACGTAGAGTCCGTAGAGTCCGAGTTTGCAGACTTGTGTAAGAATAAAGGCTCTTTGCTTTTACACAGGACTCGGTCTCCTAGTTGGTCTGAGGGGGACTGCATGATCGGGGCATAACACATCACTGTGATTACAGGGGAAGGCCAGTTTAGGCATCCTCTCCACTGTTGCTTAGAGTTTTAACTGGGGTCATTCTTGTGTGTTCCCAGGAATTTCCCTAGTGCCAGGTTTCTCGCTAGCCCTTTAATGGCTCCCTCAATCAAGACATCTCTTTTCTTTCTCTCCCTCATTGTCCTTCCCCCTTCTTGATCACCCCATTCCCTCATATTCTCCTCCGCCCTCCCCTTCTCCTCTCCCCCTCCTCTTCCACCCTCCCTTCTCCCATCATCCCCTCCTGATTTTCTCAGGAGGTCTTGTCTGTTTCCCCTTTCCAGGAAACATGTATGTCTCTCTTAGGGCTCTCCTTGTTACCTAACTTTTCTGGGATCATGTACTGTAGGCTAGTTATCCTTTGCTTTGCATCTAATATCCACTTATGAATGAGTATATGCCATGCTTGTCTATCTGGGTCTGGATTATTCACTCAGGATTTTGCATGCATGTATTTGCATGCAAATTTCAAGATGTCTCCCCATGGGGAAACCTTACCCTTTCTGAGGGTGGAGAGGGAGGAGGGGGAGTGAGTGGGAACAGGATCGCTACGTAAAATGAGAAAAGATTGTATTAAAAAGAAATCTTAATAAAAAAAATAGTACCAGGCAAGCATTGCATCTTGTAGAGGGAACTTTAAATCCTATCCAAAAGTAATTGGTTAACACAATACTCAAGCCACTGCTGCACCAGTGGGCATGAATTGCTAAGCCAGTTATAGTTAACTTCAGGATTCAGAGATGAGTAACACTGTTATTTACTATTTACTTTTCTTCCCCAGGAGCATGCTTAGAACTTTCTAATGCAGAAATTCTAGCCAGTAGGGATGAAATGTCTGGATTAGTACCAACTTGGATCCTCTGCAACCTATGAATAAAGTATGTGGTGTTTTCATCAATAGAGCCATACCATAAAGTTCTGTACAGTAGCCAAGAACGGTGGAAAGAGCCTGTAATGTTTCTGGGAGGTATATGGGACTCCATTGCCTAATAACTCAAAAACAGATAAGTCATGCCTATGCTGAGATTTTTGTTTGATAGCCTGCGGTGTCTTCAGAGGCATTTGTCCTTATTTTGTAAGATAACTCTTCAATTTCCTCTTTATAACCATTAATTAGTGCAGCCCACATTGGGGCTGCTTAAGCGACAACACAGAAACTCACAATTGGCCGACTGCAGAGAACAAAAGGCTGTGGAGTGCTTCACCCTAAACGGGGCATCCATATCACACTTCTCCTCCTCAGGTTCAAGGGTCATTGTGGAAGAGGCTGCAGGAAGACTGTAGAATCCGGTGGCAGTGGACCTCTGCAGTAAACAGTATGTGCTAGGCTGTAGAGAGCCATTGCACACACGGAATCAGCATCTACGACTGCGAGGATAAGGCCTACGCAAGTTCAAAGCAGAAAAACATGTCTCAGCATGGAGCAGCTCCTGAAGTCCCACCTCTAGTGGAGAAGCTATTGGTAAACGTTGTGGGGTGGTATTCCATTTTCTTCAGGCATGCAGCCCCCGAGAAAGCGACCCGCGTTTCCCTAGATGATCCTACACCCATGCATATATCTGCAGTACTAAGCAGAGTTAGTGGGTTTTGAAAAGCGAAGAGAAAGCTGTTGAAAATGGTGGACGGGGATAAAGAGTGCTGCTGGCGTTCTTTTCACCTTGCTCTTTGACTCTGGATACAGTGTGACCGGCTCTCTCCCCCGACCATCACCACAGCGAAGCTGCATTCAGTGCGATGTCTTCTGGCCCTGATGGACCGAATTCCGTGAACTGAGCAAACCAATCCTTCCTCCCATAAGTTGATTTTTCTCAGCTATTTTGTCACAGCAACAAAAGTAGCTAATGCAATCTGCCAATCACAATTTCCTTAGCCATCAAAAGTATCCCAGAAGGAGAATTGATAATACTTGTCACTAGCAAACCAACCCTATTAGGCTGAAAACAAAACTGATTTTTTTTCTCATGGTTTATTTTTTTTATATTTAAAAATTTCCATCTCCTTCCCTCCTCCTCCCCCCTCCCTCCCCTCCTCCTCCCCCTTCCCTCCCCTCCTTCTCCCCCTTCCCTCCCCTCCCCTCCACCCATACCTCCCTTCCCTCCCTCTCAAGGCCAAGGAGCCATCAGGGTTCCCCACTCTATGCTAAGACCAAGGTCCTCCCAACTCCCCCCAGGTCCAGGAAGGTGATCGACCAAGCTGAGAAGGCTCCCACAGAGCCCGTCCATCATCTTACACCTGTCAGATTGGCTAAAATCCAAAACACCAATAATAACCTTTGCTGGAGAGGTTGTGGGGTAAGGGGTACACTCATCCATTGCTGGTGGGAATGCAAACTTGTGCAACCACTTTGGAAAGCAGTGTGGCGGTTTCTCAGGAAATTCGGGATCAACCTACCCCAGGACCCAGCAATTCCACTATTGGGAATCTACCCAAGAGATGCCCAATCATACAACAAAAGCATATGCTCATCTATGTTCATAACAGCATTATTTGTAATAGCCAGATCCTGGAAACAACCTAGATGCCCTTCAGTGGAAGAATGGATGAAGAAACTGTGGAATATATACATGCTAGAATACTACTCAGCGGTAAAAAACAATGACATCTTGAATTTTGCAGGCAAATGGACGGAAATAGAAAACACTATTCTGAGTGAGGTAACCCAGACCCAAAAAGATGAATATGGGATGTACTCACTCATAATCGGTTTCTAGCCATAATTAAAGGACATCGAGCCTATAAATTTGGGATCCTTGAGAAGATAATAAGAAGGTGAACTCCCAAAAAAAGATATAGTAATCCTCCTGGATATTGGAAGTAGACACGATCGCCAGGCAAAAACAAAACTGATTTTTAAAAAAAGAAAACATGGACCTTCAGGAAGTAAAAAAGAGTAAAATAGAAAAAGATATATGTTGGGAGCAGTGAGACCCCCAGATCCTGAATTTCTTGTAATCCCCTGATCTGAGTGCCTACAGCTGCTCTGAGCACGAGACCTTCAGGAGTTCCTGATGGCAGGAGAGTGGTTTCTGGTGGGTTTGGCTGGGGCGTGGCTATCTCTATATAATCTACCCCTGAACACAATAAAGGGGGCATTCTTGGGGAATTCAAGGATGACCCGTGTCGTCGTCTCTCTGTCTGTGTGTGTTTGTGTATTTTAACCTCCTGCCCCTTGCCCGAATCTCGGTAACAGGGTTCAAGCGCACCAAACGCAGACACGAGGGTGCAGTGCGTGGCAGATATGTGTGTGTGTGTGTGTGCGTGTGTGTGTGTGTCTTTATATAGTAGACTGTCACTTTCTGAGTTTCCATAATTACATACTGTAGTTGCACACTGATTATAATGTACTCATGAAAATTCTAAATATGTGGACAATAAAGTGACCAAAAAGAAATTAAGAGTCATCCTTCAGTCAAACTGATAAAATGTCATACGTTTTGTGGTGATGATTTTATGTGTATGTGTTAATACCACCTACAACACCCTAGGATGCATGGGCCCCTGCTTCAAATACTCAATAAGGAAGGGCAGAGGGAAGGTGATACTAAGAGAGCATAAATTACCACTGCAAATGGGGAGCCAATAGGAAGGCATAAAACAAAACACTAGCCCTGAGACTTATTGAGACGATTAGCAAGCCTCTGGCAAACATTACAAAAGTAAAAAGAAAGAAGACACAAATTACTAGCATCGGCAATGAAATAAAGAAGATACAGCAGATCCTGTGGGCATTAAAACAATAATAAAGGCACATTCCAAAAATTACATTAATAATTTTGCATGTAAAATTGTGTACACACGTGTTCAAAGCATCTTCAGTTTTAACAGCCCCACATGGGGAAATATTTGTGGTTTTCAGAGGGTGGATGGTGAAACAGAGTTACAGCTGTACCCTGGGCTAATACTCAACAAACACAAAGAAATGAACTACTGACATTTGCTGCGGTGGCGTCTATCTCAAGGGAATTATGTCTAGAAGAAATAGGCAATCTCAAGAAGACATACTTTATTTGAGTGTATTGACAGAAGCTTCTCAGAATGTCAAACCCATAGATGACAGGGAGTGGAATGGTGGTTGCCATGGAGAGGGTGTTACTGTAAGAGGGACACAACACAAGAGCGTTTTGTGCTGGTAGTGCAGCTGACCTTGACTTTGGAAGTGGTCAGTGACCGAAATATCCTTATGTGAGAACACTGCATAGAGTTAACCATAGACCTTTCATCTGTATGCACATTCAGTATTGACAGATTGGAATAGCCTCAATTTTGCACATGTGAAGTAGGTTTATATCACACCTTACACCCCCAGGCGACTAGGGTGAGCTAATAAGAGAAAACAAATGTTTAGCAGTCTACCTCCCGACACACAGTAATTCTGCTTAATGTCAGTGTTACCAGTTGTTAGTATTAAGGATATCATTTCCTCACCCACTTCTAATGGTAACCAACATCTAGAGCACTGAAGGTGACATTCATAAATGCAAGTGATGTTGGTCCTTTCCATTTGCACCATTTCAAAACCTCTTGAGAGAATCCTCAAGTGTCAAATGAATCTTTCCTTATTTGGGGTCCCCACTGTGGTTTCGACTGACTTCCGTGCCGATGCCTGGGTTCAGCCACAGGTAGAGTTCAAAGTGAAATTGAAAGGGGGGAGGGCTGGGTTCTGCACCTACAACAGCAGAAGGTTTGCAAAATGGAAAGTGCTGAGTTTTGCACAAATCTTTGGTCAGTTGGCTTTCTGAGGCCAGGCAACTGCTCACGATGCTGGAGCCCTAAGCTCAGAGGAGAGAAGTGGGCGTGGAAAGGGAAGAGGCACCTTCCTGTATCCTGCAGCTACCCTGTGAGTGAAGGGGAGCTGGAGGTAAGACAAGCAAGATCCAGCTCCTCTCAGGCTGCTGTGTCTACTGGTTGCAGGAAGTCACCTTCAGGGACTTTCTCCCTTCTCCTGGAAAACCTTCTCAACGCTATCAGAACCAGGCCCCTGCAAATCTTCTGGCATTCAGGCACAAATCTCACAGAATTAAGCAACTTATGTACTTCTTAGTTCAGAGTTCAGTGCTTTGATTTTTTTTCTGCTAGCTGGTGCACACTGTGAGAATAAGGACTGTCCGTGTGTGTGTGTGTGTGTGTGTGTGTGTGTGTGTGTGTGTGTGTGTGTGTGTGATTTTATTTTAAGTTCATTGGTGTTTTACCTGCATGTACGTCTGTATGAGGCTGTCAGAAGCCCCAGAACTGGAGTTACAGACAGGTGTGAGCTGCCATGTGGGTGCTATGAACTGAATCCGGGTTCTCTAGAAGAACAGCCAGTTTTTTTTAACCATCTCTCCCGTCCCAACCCCATTTGTTTTTCAAGATAGGGTTTCCTCTGTATAATAGCCCTGGCTGTTCTGGAACTTGCTATGTAGATCAGGCTGGCCTCAAACTTAGAGATCTGCCTGCCTCTGTGAGATTAAACGCATGTACCACCACCGCCTGGTTAACAGAGGCTCTTCTTAGCCACTGCCTATCAGACTCCTGGCTCAAAACTGGCATGCAGTGGATATTAAATGAATATTTCTGAAGGAGGTCAGCTTCCCCATCCAAACTTCATCTGAACTCTCTCAGTGGGTTTCTGTTCCTTGCAAACATGAATATAAAGAAATCAATGAACAGTCAAACTCTCAGAAAAGCTCAGTCCAGATTTCTCTCCTTTCTTCTCTCCTTTTTTCTTCTTTCCTTTTTCTTTCTTTGTTTCCTTGTTTCTTTCTTTCTTATTTATTTCTTTCTTGTAAACTATATATTATTGTCATATTATTTTCTCTTATTCTGCTCCAACACCTACTGACCTTTTCCTGACTAGGTACCCTTCCACCATTAATTATCTCCTTTTCTGTGAACGAACGTCTTTGCAGGTAGTTACAACTGCTTCGTATTCACGATTGCAGCAGCCAAGTCATATCCCAGGAGACATCATTTGATAGTATTACCCCCATCTGTGGCTCTTACACTCTTTCCACTCCCTCTTACATGATGCCCCCGGACCCCAGAGTGGATGAAATCCATGTCCTACTTAGGGTGAGCACACAGCAGTCCGTTATTCTCAGCACCTTGATGAGTTAGGCATCTATGCTCTGACTGTAACCCGTGCTAAAGGAGGCTTCTCTGGTTAAGGCTGAAGAGTTGTGTCAGGCTTATGTATTACTTATAAGGCAATTTAGCATGTTCATTTAGCAAAAGATAGGTAGTGTACTCTCCCATAGAGACTGGGAACTCCTTAGCCATAGAGTTTGACCAGGTTCACAGTACCAGTTTCCTCTCATGGAGCAGTCCTCAGACCCAATCAGGAAGCAGGAAGCAATTAGTTGCCTCCAAAACAGTCATGCCACTATTGCACTCACAGTTCTATCTTGGCTGACAACTTGACATTGTAACGCCAATGGCCCAAAGCTGGATTAGATCACCGATGACTTTTCTCGCCCAGTAGCTTCCATAGCACCTTCTGGCACCGTGAATGCTAGTGAACAGGGAAGATGCTTCCAATGCAGTTACGGCTTGATTTCTCTGTTTCCTGGATCCAGAGTGGGTATGCTTTCTTCACTAAAGAGTCTTGCAAGCTAGTTCTGGTGGGCAATCAATCTAGGTTTTGCCCCCAAGAGTTTGCTTGCAAATGAATTCATTCTGTATGTAACACTAAAGGCCTGGATTTCTGGCTTGGGAACTTGGGAAGACTAACTGCTGTATCTTCTCAGGCTGGGGGGTGAGACAAAAAAATGGCATACTGCTCCTTCTTCCCTGACTCCATTCTAGTTTCATTTTTAGGTTGCTAATCTGACCTTTACGTTGTTTCTTTTTTCCAAAAAGGTGTTAAATGCAAAGAGAAAGTAGGTATTTTCCCCAACTGTTATTAGCAAAGTGATACCACTTCGTTTCATAGATTCTTGGCACATGGGACTTATGAGCTGTTGAAGGTCCCTGTTCTTCACCCGTACACCAGAATACTTATTTCAGGGCCAACTTATCTTGGAAAAGCCAGCTGGTAATTTTCTTTTTGTGAGAAGAGAACAATGTGCTCTTTGCCTTCTCTGTTAAAGCCAATGGTTTAGCAAATGCCAGACTTTTGAACAGATGACTTATTTAAACCCTAAATGAAGTCTTTGTCCCATTTAGGACAGAATCAAATAAATAAAATCAATATCCTTCAAGGATTACATACGCTCACAAAATGAAGCCCATCTTGACAATACCATTTTATTTATTAACTTGCTTACTGATTTATTTATTTTTGAGACAGAGTCTCGCCCTATAGCTCAGGCTGTCCTAGAACTCACTACATATTTCCAGTTTGCTTCAAACTCTTGGCAATCTTGTTTCTGCTTCCTAAGTACTGAATTACAGGCAGGAGCCACCACATGGACAAAAATAAATTTGAAAATACCAATTACTCTTTTATGCTAACTCTGTGGGTGATATGCTTTTCCACCTGTTTCCAAGAAGGATTCTTGTTTCCTTCTCCTCTCCTCCTCAACCCCTCTCTCAGGCAAGGCTTCATTTATTTTGACATATTCCAAACAGGTCTTAAACTCACTATGTAATTGAGGATGACTTCTGATCCCCCTGCTTCGACACCCCAAGTTCTGGGATCAGAGTTGTGTGCCACCAGACCTGGATTATATGCTGCTGGAGATTGAACAAAAGGCTTTGTGTACACTAGACAAACACTGTAAAAAACTAATCTATACCCTACTCCTCCAGTTCCTTTTAAACCAGACTAAGATGCCACATCACCTCCTCTGGGAAACCTTCCTCTATTTCCATCAGCACCATGCACACTTCTACCATACAACATAGCAGTACATGAGACCCTTTGAATCCAGGTCTAACTGTGAGATCTGCTTTGGAGTACAGATGGACATACTGGACACACAGAATGCAAAAAATGAAATGCTGGCATATATATCGATCCCTACAGCCGTCCCAGGAGGTTCCTTGAAGGATGTGACCCTGTACTTCCTTCTACCTATTTATCACCAGCCTTGGTGCTCCTGAATTAGAACTTTTAATGGTATAGCTTGGCTTTTTTAATCACTTGTGACCTGCGTCCTATGTAAGCGTAGGGATTGTGTGTGTGTGTGTGTGTGTGTGTGTGTGTGTGTGTGTGTACAAGCACGTGTGCATGAAAATGTGGAGACCAGAGGTTGACAACAGTCTCTCCATTTTATTTTTTGAGATGGTGTCTCTCACTAAACTTGAAATTCACCAATTCAGCCATACAGGCTGGCGACTGAGCTTTAGGGTTATGCCTGTCTCAGTCCCCACAGTGCTCGGCCCTGTCCCAGCACTGGGAGACATATCTATCTGAACTTGGCTCTTATGTGGGTGCTGGGGATCTGAATAAAGGTTTGCATACTTTCAAGCCAAGCACTTTACTCACGAAGCTGTCTCCCCAGCTCCATGTAAAGCTTTTAAAATACTCTTCCATGGTCCTCTACCATGCCTGAAATCCTGCAGCCATATAGTCTGTTAGATTGACTGCAGCCAGGTATTGCTAGTCTGTCTCCAGTGGTGTGCTATTATATGATCAGTAACTTGTTTTCTGAAAGGAAAAGTAAATTCATAGTTTGTAAGAATCATCGATTTTCATAGCCCCAACACAGCTAATTTCACTTTTCCCACATGAGGTAACACAACACCCAAGTTGGAAAGAAATTCCCAAGAAGTCCATCACTAGCCCATGTCCAAATTCCATAATCCTGCTTCATTTGATACAGGCGACCTCGAAAGCATTCAGAACGATAAAATGCAGTGAAAGTAAGTAGGCATTGAGTGTGGTTTGAGTATTTATGACCTCTGTTTTGAGTATATTGTGTTGAATTATAAATTTAGGTAGTCATCCCTCAGTATCTAGGTGGAGCTAGTCCCAGCTGTCCTGCTGGATGTCAAAATATAAAGATGCTCAAATTCCTTATATAAAATGGTTTCACGTTTGCATGTAAAATATGCATATCATCCTATATACTTTAATTCTCTAAATGTTAGGAAAGTACTATTTGTGGTAACATTTTAAAGCTTGCCTAAAGATCAGAGTGCAGACCTAAGGCACTAGTTAGCTATAGAGATCAGGCAGCAGTGGCTCACACCTTTAATCCCAGCTCTTGGAAGATGGAGATAGATCTCTGTGAGTTCAAGGCCACCCTGGGCTACACTAGGTGGATCCGGTTTCAAAGAGAAACAGAGCCAAGTGGAGGTGGCTCACACCTTTAATCCCGGCACTAGGGAGGTGGAAACGGGAAGTGGGAGGCTGTTCAGAGAGATAAATATAAGGCAGGAGAGACAGGAGTTCAGGATTCACTCTGAGATTTCCTAGACATGGCATTCAGTCTGAGGTCTTGTCAAGACAGGATACCCCAGTCGATCTGAGGATTTCATGGAGGTAAGAACTAGTGGCTGGCTGCTCTGCTTTTCTGATCTTTCAGCTTTCACCCCCTGATAGCTGACTCTGGGTTTTTATTATTAAGACCAATTAGAAATCAGTACAACTATTAACCTATACCCCTAGGCCCCAGATTGCTTGTAATGTCTAACACAATGTAAATGCTTTGTAGACAGCTGTTACAGTGTATTATTTAGGGGATAATGCGAAGAAAAATGCATGTAGATGTTCAATACAGGTACCTTTTGGAGAACATTTTTAATTCACACTTTTTGCATCCATAAATGTAGAACCCACAAATATGGAGCTGGTTATATAACTCATTGTTTTTAATTGTTCATTTTACAACTGGTCTGTAAGACTTCTGGTCATCTATGAAGCTCTCAGGAGTCAGGAGGAGCTGGCTTCAGCACCTTACTGACTCCCTGACTGCACTGGGAACTTGAGAACTGAGGCTGGATCAGCTTGTTTCCCCCTGCATTTCCAGCAGATGAGACATAGTCCTTCTTTTGTCTTTACTCTGAACGGGGAGAGCTTTATATGCTGTTTAACTTCAAAACCACTAGCAAATCCTCTAGAGGAAGCTGTATTAGCTTAAGAATAATCTAACCTAAGAATAAGGTCAGATCATCACTTTATATATATAGCACTTTGCTACCAACTTCCTCCATGTTGAGCCACGCCCCTCTGGGGAACTCGATGAGGCTCTGCAAATGTGTTCTTTTCATTGAGGAGCTATCACCAGATTTTCCCCCGAAAAACACAGGCAAGTTATTACAGATCTGATTACCTATATATTTATTTCTCCAAGTGTTGAGTATAGAACCCAGAGCTTTGTGCATGCTAGGCAAGCATTCTCCACTGAATTATACCCTCTTTTTGACATTTTTTAAAAGGCAGAATCTTACTAAGGTCTCTTGAACTCACTATTCAGCCTAGGCAGGCCTTGAACTTGAATTCTCCTGTCTCTACCTCCTGAGTAGTTGAGATTACAGGTCTATACCAGCAGGCCTGGCCAGACCTGCTATTGAAGCCACCTAATGTCCTAGAGCAAAAGAGAACTCTTTTCTACACTTCAGAAACTGACCATTAGAATGCCTTCAATAGCAGCCCAAAGGGGATTGAAAGGCCTTCCACCGCAATGTTTTATGTAATGAGGTTGACGACTCTGAAGCAGCAGGCCAGCCATCAGCAGGAGACACCCAGGAAGAGTCACGGTGTATTTGAGGCCAAATCCAAAGGGCGATAAGCATGCCTGCCAGTTACTCATAGGACCCTCTAGACGTGAACTTTCAGTAACCATAGCAATAGATAACATGCAATGAGTGCTGCGTACTTCTGTGCCCAGCAGAGTATAAAGCTATCCTTAGAGTGTAGTGAAGCCTCCCAGAAAGCCTTCAGCTTCACTGAAATCAGCAATTTTCTGGGGCCATTGCCAATCTAGAAAGACCACACAGTGGTGGGGATCACAAAAGTTCTACTTTATAAAACATTCAAAGTAATTGCTGGGACTCTCGAAGAAATCACAGTTGATGCAAAAGTCTCTCTTTAGCAACCCCTTTTATTCCAAGATTGCGTCCTTTAAACTGGCAGACGCTGTGGCTTTCGCGTGAGTGTGTCCAGGTCACCTTGAATCACTCCCCTGAGAAGTGTGGCAGGAAGAGATCCCACAGGCTCAGCTTTTCCCTTTTCTGGCGTCCGCTCAGAGAACTGAAATGCGTTGGCTTTTCAGTGCAGTGGGTGACTCGACACACAGTCCCCTACAATCTTCAATGGCTTGACATTTCAAATCATTTGAATAAATCAAAGTGACAGGGGCACCTTAAGTTGCTGAGTTGGGGAGATTCTTATAGACAGTGAAAAAGACATTTTCATTTTGTTGCTGATGAGCAAGATGAGCAAAGTTGGTAAAGGAAGTGGGACGCTTTGTGGTAAGAGCCTTTACAGAGAGAGGGTTCCAGTGGTACCTCTGGCCAGGGCAGTAAAGACCTGATGCAGAAATGTTCCAAACTCTCCAGAATGCGCCCTTTAAAACCCTGGCGTGAGGGCCTGGGATGTAGCTCAGTTGGTAGAGCACTTGCTTACCGTGTGTGAGACTAAACCTGGGGTTCCACTCCCAGTACCATGTAAATGTGTTGTGGAGACACATGCAAATACTTGAAGCCCTTGGGGAAAGGAAGCAAGAGGGTCAGAAGTTCAAGGGCATCCATGGCTATATAGCCAGTTCAAAACTAGCCCAAGTTACATGGAGACCTTGTCTCAAACACACAGAGGACTAGAGAGATGGCTAGTTTGCTGTCTTGCAGAAGACTGGGTTCTATTTCTAGCACCCACATTGGGTATTTCACGACTGCCTCTAACTCCAGCTCCAGGAGATCTGGCACCCTCTTCTGGCTTCTGCAGGTCATACACATGCTGTCTACATATATGCACTCAGGCCATAAACATACACATAAAAGAAAAACACAAATCTGTAAAAATAGAACAAAAAGAAAGCCAACAAAGCAATAAGGCAACAGAATAAATCCCAACTGATACGTAGAATTTACCTTCTCCATGAAAATAAAAAAAGCTTTGATCCAGTAATTTCTAACGTACACTGCAAATTCTTAGTGTCACGTAAAGAAGTGCAGCCAGGGCCTGCAACATGTCTCAAATGAGTAATGGCACTGGTCCCGAAACCTGAAAATTTAAGTTTGATGCCCATACATCCACGGGGTAGAAGGAGAGAAGCAATCCAGGTAAGTTGTCCTCTGACTTACACACGACTCACACGTGTGCTACGGCATGCGTACCCCTCCATAAGTAAATGTTATAAAAATAACATTCAAAAATGTTTTGTTTTGCTTTTAATTACAGAGAGCAGGGGTTATGTGCACATGAGTGCAGATGCCCTTGGAGGCCAGAAGGGGGCATCTGATAACCTGGAGCTGGAGTTACCAGAGTAGTTCTGAGCCACCCAATGTGCTGGTAATAGAACTCAGGTCATCTACAAGAGGAGTCTGTGCTCTTAACTGAGGATCCATCTCTCCAGCACCCCATACCCTCTATGTTTAAAGACTCCAGTTTTTTTAAGTGTAACTTGAACCTAGGTCCCCAATACCTGTTGACTGCAGTCTTTTCCTACAAAAAGACCATTGTTTAAAAACATAAGCTCAGACATTCTTCTATTTGTATGCAGGAACATCCTAAATCTTCTTACAAACTACTATGCTCAAAACAGAGGGGGGAAGGAAGCAAGCAAAGAAACAAAAACACACAAGAGCCGGGTGGTAGTGCACAACTTTAATCGCAGCCCTTGGGAGACAGAGGCGGGTGGATCTCTGTGAGTTCAAGGCCAGCCTGGTCTACAAGAGCTAGTTCCAGGACAGGCATCAAGGTTACACAGAGAAAGCCTGTCTCAAAAAAAAAAAAAAAAAAGAAAGAAACAAAAAACAAAAACAAAACAAAACACACAAGCAATTTGCATCAAAAGTTGAAAAATACAGTCTTTGAGCCCTGTTCAGAATGGAAGATAATTTCATGCGAGTCAACTAGAGGTTATAAATAGGTGGGGGGGCATTATGAAGATCTAACACAGAGGGGGTTAGGGCAGGGCTGCTTCATAGTTGAGTCACCGTAACTGTCAAGTGGGTGTTGTAAGATTCGCCAACAAACCCCAGCAACTCCCTCTGGAGTACGGGTTTCTTTGTCTTTGGGCTTTCAGTTTAGACACACAAAGAAGAAGCCAAAAAGACTGAAGGAATGATCTAGATAGGGCAAGCTGAAACTAAGAAGGAGTTCTAAGCTCCCCCTTGCAAGTGCACATTGAGTGACAACAATTAACTCTAAAGGGTAAAGAAGAAAATCAGCTACATGGCCAGCTCTTAGACACAGTAACGTCCTGGAAGGAGACCCGTTAGTTCTTGAGTTGCTAATGCCCCCTTAAGATGAACTAATGGCATTGCCAGTGGCGACTCTATAACCAGGTCAGGGCAAATGTGTTGCCTCTAGTAACTAAAGAGAAGCAGTAACTTCAATCCCACCAGCACCTTAGAATCACTCAGACATCTGCCTCCCATCTCTTTTGCCGTGGGGACACTGGGATTATACATGTATACTGCTATGCCTGCCTTCATGCGGGTTCTGAGGATTTGGATTCAGATCCTCATATTTTTATGGCAAGCACCTTACCCACTGGGCCAATCTCCCAAGGCTCACCTTGAAAATTTAAAAACTCTTGACATCTGAACACTTTAATCAAATAAAATCAAAATCTCTGGGGTGTGTGTGTGTGTGTGTGTGTGTTTGGGGAGGGGGGAGAATAACACAGAAATTAGGAGTTTTGTTCTTTATTGATTGATATAACTTCTAGGTATCACTATTTCAACCCGCTCTTAGGTTATTTAAATGTGTGCCAAATGTCAAGAGCCACAAACTAAGAAGTAATGACACATGGATGAAATTATAAAGGACTCTAACATGTATATAGGCACATGCTGTTTCAGATGGTGCTTTCTCTAGTGGCTGGCATGCAATATGAGTAATCAGCATTAGTATTTGCCATGGTCCATTAAATCCAATAAAACATATTACCATAGACTAGGTACCTAGTTCATAGACAGTCTTTGTTTTCTCCCCTGTGGCCTCCTCTGAGAAAAGGGGCAAGGAGCGCTTTAGTAAACTTTTGCAAGGACACTAATCCTGTTCCTGGGATTCTATTTTCATGGCCTGATCATCTTCCAATGACCTCATGTACATCTTAGTATGTTATCAGAAGACTCAACTTCAACATATAAAGTTTGGGAGACACTATAGCAGTGTTGGTGGGTCATTTTAGCATTGAAGCACATGCAGTTAGAACACTTAACCAAGGAGTCAAGTCCATGCTCTGAAATTGGCCAGGTGGGAGCCCTTTGATGTCCCTTGCAGAGAGTTGGGATTCTGAATTCCCATGACTTGGCACTTGGCGCCATTAGGTGATCAAGCTGGGCTTCAGATATCGAAGTCAGACAGGTAACAGACTCCTCAGACCACACTGTAAATCTGCAATTTAAAGCTGAGGTAAGATGGAAAAACATTCGGCCTGGAGACCATGGTGAATGGATCGAGTAGTGGCATTGGGTCATAAGAGGGAGAATGCATCCATCAGCTCCATACTAGAATCATTGGCCAACTGCAAATTGTGTCTCCTTCCTTTGGCAGGACTTTAGCATTTTAGGAGGATCTGCTAAGTCACCCACTTTCTGTTACATATATTACAACTAGCTGTTGTAGTCAAAAGTCACTTTCTCTAGTTGAGGTTAAAGTCTGAAAGAACGTTACTATTCTCTTGACTGGGGAACTGTGTGCTGGTGTGATTGGCTGGGTACTCACATTATTGCCATTCTACAGTTGAAGTCCTCTAGCCTGACGATTAGAATAGCACACAATGAAATAGTGTGTTAGAACTCTTGGAGGCTGTTAATTCACCTAACAGCTCTTCATACAGTACTTGACAAATTAAGTGATGGTGCTTTAAAAAATGAAAAAACTTTTCTGGCCAGTGGTGGCTCACGTCTTTAATCCCAGGACTCGGGAGACAGAGACAGGTAGATCTCTGTGAGTTCGAGGCCAGCCTGGTATACAGAGGAGGAGGAGGAAGAAGGAGGACAAGGAGGAGGAGGAGGAGGAAGAAGGAGGACAAGGAGGAGGAGGAGGAGGACAAGGAGGAGGAGGAGGAGGAAGAAGGAGGACGAGGAGGAGGAGGACAAAGAGGAGGAGGAGGAGGAGGAGGAGGAGGAGGAGGAGGAGGAGGAGGAGGAGGAGGAGGAGGAAGAAGAAGAAGAAGAAGAAGAAGAAGAAGAAGAAGAAGAAGAAGAAGAAGAAGAAGAAGAAGAAGAAGAAGAAGAAGAAAATAAGGAAGGAAGGAAGGAAGGAAGGAAGGAAGGGAGGGAGGGAGGGAGGGAGGGAGGGAGGGAGGGAGGGGGGGGGGGGGGGGGGGGAGGGAAGGAAGGAAGAAAGAAAGAAAGAAAGAAAGAAAGAAAGAAAGAAAGAAAGAAAGAAAGAAAGAAAGAAAGAAAGGAAAAAAGAAAGAACAATTTCAACAAATTGGAGGATTTTCTCAACTTTTTTTTTGGAGGGGGCAAGCACTTCCAAAAGAACCAAATGAGGACACAGGACAAAAACATGTTAAACAAAGAGTTCCTGAATCTTCAAGAATAGGAACTTTCTAGGCGAAGACATTGAGGGAACTTCTGAGGCAGAGGAGATTGGGAAGAAACAGATGTTTCAACAGCTGTTCCAACAGGAAACAGGACCAGTGTGCAGATCACTGTGCCAGGGGCACCAATTGAGAGGCAGGGAAAGGTCCAAACTGCACATGACATGAGGAGGAATACAAGGGCCACATGTGTGCCATGCTGGAGAGCTAAATGTCACCCTATTGGCAACATGGAAGTACAGGGTCTGAGCTTCTGGTTTTAGCTACATGTTAGAATCACTATCAGGAGCCAGGAACCTCTACCAGAGCTACATGTTAGAATCCCTATCAGGAGTCAGCGACCTCCACTGGAGCAGTCCTGAGTCAGTGACTTCTGCCAGAACAGGCCCTAGGCAGTGACCTCCACAGGAGCAGGGACAAGGCAGTGGCTGCCTAAGGAACAGGCAGGGACCTCCAAGGGAGCAAGCCTGAGTCAGAGACCTCTGCAGGACCAAGCCCAAGCCAGGAACCTCTACAAGAGCAGGCCCAATACAGGGATATCTGCAGGAACAGGCCTGAGCCAGTGACCTCAGCCAGAGCAGGTCCAAGGCAGTGACCTCCACAGGATGAGATCTGAACCAAGGACCTCCATCAGAACAGGCCTGAGCCAGCAACCACCACAGGAGCAGGTTTGAGCCAGTGACCTCTGCTGGAGAAAGCCTGAGGTAAAGACCTCCACAGAAGCAGATGCAAGAGAACAGGCCTAGGTCACAGACCTCTGCAGGACCGGACGTGAATCAGGAACCTCCCAGGGAGCAGGCAAGTGACCTCCATTGGAACAGTCCTGAACCAATGACCCCCACTAAAGCAGGCCTGAGTCAGCGACCTCTGCCAGAACAAGCCCAAGACAGTGACCTCAGCGAGAGCAGCCCAAAGTAAGTAATCTCTGTGGGAGCAGGACCAAATGACCCCTCTGGGATTACAGGGCGGCCTCCAGGAGCATTGAGTGACCTCTGGGAACACTGAGTGACCTCCACAGTAACTGGAACCATAGCCCTGACTGCACCATGAGGAACAACCATCTGAACCTTGGACTCACTGGCACCTGGAAGATTGATCACCAGAGATACAGCCCCAACTACACCAATTGGAAAAAAAGATTGGTAGACAAGGTAAGAACACACTTAACACCACACACACACACACACACACACACAAAACTAGTAGCCCAACAACAGCAAAACGTGAACACCCAAATATAGATGAAGCAGAAGAAAATGACCTAAAAAATAACTTTAGGAGAATGTTTGAGGCTCTTAAAAAAGAAATGAAAAATTCTCTCAAGGAACTGGAAGAAAAGACAAACAAAAAAATTGGAAGAAATCAACAAACCCCATAAAGAAAACGAAGTAAGAGCAATCAAACAGATGAAAGAAATGATTCAAGGCTTGAAAATCGAAATAGAGACAATAAAGAAAACACAAACAGGGGGGATTATAGAAATGGAAATTATGAGAAAATGATCAGGAACCACAAATGCAAGCATAAACAACAGAATACAAGAAATGTAATAGAGAATTTCAAGTGCTGAAAATACAACAGAGGAAATAGACTCATCAATTAAAGAAAACATTAAATCTAGCAAAAGCTTAACACAAAATATTCAGGAAATATGGAAGACCATGAAAAGACCAAACCTAAGGATAATAGGGATAGAAAAAGAAGAAGTCCAACTCAAAAGCACAGAAAATATATTTAACAAAATCATAGAAGAAAACTCTCCCAACCTAAAGAAAGATATGCCTGCAAAGATACAAGAAGCTTACAGAACACCAAATAGACTGGATCAAAAAAAAGCCCCCTCACTACAAAATAATCAAAACACTAAACATACAGAATAAAGAAATATTAAGAGTTGCAAAGAAAAAAGGCCAAGTAACATATAAAGGCAGACCTATCAGAATTACACCTGACTTCTCAATAGAAACAATGAAGGCCAGAAGGTCCTGGTTAAGCATT
The DNA here is from genome assembly GCF_903992535.2 of Arvicola amphibius. Taxonomy (NCBI): domain Eukaryota; kingdom Metazoa; phylum Chordata; class Mammalia; order Rodentia; family Cricetidae; genus Arvicola; species Arvicola amphibius. The sequence goes on along the minus strand of NC_052065.1, from coordinate 121,156,172 downwards.
ATTTAGACATTAAGAGACGACAGATGCCAGCCCAGACTACTATACCCAGCAAAACTTTCAATCACCATAGAAGGACAAAACAAGATATTCCACGACAAACCAGATTTAACCAATACCCAACCATAAACCCAGCCCTACACAAAGTACTAGAAGGAAAACTCCAACCCAAATAAATTGGTTACATCAACAAAAACACACACAATAGATGATCTCACAACAGCAAATCCAAAAGATGGGAAAAACACACAAAATAACATCACAAACAACAAAACTAAATTAACAGGAGCTATCAACCATTGGTCATTAATATCCCTTAATATAAATGGACTCAACTCATCTATAAAAAGACACAGGCTAACAGATTATACACTAAAACAGAATCCATCCTTCTGCTGCATACAAGAAACACATCTCAACCTCAAAGACAGACATTGCCTTAGAGGATTCATCCCAGAGATGGAGGGATGGTTCAACATACCAAAATATGTAGATGTAATCCACCATATAAACAAAGTGAAAAATAAAAACCGCATGATCATCTCATTGGCTGCTGAAAAAGCCTTTAACAAAATACAACATCCCTTCATGATAAAGGTCTTGGAGAGAGCAGGGATACAAGGAACATACCTAATCATAATAAAGGCAATATATGTCAAGCCAACAGCCAACATCAAACTAAATGGAGAGAAACTCCCAGCAATCCCACTGAAATCAGAAACAAGACAAGGTTGTCCACTCTCTCCATATCTATTCAATATAGTTCTTGAGTTCCTAGCTAGAGCAATAAGAGAAGAAAAGGAGGTCAAGGGGGGGAACAAATTAGAAAAGAAGTCAAACTCTCACTATTTGCTGATGATATGATAGTTTACATAAGCAACCCAAAAAATTCTACCAAAGCAACTTTTACAACTCATAAACATTTTCAGTAATGTAGCAGGATACAAGATTAACTAAAAAAAAAAAAAAAAACCAGTAGCCCTCCTTTTCACAGATGTCATTGGGCTGAGATAAAATCAGAAAAACATCATCTTTCACAACAGACACAAATAGCATAAAACATCTCAGAGTAACTCTAACCAAACAAGTGGAAGACGTTTATGACAAAAACTTTAAAACCTTGAAGAAAGAAATTGAAGAAGACACCAAAAAATGGAAAGATTGCCTGTGCTCTTAGGTAAGTAGAATTAACATAGTAAAAATGGCAATCTTACCAAAAACAATCTACATATTCAATGCAATGCCCATCAAAATTCCTGCAAAATTCTTCACAGACCTTGAAAGAACAGTACTCAACTTCATATGGCAAAGCAAAAAACCCAGGATAGCCAAAACAATCCTATACGATAAAGGAACTTCTAGAGGCATCACAATCCCTGACTTCAAACTCTACTACAGAGCTACAGTACTGAAAACAGCCTGGTATTGGCATAAGAACAGACAGGAGGACCAATGGAACCGAATTGAAGACCCAGATATTAATCCACACATCTACAAATACATGATTTTTAAAAATCTTTGTTTATTTATTTATTTATTTATTTATTATGCATACAATATTCTGTCTCTGTGTATGCCTGCAGGCCAGAAGAGGGCACCAGACCCCATTACAGATGGTTGTGAGCCACCATGTGGTTGCTGGGAATTGAACTCAGGACCTTTGGAAGAGCAGGCAGTGCTCTTAACCTCTGAGCCATCTCTCCAGCCCCCCAAACACATGATTTTTGACAAAGAAGAAAAACCTATAAAATTGAAAATAGAAAGCCTCTTCAACAAATTGTGCTGGCACAACTGGATATCAACATGTAGAAGAATGAAAATACATCCACATCTCTCTCCATGCACAAAACTCAAGTCCAAATGGATCAAAGACCTCAACAAAAAAATAACCACACTGACCTCACAGAAGAGAAAGTTGGAAGCACACTTGAACGCATTGGCACAGGAGACCACTTCCTAAATATAACCCCAGTAGCACAGATACTGAGAGAAACAATTAGTAAATGGGACTTCCTGAAATAGAGAAGCTTCTGTAAAGCAAAGGACATGTTCAACAAGACAAAACGGCACCCTACATAATGGGAAAAGAGCTTCACCAACTCCACATTGGACAGAGGGCTGATCTCCAAAATATACAAAGAACTCAAGAAATTAGTCATCAAAAGAACAAATTATCCAATAAAAAAATGGAGTACAGACCTAAACAGAGAACTCTCAACAGAGGAATCTAAAGTGGCTGAAAGAAATGTTCAACATCCTTAGCCATCAGAGAAATGCAAATCCAAACAATTCTGAGTTTTCATCTGACACCTGTAAGAATGACCAAGATCCTAAACACTGATGATAACTTATGCAGGAGAGGATGTGGGGTAAAGGAAACACTCCTCTATTCCTGGTGGGAGTGCAAACTGGTACAGCCCCTTTGGATATCAGTATGGAGATTTCTCAGAAAATTAGGAAATAACCTGCCTCAAGACCCACAAATACCACTTTTGTGTATATATCCAAAGGAAGCTCAATCATACAGCAAGGACATGCACTCAACTCTGTTCATAGCAACATTGTTTGTCATAGCCAGAATCTGGAAACAACCTAAATGCCCCTCTACCGAAGAATGGATAAGGAAAATGTGGTACATTTACACAATGGAGTACTACACAGCACAGTACAAAAAATAATGACATCTTGAAATTTGTGGGCAAATCATCATATTGAGCAAGGTAACCCAGACTCAGAAAGACAAATATCATATGTACTCACTCATAAGTGGCTTTTAGACATAAAGCAAAGAAAAACCAACCTACAATTCATAATCCCCAGATAACCTAGGCAACATTGAGGACTGTAAGAGAGACACACATGGATCTAATCTACATGGGAAGGAGAAAAAGACAAGATCACCTGAGTAAATTAGGAACATGGGGACCATGGGAGAGGGTTGAAGGGGAGGGTAGAGGAAGGTAGGGGAGCAGGGAGAAATATATAGCTCAATAAAGACAAATTAAAAAAAAGAATCACTATCACTTAAAGATTTGTGTCCCATTGCTTTCGGGTACAGCCTAGGTTTCTGGAAATCTACCCAGGTGTGTTTTGTATGCGGCTAGTGGAAATGTTTCAGACAGGCCAATGCTACCATTGGGTCTTGTTTTATAAAGCTCATGCAGACAGCTTCAATGGTTGACTAGCTACGTGGGCTAAGAGGGAGAGTCAAGAGGGATTTATTGTGGTTGGAAAATGGTCCATTAACTTTGGGAAATAAGGCAGCAGTTCTTCAAGATTTGAAAGTTATGAAATGATGCAGCAATTTCTTTTTAATTATTTTATTAAATTTTATCTGTTCATTAATTAATCGATCACTCTGTATGTGGAGTTTGTGCACAACTGCAGCAGGCAGAGGACAATTTCTATGAGTCAGTGTTCTTCCACCATGTAGATCTCCAGGATCTAATTTAGAACTCCAGGCTTGGCAACAATTGCAATCTCGACATCTCCCTGACCCAGCAATTTCAACCCTAAATATATATTCAAGAAGACTAGAACCATGTCCGTACAAACCCGTGTATGCAACTGTAGCAGAATTATCCATGACAGCTCCAAATCATAAACAACCAAAATTTCCTTCAAATGATAAATGGATGATGAATACGTGTATGGATGCATTGGAATTTTCAGCCAGAAAGGACAGGACTGAAAGACTGGCACGTGCGATGATATGGATGGATCTTTTACTTATTAATGCTAAGTGTGTGTATGATTCCTTTTGTATGAAAAGCCTGCACCCGCTCGAGGGCATGTCTCTTTCTCTTACGTGTCTCTCCCTGTCTCTTCATGCCTGAGCTGAAACCTATGCTAAAATCCCCCCCCCCTTTTATTGAAAATGTTTTCCTTTTCTTTTTTAATTAACATTTTTTTATTATGTTTATTTGTGTGGGGTCAGAGGTGCCAGTAATGTTAAGGAGATCTGAAGACAATTTGTGAGAGATGGCTTTCTCCTTCCACCGGGGGGCCCTGGGGATCAAGCACAGGTCAGGCTTAGTGCTTGGTGCTCTTACCTGCTGAAAGCCATCTCGCCAACCCTCAAACCTTTTTTTTTTAAATAAACACAAACTCTACTTCACTCCAACTCCTCCTGAAAACACCAAATCTACTTCACACCAACTCCTGAAATTCTTTTCTGTGCCTTAAGTCTACCACCTTCACTTCAGTAAGTCTCCTCGCTGAAAAAAAAACAAATCAGGCAGCAGATGGCAGCATAGAGCGTCTCTTGCTGCAAACATTCTTCCTTGGTGAGGCTGAAGTGGAGCTGAGTTGTCTTTTACTGCTGTTTAGCTGAGTGGCCATATTCTTTCGGTCTTCATGCTACATTCATTTCTTAGTTGCTGTTGTGGGGTTTGTTTTTTGTGGGTTTTTTTTTTTTTGGCCAGAGAGCCACCTAATTTTTAATGTGTACCACCGCTTCTAAAGGTAGGAATTACCTATAAAGCGATCCCTATCTTATTTCTAGGCCAAACCGAATAAACATGAGGTTCCTGGGGTTATTAAAGATCAGGGTCTGGGCCCTGGCAACCCTAGAAAAGTAGGCTCCATCATTCATCTTGAACAAGCCAATTAAACAAAGAAGTAACAGTGAAAAGTGGGGGGGGGGGGAGATTTATTCAATGTAAACACATTGGGAAAAGGGACAAAGAGATCTGTTGACCTCCCCCATCCCGAGTCCCTGCCTCGCTTTTTCAAGGGTCCTAACATGAGATATAGGTTTAAGCAGGGGGTCAGAGGTATTGCACAGCTAGGCGATCCTGGCCAAGGTGTGGTCCTGTCTCTCGTTGTCTTGCTCCAGTCTTTCCTGTAAGGTGATGTGGCAAGCTGTCGGGAATGTGAGAAATCTCTCCTGGGGAGGCAAGCTCCCCTCTGACTGGCAACAGGCTTCATTCCGACTTTTCTCCCAGTACATGATGTGCGAGCAAGTTACAAATCCTTGGGATACCTTGTTTTGGTAGTCTAATAGCAGAAGTGTCTGTTTCTAGAACACTGGAGTGTTCAGGACAGTAACCATTGAATCTGTCTGTAGGGACATCACTGTAAGAACATACTCACCAGTATCCGAAGTCACTCTCTTGATTCCAAAGGACATACCTGAGGCCTTGTTAAAGTGAAATGATTCTGGAGTGTTCCATGGAAAGGCGAACCTCATTGAACAGGACATGCTAGATCCAAAAGAGAAATGGCTGCTTCTCCACCCAAGTCTGCTCCAGCCCCTCTTCTCTCCGTCCTGGAATTTTCCTATCAACACGCTGTGCTTTGACTTCTGTGAGCTCCTGCCTCAGGCATGAGGAGCCCTGCTGACCTTTCTCCCTGACAGCATTTCGTCACTTTGCTTTAACAGCCTCCAGCTTTCTCCCGCAGAGACGGCAGAGACCGATTCCTATCTTTGTTTCTGGAGCCTCACAAAATGTTGGTTCAAGGAAGGTGCCTCTAAAACTTTCCATGTCCAAAATAGATGAATTTCGTCTTCGGGGGGGGGGGGCTCTCCTTTCAGGAGAGGTTAAAAACCCAGCTGTTACGCATACACAATAATGCCTTTTCCAATGATTGTACTATGAGACACCGTATGATTTGTGGACTCAGAAAGCCCACCCAGGAAAGCATACAAGCAACACAGGCCAACCCAGTGATATTTTAATCCTGGAGGGAAACTCAGTTCCCCCAAGGATTCTGACTCTCTCTCTCTCTCTCTCTCTCTCTCTCTCTCTCTCTCTCTCTCTCTCTCTCTCTCTCTCTCTCTCTCTCTCTCTCTCTTCCTTTTTTCTTCACCCGGGAACACAGGAGAGTTAAGTTAGCCTCATTGTCAAGTAAAGAGTAGAGAGATTTGGTGAGAAGCCTCATGACAAAGCAAGTTTTCACGCATGAGGCTCACTCCCTTTCCCCCGACTAACAGTTAAGACAAGGAAAGCTGCCACCTTACGTCTGATCACCAAGCTTGGCCTTACAGTTTCACTTCTCGTTAAGGCTTGTCCCTGGTGTGTCCACTAAGAGTCATCCCTTTGGAGGTTCAGATTTGTGACTAAGGAGTCCATGGTTTTATGGCAAAGAGTAAGCCAATCAATAATCTATTGGTATCGGCTGTGACAAATCTAGATGAACGCTGAGAAATCGCTGGCGTTCCGGGCTTTTTAAGGCACAGGTTTTTTGTAGATCGTACCTATAGTCGTGCTGCATTTGCTTTGTCTTTGCACTTCATCCAATTGGCCTGTAAGAAAGTGCCCAGGTAAATTGAAATCGTCAACTTAACCCAAATTCATCTGAGGTCATCCTGTAACTGGGGTCTGGAGACAAAAACACCAGCAGTGATGGCCACGGCATGCTAGACTCAGTCTTCAACCCATGCTATTAACTCAAGAGATTTACCTGACGTGCATTGGGGAAGAGAACAGACAAGGGTTCAGTGGACTCCCCCAAGTTACAATTTATGGCACTAATGGGAACTTCCGATTTAAAAAGAGGAAAAACTAGGGCAGGGGATGAGTTATGCACAATTAAGCAATTCTGGTCAAGCTGTGGTCCTGCCAATCAATGTCTCAGTGTTGGTCCTGAAAAAATGGTCCCCATTAAAGGTAGTTACTGTTCTCATAACCTAGCAGGACCAATCTGGTTCGTTCAAGATGAATATCTCTGTTTTAGCTGTACCCTCAGCCGTCACAGCTGCCCTCATCTGGGAGGGAGGTTTGTCCTGCTAGACTGCTGTTCTTGTAATCCTAAGATGGCTGAGGATGTGGGACCAAAAATGCTTTGTGTCTTCAGGCTTGAAGGGGAAAGAAATCGGTTAGGTGTCACTGGGTTTTTAGATGACATTCCTTAGCGCTTAGCATGCACAGTCAAAAAGGAGTCTTATCCTGAGTAAATGGGGACAGTCAGAATGAAAGCAAGGATTCAAGGGGTTCATCTAAGTATTTAGTTTTCACAAGTGAGGGGGTCAATCCTTAGCAAAAGCAAGTCAAAGTGCTTGTTACAATGGGGCTTACATCTTTAACAAATTAGCTGATCTAAAATTGGTGATAAGGGGAAAGTAGAGAAAGCATGTGTTGGGGCTGTATTTATAGCCCTTAGATGTAGACACTATGTCCATGTTTTCTCTTTGCAGATATGATCTCCTGGACGCTCACTAAAATATAGTTATTTTACTTGATCTTGAACATTATTTTTCTATATCCAAGACATTTATAAAGAAAAACAAGGCAGAAAAGAACCATCAAGTATGAGAAAGAGACAGAAAACCTTAAATGATGTAGAAATTGTGTATGAAGATTAAGTCTCATTGTTGCACAAACTGGCTTCAAACTTATTGTGTAGTTGAACATGAACTTGACCTCCTGATTCTTCTGCTCCCTGAGCCCAAATACCAGGACTGTAAGCAGGCACCACTATGAAAGTTAAAGAGAAAACAAAATATTTTTGGATTAAAAAAGATTTTATAGAGTAGAAGATTTTTGTTCTCGAGGATGACTCCAAAATGGAAAAAGACAAGGACAAAGCCAGGTTAAATTATGTCATGAAGGCTTTTGGAAGGTGAAAATTATTTTAAACTTTCAAGCTCAGGGCTGGAGGGATGAATCAGCAGTTAAGATGCTTGCTGCTCTTGCAGAGGTTTGAGGCTCAGTTCCCAAACACACTGGGTAGCTCACAACGATCTGGCCTGTAACTCTAGCTCCCAGGGACCTAACATCTTCTTCTGACCTCCAAGGGCTCCTGTGCACAGGTGGTGGTGCATATTATACACTCAAGAACACACGCATGCTGGGCCGTGGTGGTGCACACCTTTAATCCCAGCACTGGGGAGGCAGAGGCAGGTAGATCTCTGTGAGTTCGAGGCCAGCCTGGTCTACAAGAGCTAGTTCCAGGAGAGCTAATACAGTTACACAGAGAAACCCTGTCTCAGAAAAATAAAATAAAACCACCCCCCCACACATAAATACCAAAATGTGTGTGTGTGTTTATGATTAAGTAACTATAATTAAAGTTTTTTTTTAATTCCTAAAAACAAGAAGGATGTGGTGGCACACAACTTCAATGCCAGTACTCAGGAGACATAGCCAGGCAGATCTCTGAGTTCGAGTCCAGACTAGTTCACATCGTGAGTTTCAGACCAGCCAGAGATATACATGGAGGCTCTGTCTCAAAAAAAATCCTAAGATTAAATCTTAATAGCACTTATTTCACCAGCCTTCTCCAGATATTAGGAGGAAGTACAAAAAAAAGGGAGTGACAAGCTGACTGTGGGAGCACATGTCTTTAATCTCAACACTTGGGAAGCAGAGGCAAGTGGATCTTTATGAGTTCGAGGCCAGACAGGTCTACATAGTGAGTTCAAGGCCAGCCAAGACAACATAAGAGACAGTAGAGTACCAGATAGCCCTAACTCAGTATTTCAACTTAGCTTTGGGGGTTGACGATAACCAGAGTAAAATAGGAATGACCGGAAAGGCCCAGGCGAAGTGGTTACAGTCCAACGCTTGGCTGTGGATCCCTGCAACTGCTTCCATCAGTTACTGGTGTAGGTTCTATGATAACATGGCAGTCACCAATCTGATGACAGGGGAAGGTCAGTTCAGGTACCGTCTCCACTATTGCTAGGAGTCTTACCTGGGGTCATCCTTGTGGATTTCTGGGAGTTTCCCTGGCCCCAGGTTTCTCCCTAACCCCATAATGGCACCCTCTATCAGGATATCTCTTTCATTACTCTCCCCCTCTGTCCTGTCCCCAACTAGACCATCCTAATCCCTCTGTTCCCATCTCCCATCCCCTCCCCTCTACCTCCTCCACCCCCACTTTACTCAGAATATCTCATCTATTTCCCCTTCCCAGGGAGATCCATGCATCCCTGTTAGGTAGGGTTCCCCTTGTTACCTAACTTCGCTGGGGCTGAGGATTGTAGCCTGACTATCATTTGCAATCAAAGCATGTCTTGACTTCTCTGTCTCTCTGTCTCTGTCTCTGTCTCTCTCTGTTTCTTGCTCTCTGTCTCGCTCTCTGTCTCTGTCTCTCTCTCTGTCTCTCTCTCTCTCTCTCTCTCTCTCTCTCTCTCTCTCTCCTCTCTCTCTCTCTCTCTCTCTCTGGAGATAGGGTCTTACTATGCAGTTCTGGATGGCCCTCAACTCACAATATAGACAAAGCTGGCACTGGGCTCACAAAGGTCTGCATGTACCACCACACCTGGCCTTGTCTTGACTTCTTTGTGATTGACATATAGTAAAGATTTCTTTTTCACTTTTATTATTTCTTTTTTTTCTTCTTCAGCCTGTAAGTCTGTTTGATACCTCTCAAGCCACAGCCTAATCTCATTTACTAAAGAAAAGTCCTTTCAATAAAAGTTAGTATACCCAAACATTTTAATCTAATTTTTAAACCCTTTGAAAATGTCATTTCAAAAGCTGCCAAGGTAATATACACTAAGACATTTAGATGTGACTCACTGCTAAAAGGCCAGTGCCCATTCTAAGTAGTCCTTAATTAACATCTCTCTCCCCACTCTTGTTGCTCACTCTTATATCTGTGTTAAAAACCATTTCTTAATAAACTTCAATTTTTCTTTTTTTAATTTAATTTAATTTTTTTTATTTTTTTATTAAAAATTTCCATCTCCTCCCCTCCTCCCACTTCCCTCCCCTCCCCTCCCCCCATACCCCCACTCTCTCCCTCTCCAGACCAAAGAGCCATCAGGGTTCCCTACACTATGTTAAGTCCAAGGTCCATAAATAATAGTACAACTCAGTGGTAGTAACAGAGGAAGTTGCAATAACAGAAGCCCCAGCACCAACACTTTGTGCCATTTTCTTTTCTTATTTAAAATCTATTTTATACAATCTATTTTGGTCAGGTTTTCCCTTACCCTCCTACCAGATCCACTCAGTTCTGTATCTACATAGGTTTATGCCTCTCTCTCTCTCTCTCTCTCTCTCTCTCTCTCTCTCTCTCTCTCTCTCTCTCTCTCTCTCCTTCAGAAACAAACTAAAACAAAAAAAGCAAGAAACAAAACCCTTACAAAAATAAAATTTTTTTAAAAAAAGACAAAAGACTAATAAGAGGAAAAGAAAGCCAAAACAAACTAAGCAAACCCAAGGTTCACAAAAATACCTCTGACTTTGTTTTGTGTCAGTCAACCACTCCTGAGTATGGTGGCCTGCCCTGAAGTGTGGTTGCTACCCCCAGTGACACTCTATGGGGGAAAACTGATTTTCCATTTATTCGAAGGTATCTGTTGTAGACAGCTTCTTATTTAGGAGTGGGAGGCTGAGTCCATTTCTGCTTCTCAATGCTGGGCACCCTTCCGACTTGAACCTGAACAAAGGTAGTGTGTCTTGCCACAGTCTCTGTGACTTCATATGTGTGCCAGTCCTATTGTGTATGGAAGTCACTGTTTCCTTAGAGTTACCCACCATCTCTGTCGCTCACAATCTTTCCACCACCTTTTCTGATCCCTGAGCCTTGAGGGAAAGGGTTTGAAGACTGAGTCCTTCAGCGGCTTTGAATTACTCTCTTGAGAACTACAGAAAAGGCTTACGGCCAGCAGAGAGCAGCAGAGGCCCCTGAAGCGTGTTCCTGTGCCCGTGCCAGCTAGAACACAGCGCTACATTTCCCTCTCAAGGATTAACCTGTTTCTGAAGGGATGGAAATCCTGTTTCCCTAATGCCTGAGCAATTCTCAAATTTAGGAATGAAACTAGGGCAACGATCATGCTTGATTCACCAAGAGTGTCCCCAAGGGTCACCGAGCAGTGACACCTGAGAAGCCAAAATTTGTCTGAGAAAGACAATGTAGAAGGGGACTTCCTGTATCCAGACCTGAATTCATTCAAACAAAAGGAGAAGTAAATTCTGAAAGAATTCCTAGCTTCACACTATTAAGGGATGGTAATTCTGGCTTTTAAAAAAATAAAACTCAACAATAAAAGTGTTTGCAAAAGATCTCCTAAGGAAAGCGGCCCAGCTACATGCTATTTTGCTGTGCTACATCTAAAGAGCTAAAGGAAAGCTTCATGCTTGTGGGTCAGTAATCATTAAAGTGGTTGAATGCACGGCCATGATTTTAGCTTCCAATGGGAAGTAGGTCCCAGCATGCTGGTAAAATGGTCTCTGCTTATACTAACTGATGGGCCAATTCTATTATTTTTTTTCCATCTGACACCAAAATGCAGCTGGAACTTACAACCTTTCAAGAGAAGGCCAAAGCTTTTATATTTGTTCGCTATACCCTTTGGCTTTCACAGGATTCGATGAATAGCGCTTAATTATGCCACTGCAGTTTAAGAATGGGGGTTAAGAGTCCGGGCTTTGGCTTTCGATGGAACCAGACTTGAATCCCGGCTTTACTGCTTATTGGCTGCGTGGGCTGGACCACTTACCCAGCCACTCTAATTTCCCATTTTCCAGTCTGTAGAGCGTTCCGCTGATGCCCGCTTTAAAGGGTTATTGTTGGGATTCAATGAGATGATGCATCCGAGGCACTCCTCCCAGAGCCTGGTCCACATAGAGTGCTTAGCCACTCGGAGCTTTCATTCCTAGAACATCGGAAACCTTGTAGCTGCACAACCCTGAGTTCACCTTGAGGATAACTAATGGGAACAATAAAACCCTCGACACAACGCCCCCCCCCTCGGAAAGAAACGAGGTTCAAAGATGGGGTAATTGTCCAAAGTCAGTCAAAAATGTGGTAAGATGTGCCTTATGACGTCACCTCTTTCAAGTTCAAGGCCCTCTACTAACCACAAGCAAACTAAACCCCACCTGTCTTCTTTGTTTTGAAGCAGCAAGCATCTGCTGCCTTCATCTTTAGGCCTAGCTTGGAGGCCTGGTAAGTGAGGTTGATCGTTCTGTGTTCTCAGCTCACTGCCCTAATGGAGGCTAGTTTCCAGGAAGCTGAGCTACTTGCCTCCAGTCGCACATGGAGTTGAGCAAGGAGACCGGGAAGAAGGCTGCATCTGGTATTCCTTCACCTCAGTGTCAAACTTCTGGAACTTAAGAGCAGAATGATTCATTTATGCATAAAGTCATTGATAAACACGGCATTGGGGACGTGTTCAGAGCTTAGGAGAAACCCAAGTCACAATCTGATAAGGAAGACAGACCAAGGAACAGTCAACTGGGATGGACAGTCATATGTCTGCACTGGGATCTAGGTCAGGGGATTATAGCGGAAGCCTAGGGGCTGTGAGAGCTTAGAGGAAGGAAACAAATCTAGCCTTGATGGCGGGGGTGGGAGAGAGTTCTAGAAGAATCTGTAAAGATTTCTTATTCTCTTTGTTGATCAAACATATTAGCAATTGGTCAGTAGCAAGAGTCTATCTTTATTCGTTTACGTATTGAAGGAAATGTCTGAACTAAGTTGCTGTGCTAGGCATGATTAAAAAGCCAGAGATAGTTTAGCAAGGGGATGAATGGTCCCCGGGAGTTTATTCAGAACTTCCAACTGCCTTAACTTAGGGAACAGATAACAATAAGACAAAACGATTGATTCATTGAATTTCTGTTTGGTTAAAATCCCATTGAATACCTTTGTTATTTCTGCAACACAAGGTGTGTCGGTTTGGAGTAGCACACTGTTCCTGAGTTTTCACAGCTCCCTACATGTTAGTTACTAGAGGATTTGCTAATGGAACCTTGAAGGCTGACTGCTCTTCAGCTTCCCATGGTGAAATCAAACTCAATGCCATCGGTATTAATATAGTAGTAGTGACATTTCCTCAACTCGCCACAGTGTGGAGCACTTAAGACATGATAAATTACTGTTCTGGAGCTTTGAGATACTGTGAGACCTGTGCTTCTGGAGAAAATACGAGGAGGCCTTTCCTACCTATGGTGTGCTTCTTACTCATCGCAGAATGTTCCACCATCACAGCACGTGGGCACAGTTCCCTATGCTCTTTCATCGATTAGGACAGGAATTGAGCCTTCTCTCTCTACAGTCTTTCTTATGTATGTCTTTCACCTGGTATTTCCTGAAACTTCTTTCCTGGAACTTTCAATTTCCTCCTGAGTCTTTGCACCAATAATAGAAACCCCAGCTACCAAATCTTTAAGATCAGCTTCTCGTTCTCCAATGAACTCTAACAATACTCCCTGGTAGGTCTTTGTGGGTGACTTGGAAAAAACAATAACAATATTCAGCTCACACTGTGACTGTGAGTCTGAATTTCCACTCCGGGTAGAGACTAACCACCCTTGCTTGGTAGATTATTTACAAAGTACTCAGAGGAAACACTCCAAGCTTTCTAGAAACTTAGGGTTTTGATAATGAATTTAGTAGACCATAAGGATTTGCTCCACCACCTTGGAAGAAGTCTGCAAAGCTTTTGCATATTTGAAGGTGTGTTTTCTGTCAATCACTCACTGCCACAAAATACTCTCTTTCAGTTGTTTTATTCAATTTATGGTCAGCTGACTTTCTTGCTTTGGGACCCGCAGTGAGACAGATTGGCGTTAAGTTGGAGGAGAGGTGGGGAGAGAGGATTGATTCTCAGTATCTCCTTTAAGGACATGTCTCAAGAAATTCAACTTCCTCCTGTGGGCCAACCTCCTATAGGTTCTACCACCTCCCAGCAGAAGTACGACAGGCTGACAAACAGTCCTTCAGCATATAGGGCCTGGTAGTGGATGGGGTAAGACAGTCAAGATGTACTGCAGCAGGAGGCGTCAAGAAACATCTTACCCAGGATGACTGCACAAACTCTCAGCTTTCAGTTCTGGACCAAGGGAGAGATCGTGATTTGACTTCTCCCAGCTGTCTTGAATTTTGTCAGCAATTCTGTCTCCCCTGACTGAGGTGGCCTCTATACTGTTCTCTTCAGCTGGATGGGAGTGGAAAGAATGTTGGCTTGTAGTTAGTCCAACCAAGGGTGGAGGTGGAATGCTGCTACTTCTAGCTTTGTGACCTTACACTCACAACTTACACACACACACACACACACACACACACGCAGAGAGAGAGAGAGAGAGAGAGAGAGAGAGAGAGAGAGAGAGAGAGAGAGAGAACTACCATCCTATCTCTAGTCAAATGAAAACAGCAATCATACTTCATACTTCCTTGATAAGATGATTGTGAACATTAATGAGCTAGTCGGTATAAAGTGATCCCGGGAGGTTGACTGTCCTAATGTACTCAGGAATGAAGGGATTACTCAGATACAAGACTTTCGGTGCTAAGATCAGAGAAGTCCTGGGCAAGTCAAGGAAGTCGGTCAACCTTGATGAGCATAAGATATTTTACTCATTGTTCTTACTCTAATAGCCAACATTCCCAGGTAAGGAAGCCTTCCATATACACTTCTGATCTTCGAACCTTTGCTTGACCCAGGTGACATGGTCCATGTACCTGAAAATCAGAGACTCGGGCCTTCATATTATAGTGCACAGTATGTGCTTAAACCATTGCTGTGATGTTTATTACATACTTCCTCCTAATAATGATGGGTTCAATTGCAAAATATACAGTGCCCTTAAGAGATAACCAATATTTACTATTCTGTGAGAGATTGCATGCTTGGCATCAAAGAAAAAAATAATATATTGGGGGAAATTAAATAATAAAATTATAATTTGGGGAAATATATTTTTGAGTGCTACTTTATTGAACCCAAGGCCTCACATATGTTGGCAAGCAAGTATTGTATCATTTAGCTACATTTCCAATCCTTTGAAAAATATCTATGAAATTTAGCACACATACAAGAAGGTGCATTGTGCCAAGTGCCTGACTCAATGAATTGCCAGAAAGGGAAGACAGGAGTCACCAGTATCCAAATGGGGTGCAGATGTTACTTATATCCCGTAGGAGCCCCTCACCTAAGCCCTGTTTAGGTGTCCACACCTAGCCTGGCCAAAGGAAACCTCAATTTTGTATTTTTGTGATGATGTACCCTGTGCTCTCTTTTGTTTACTTTGTGTTTTTTCCTAGTTTGATTTGAGAGTTGACTGTTATTACTTTTATTGTAGATGATTAGGACTATGAATTCCACCCCCAACCATGGCTATAATTGTATTCAATAGAGTATATTGTAGAGTATTTTTATTGTAACTATTTTTCAGAAAATCTATAATTTCTGACTTTCCCCCCTCGTTGCCAAAAATTGTGTAGTAGAAAGTTGTTGCTGTTTTAAGATCTATAGGAAAAAGGGCCTGTTTCCAGGGTTTGGTGTTTAGTTTTAAATTCTGATTTCATTCATTTGGAACCTTGACATTTAAATTTTCAGATACATTTTGTTTGTTCTTTAATTCTGTTTTCTTGGAACATGTTCTTGGAGCTCTGAAACATTATTTTTTTCCAGAAATGACAATATACTCTCAAAATATCAAACTCTTTCCACCTTAAATGCAGATTTTCTATTTTAATTTCACTAATTCTAGATGTTGCTGTGGTTAAGCCACTTATAATGGATCTATCACCATTATGGCTAGGTTCAGGGACACAAAAATTGCCAAATCACTGGGAAAGCTCGAAAGCATGCCTTTTCTGTAATTAGTAAGCTGGAAGTAAATTAACAGAAGAAGAGAATAGAATGTTTGTCCCAGCTGTTAGTTCATCATGTTTCATTTCCCAATTCCACACATATTCAAAGTACTTCAAATTCAACATGGAGCCACAGCCTTGACAACATGAAACAATCATTGCTAGAAATCTAGACGTTTGTACCACATAGTGTTGTGTCCAAATATTGCTGTCATGTCATGAGTGTGATGAAATCTAACTGTTCCTTATATGTCAATGCAAGGAAATGGTCTCCTTTACATCCCCTGCTTTTACTGTGAGCTCTCTGGTTAGATTCTTTACCCTGTCACGAGGATGGAGAGTTCGGGACTGAAATCTGAAGAGGCTAGGTCTGCATGGGCTTTAAAGGTTAAGGCAAGCAACGAGCTCTACTGATGAGAATGAAGACCACGTGTTCATCACTTATGACTTCCTTCTTTCTCTCTTTCCTTCCTTCCCTTTTTCCTTCCTTCTTTCCTTCCTTCCTTCCTTCCTTCCTTCCTTCCTTCCTTCCTTCCTTCCTTCCTTTCTTTCTTTCTTTCTTTCTGTCATGGACATTACTCAAAAGCTTTGCGATCTCTGTACTAAGATTTATTTAAAATGTCACAACATATTTAATACAACAGATGAGTTTGAAGAGAAGCTCAAAGGTTAAGGGCATGGGCTGCTATCCCTGAGGACCCAGGTTCAATTCCCAGTACCCACATGGTACTTACAACCATCTTTAATCTCAGCATCTTCTTCTGGTCTCGTCAAACCCACGTGGTGTGCGCCATATTTGCAGGCAAAGTCCCCATACACATGACATAAAGAATTAAAAGGTTTTAAAACACAACAGAAAAAAATCTACCTTCTTAATCATATTAAGATTTGGAGCTCATTAACGTTAAGTACATTGCCAATGTTATGCAATGTGTCTCTAAAACATTTTCATCTTGCAAAACTGACACTCCAGGCCTATTGAACACTTAATCAATTTCTCCATCTTCCTACAGGTTGTATTTTAGAACCACCAACAGCCATTTCTCTAGGGTCAGTGTTTACACAAACCACTAATCACCACAATATGAATTGCTTCCTTCTTTCCTACTAATCTCAAGAACATAAAAGTAACTCTGAAATAGATATATTCTTAGTTTTTGTTGGCTAAAGCTTGGAGCATCTCTGTTCACATTTGCAATTACTGATATGCACAAGGACCCAGGAAACAAGACATGGGACAATCAACGGCTGTCACTGGCAAAAATTAAAAGGTAAACATTTTAAAATGACAAGATTGTGCCAAGAGAATTCTAAGACTTCGGAGAGCCCGAAGCACATAGAACAGCATGTGATAGGATGTGGATGGTCCCCTCTGGAGTAGCAAACCAGTGGACGCACCAACAGCCCTAAAATACACACACACACACACACACACACACACACACACACTTCCCTGTTGACAAACCATGAATAAGAGGAATAGTAAATAGACAAACTATTTTGGTAACTTGCTTCTGTCAAATAATGGCATATTTTAGATATCTTTCCATATCTGTATAAAAATCTACCTGGTAAGTTTTACATCACAATAAGCATTTTGCGAGTGGGACTGACTGGACACAGGGTATATATACAGCGTGACACACTGACGTTCCTGATGCCATTAGGATGAAGGAAGAGGTGTTGGAAAGATGGAGGACCCTAGGTGGTCTTTTTTTGTTTTGTTTTTAATTGATTTGGGGGATGTTTCTTTTGTGGGGTGATGCTGCAGGGTTGAGGGGAGGATATGGAGGGACTGGGAGGTGAGTGAGTTTGGGGTGCATGATGTGAAATTCCAAATGAATCAATAGTTTTCAATTGTATAAATGTTTATGATTTACTTTGCCTGGTTGTTTTTGATAGAAATTCTGGTCACTTCTGAATTTTTTGCTATTACTAGCACTGCTATGATAAACAATTACAACTATTTTAATTGTGCATATAGAGTTTTTACCATGAGTTTAATATGCACATGCGCATTACATGTGTATATTACTTAATATTAATTTTCATGAATAAATATAGACCTACATCATCACCCTAGTGACTATTCATTATTTATTACATAGAACTAATTTGTTTAACCAGTGCCCAACTGTTGCGCATTCGTGTTGTGTTCCATTTTTTCTCTATAATAAATAATGTAGTTGAACACCTGTCTACTTAAATCTTTGAGCATTGGTCAAATTTATTTTTTTCTTATTCTTAAGAATGGACACTTCTTCCACCGGGGCCATATTGATCTGGGTGGCCTGTGCTGCCACCAAGGTCATGGTGACAGCCAAGCCTGAGCTGCTACCAAGAGCCATGTCTGGGTCCACAGTCCTGCTGCACTTGGGGTTTGTGGTATGTCCATAGCCTGTGCTGTCACAGGGGCTCATAGAAACCATGTGTGTTGAAATCCAAGGGCCTTGCTGAGCCAGCCTCACCCCTCACTGGCCCTAAAATAGCTGCAACCCCCACCCCCACACTCAGGGGAGATGGCCCAACCCCTCACCATGGGTATGGGAAAGCACTCCATGGCATGGACCTAGGAGAGCTGGCTCTCGCCCTCCTCCTAGTGACCTGGACAGACCAGCTCAGCTTCCACCCAGAGCCACATCTTGGACTTTGAATTGGCTCACCCTAACAAATACCCCATCCATGACCTGCCGGAGTGCATGAAGGGACTGGTCCTGTGGAACAATAACCACCAGATCTCCGTGACTAGGGGCAGCAGCAGGATACCCGAGAGGAGTTTTGGTGAGAGTCTAGTAATAATGGTGTGCCAGTGGCCTTGAAGCAGACCAATGACTCATTGCAATGAACATTTTGCAGGTGGGGCTGATTGGACAAAAGGGTATATATAAACTGCATGACACACCGCAGCACCCAGTGCCACTAGAATGAATAAAGAGGTATTGGAAAGACCAAGGATCAAGGTGACTTTTTGGTTTTGTTTTATATTTAATTGATTTGGGAGGGTGTTTCTTTTGGGGGGAGATGTTGTAGGGATGAAAAGAGAATATGGAGGAACAGGGAGGTAAGTGAGATTGGTTGCATAATATGAAATTTCCAAACAATCAATAAAGAATTATACTTTTTTAAAAAAAAAAAGAATAGATGTGTCCTTTAAAGGAAGTAGCAAACTATTCATTTTTTCCTCCATATTTGCTGAACAAACATTTTCAGATATGATAATTTGGGGAGAAACATTTGGACCACATGGGTAGATGATTTCCTAACTATGTGCCTGGTGTTGTGGGCAGACTAATAGTCCCAACTGTATTGGTGTCCTGAGGCCTCAAACATGTAAATGTCACACTATCACAGAAGAAAACAGCTACAGAACAGATGGACTTAAGGTTGCTAGTCAGGTGACCTAAGGGAGGCTATCTGGAGTCCAGTATAATCACAAGAATCCTTAGAACTGGAAAATGAAGGCAAAGGAGAATCAGAGGAAATATGATTAAGGAAGAATAGTCAAAGAGATGGAAGCAAGTGTCCAAGAGGCAGGGAATGTACAAAGACTCTGAAAAGTGGAAAAGGCA
Source organism: Arvicola amphibius (assembly GCF_903992535.2). Classification (NCBI taxonomy): domain Eukaryota; kingdom Metazoa; phylum Chordata; class Mammalia; order Rodentia; family Cricetidae; genus Arvicola; species Arvicola amphibius. Next base: position 121,137,111 of record NC_052065.1, on the reverse strand, counting down.
AAGAGAAATCTGATTCTTCCTGGGAGCTTCCAGAAGGAACCAGCCTTCTAGACCCTCCAGACACCCTGATCTGTTGTCCGAGGTTTCTGTCCTGCCCGGTTCCCATAGTCGCTAAGTCCCAAAGAAATTGCATAGAGGTCTATATTAATGATAAACTGATTGGCCCATTAGCTCAGGCTTCTTATTAATTCTTATAACTTATATTAGCCCATTATTCTAGTATATGTTAGCCACATGGCTCGGTACCTTTTTCAGCAGGGCAGGTCACATCTTCCTTCTTCTGGGTCTGGGCAGGACTGCAGAGGGAGCTTCCCTATTCCCAGAATTCTCCTGTTCTCATTGACCCGCCTCTACTTCTTGTCTGGTTGTCCCTCCTATACTTCCTGCCTGGCTACTGACCAATCAGCATTTATTTAAAACATAATTGACAGAATACAGAATTGTCCCACACCACTGATCTTAGTTTAGTTAGGAGGACATATTATCTCCAGAATTCTATAATACATTTAAATTGTTTAAAGCAACTTAGTTTGTGGTAAATAGTTACTATGGTAATAGAAAACTGATACACCTAGTTATTATGAGAGTGAGACATTGGGTGAGGGTGGTTCTTACCTCTAGAGACCCTGATTGAGAGTAGTCTAGAGAAGAGCTAAGGGAATATATATATTCAGCAAGCCCCATGGTAGTACCTCTGTCTCCAGGTCTGGGTGGGCCTTGATATGGATAACATGAATCTGTGGAAGAACTATCTCCTATTTTGTGCACAGTCACTTGCTAGCTTAGAAGATGATCTGAGAAGGTGGTTGAAAATATGGCTGAGAATTCATTTGGGGTACCACTTAACTCTACTTCCTCAGTGACAGTGTTACTCAACCTCAGCAATCCTAGCCCAACCTATGTTTCCAGCTTGGGTTGCAACACCTCAAACACAATGGACATCTGTTCAATGAGCCTTGGGTGTTCTGTCTGTGTGTTATCTCTCAAAGTATTTGTGTTAGCTGGAGGCTCCAGAATATGGGGTTGTGAGAGGTTTGTGAGGGTTTGATAGGTGACAGCTGCAGGGGGAAAGCAGATGAAGAAGTAGGATTGAACAGAGACATTGACCACAATTCAGGACTGACAAAATCTCAGCCATCTCACAAGAAATTTTGGAATAAATGTTGCCTGTTGGAGAAACTCCAATTACGCAGACAGAGAAGTAGTCCTACAGTTGTTGCTAGGGCATGCCCTCAGGCAGCAAGGTTGAAGAGTTTCTTAGGGTTCTAGTAGATGGATGACCTCAAATGACTACAATATCTGCAACTAAGTGGAAAATGTTGTTTTTAATTTTTTTTTTAAATGTAGCTACGTTTTTTAAAGATGGCATCTCATTTAGCCTAGACTGTCCTGGAATTAATTCACTATGTAGCACAGGAGGGCAACAAACTCATGGCGATCCTCCTGAGTCAGCTACTATAACCACAGGCCCCTCATCCTTTTTGGACAGGGTCTCACTCTCTAGTCCTGTGTACCCTGGAACTCACTAGGTAGACCAGGCTGGCCTTGAACTCAAAGATTCAAGTGTCTCTGCCCTCTGAGTGTTGGGAATAACAGCTGTGAGTGCCACCACCCAGTCCATATATTTCCATTTTGAAGGCTGATCCTGGCTGTATCTTTCTCTATCTGCTCTGTTGTTCAGTCACCTAGACCATGGCACTTTCTTTGAGATCCAGTAAACAATTGATGATAGATCTTATAATTGCCATGTTTATTTCAAAAGACAGGCTCTCATAGCTAGAAATGACCTTAGAGATCAACTTAATTTACACATGGGGGAACTAAGTGTGCTGAGGTAGGGAAGGGAATTGTTGGATAAAAATGAACAATTCAAGATGGCACAGCTAACTATAAAGAGGTGACCAGAACCCAGGCAACCTAAATCTTAGGAAAAAGCTTGCAATTGCCTTAAGAAAACCTTTTATTTTTATTTTGTTTTGAACAAAGTTGGAGTTTATTAAGAATAAGCATTAAAGTTGTGTGTCATACTTCCTAATGTAATTTCACCACTTGGGAAGTAGAGACAAGAGAATCAAAAGTTCAAGACTATCCTTAGATACATAGTACTTTGATTCTGCTAGGGCTACAGGAAACCTTGTCTCAAAAAAAGAAAAGATTAAGTAAGTTGTTTGTATTTGTTTGTGGGTTGGCTTGTTTGTGAACTTTTGTTGTTATTATTGTTGTTTGTTTTATGTAGCTCTGGCTGGCCTGGAACTCACTATGTAGACAAGGCTGGTCTCAAACTCATAGAGATCCACCTTCCTCTCTGTCCTGATTGCTGGAATTAAAAGTATGTTCTACCACACCTCTCAAGATTAAGTTTAAATATAAATTTAAGCAAAAAGGGAGGGGGGATATAGAATGGGAGGAGGGAAGAAGAGACCCACAAAAAGACTGACTTAAGAATCAATTGTACATACCCAAGAGTAGGTTTTGATTTCTTCAGAGAATCACCAGGGCTTCCCATTTTGAAAATTAATGGTGCTAGTCAGTGGTGGTGCACACCTTTAATCCCAGCACTCAAGAGTCAGAAGCAGGCAGCTCTCTGAGTTTGAGGCTAGCCTGGTCTACAGAGTGAGTTCCAGGACAACCAGTAACTTCACAGAGAAAGCCTGTCTCAAAAACAAAAGAAGAAAGGAAGAAAGAAAGAAAGAAAGAAAGAAAGAAAGAAAGAAAGAAAGAAAGGAAGGAAGGAAGGAAGGAAGGAAGGAAAGGAAGGAAGGAAGGAAGGAAGGAAGGAAGGAAGGAAGGAAGGGGAAGGAAAAAGGAAGGAAGGAAGGAAGGAAGGAAGGAAGGAAGGAAAGATTTAATGAAATGTCACATGCAAACCGATTAAAATGAAGAAAAAGTAACCAAATTTATTTTAAGAAAATTTTTTATTTTGATTATTCTTCTCTAATACATTGCATCCCAACCAGTTTTGTCTACCTCCACTTCTCCAGTTGCCCCCCACCTCTCTTCTCCCTCATATCCACTCCTCCTCTGTTTTTCTTCAGCAAAGAGCAGGCCTTCCAGGGATATCAACTGGACATATAGTAAGTTACAATAAGACTGGGTAGAGACCCTCATATCAAGGCTGAATGAGGCAACCCAGTAGGAGGAAAAGGGTTCCAAGAGCAGGCAAAAGAGTCAGAGACAGCCCCCACTCCCACTAATAGGTGTCCCACAAGAAGATCAAGCTACTCATTCGTAACATATATGCAAAGCAGTGCCGTGCAGCCTCCCTGATTTTCCATTCAGTCTCTATTAGCCCCTATGAGCCCTGCTTAGTTGATTCTGTGGGTTTTCTTATGGCATCCTTACCCCTCTGGCTCCTACAATTCTTCCTCCACTCTTTCCCCAGGGTTCCCTGAGCTCCACCTAATGTTTGGCTGTGTATCTCTGCATCTGTTTCCATCAGTTGCTGGATGAAGGCTCTCTGATGATGATTATGCCAGGCTCTGGTCTATGAATATAGTAGAGTATCAAGAACCATTTCATTAACTTCTGCTTTCCAGTTGTGTTTGGTTCTATCCTCGCTCTCTGGGCTGCCTAACCTCTGGTTCCTGACCATCCAGGCAGTGTCAGGCATAGGCTCCCTCTCCTGGAATGGGCTACAAGTTAGACCAGAGTCATTCGTTGGCCACTCCTACAAGTTCTGTGCCACCATTTCCCTAGCACATTTGCAAGCAGGGCAGACTGTAGATAGAATGTTTTGTGACTGGGTTGATGTCCCAGTCCTAGCACTGGAAGTCTTGCCTGGTTATGGAAGATAGCTGGTTCAGACTCTGTATCCCACATTACTAAGAGTGTTAATTATGGTCACCCTCACAGGTTCTAAGGAATTTCCACTAAGAAGATTCTTGAGATTTTATGTAAAAGAGGAATATGGTATGTACTCACTCATAAGTGGATTCTAGCCATAAACAAAGGACATTGAGCCTATAGTTCGTGATCCTAGAGAAGCTAAATAAGAAGGTGAACCCAAAGAAAAACATATAGTTATCCTCCTGGATATTGGACATAGACAAGATCGCCGGGCAAAAGTTGGGAGCACAGGGGTGGGGGTGGGTTAGGGGAAGGGGAGATGTGGAGAGAGAAGGGAGAAGGGGAGGACTGGGGAGAGCTTGGGGGAACGGGATAATTGAGATGGAGGAAGGGTGGATATGGGAGCAGGGAAGAAGATATTTTAACTAAGGGAGCCATTTTAGGACTGGCAAGAGTCTTGGCTCTAGAGGGGTTCCCAGGTGTCCAAGAGGATTTCCCCAGCTAGGTTCATGGGCAGCAGAGGAGAGGGTGCCTGAACTGGCCTTCTCCCATAGCCACACTGATGAATATCTTGCATATCACCCTAGAACCTTCATCTGGCGAGGGATGAAGATAGAGACAGAGACCCACATTGGAGCACTGGACTGAGCTCCCAAAGCCCAGATGAAGAGCAAAAGGAGGGAGAACATGAGCAAGAAAGTCAGGACCATGAGGGGTGTGCTCACCCACGGAGACGGTGGGACTGATCTAATGGGAGCTCACCAAGGCCAACTGCACTGGGTCTGAATGAGCATGTGATCAAACTGGACTCTCTGAATGTGGCTGACAATGAGGGCTGACTGAGAAGACAATAATAATGACACTGGATTTTTATTCTACTGCATGTACTGGCTTTTTGGGAGCCTAGTCTGTTTGGATGCACACCTTCCTAGACCTGGATGGAGGGGGGGCCTTGGACTTCCCATAAGGCAGGGCACCCTGACTTCTCTTAGGACTGGAGAGTGAGGAGAAGGGGGAGTGGGAATGGGGAGAGTGGGAGGGAAATGGGAGGATGGGAAGAGGTGGAAATTTTAAATAAATAAATAATAATAAAGGGAAAAAAGAAATAATGCTCATGAAAATGCCATTTCTGTGTTTATTTCTAGAATCACCACTGATCTATTTTGTTTTACCAAAAAAACCATAGTGACATGCTATTTTAATACCATTAAACTGGGATTGGATAAAATACTTGCATCCAAGCATGAAAACAAGAGAGTTCAGATGCCCAGTATCCATGCAAAAGCCAGCCATTGGTAGCACAGGCTCACCCTAACACTGGAAGGGATCAGGCAGAGACAGACATCAGACTATCTAATTACTTCAATCACTTATGTTAAGTGTGGACATTTTGTTGGAAAAAGGCCATCATTTACGGTCTACATGGGAGAAAACCCTGTTTATTGTCATTAGCCCTGATGAAGGACTGATTTGACCTCCAGTATTTCACCTTTCTACTGATTTCACCTTTCACTATTCACTCACGACACCGCTCTCGAGAATGAAAACAATGTTTAAATGGATCCGCAAATGACATTCCCACTTGGAACTTTTTCTTTTTAAATTTATTTATTTTTATTTTATGTGAATGGATGTTTTACTTGCATGTTGTGTCTGCACCATGTGCATGCACCCCTACAACAGGTGCTGAGAATCAAACCTGGTACCTTTGAAAGATCAATCAATGCTCTTAATTGCTGAGTCATTTCCCTAGTCCCTCACTTGGAACTTTTTATTTATTTTCTGGACAGGTTTCATGCATGTGCATAATGAATTTTATTTTTGCCCCCATTGACCTCTTCCATCCTCCTACTGCTTCCAGTGAAACCCTTCTTCCCAAGCAATCTCCTCCCACTTCCTTGCCTTTTGTGTGTATTTGAACCACTGAATTTCATTTAGATTGTCTATCAACATTTCATCTTGGATGGAGTAGGAGGCTCATGTGGACTTGTATTTGGAAGTTTTAAGATGGTCTTTATTCAGGTGAATCAAGGAAATCAAACTGAAGACCCAGATGAAAATCCATACATTTATGGATGCCTGATTTTTAATAAAGAAGCTAGAAACACACAATGGAAAAAGAACACAACTAGTAAATGATGCTAGTCTAACTGGATGTCAGCATGCAGAAGAATGCAAATAGATCCATACCTATCACCACACACAAACCTCCAGTCCAAGTGGATAAAAGACCTCAACAGAAATTCAGATGTACTGAACATGATAGAGGAGAATGTGAGGAATAGCCTTGAATACACTGGGCAGGAGACAACTTCCTGAACAGAATACCAGGAGCACAGGCAATAAAATCAACACTAAATAAATGGAATCTCACGAAACTGAAAAGGTTCTGTAAAGCAAAGGATACTGTGAGGAGGATAAAACAGCAGCCTACAAAATGGGAAAAGATTGTTACCAACCCCACATCCAACAGAAAGCTAATATCCAAAATATATAAAGAACTCGAGAAATTAGACATCAACAAACCAAATAATCTAATTAAATATGGGATACAGATCTAAACAGAGAATCACAATAGAGGATTCTTAAATGGCTGAGAAACAAAGAAATATTCAACATTTTTAGCCATTGGGAAAATGCAAATCAAAAGTACATTGAGATTCCATCTTACACCTGTCAGAATGGCTAAGATCAAAAACACAAGTGATAGCTCATGCGGGCAAGGGTGTGGAACAAGGGGAACACTCCTCCATTGCTGATGGGAGTCCAAAGTTGTACAGCTACTATGACTATCAATATGGTAGTTCCTCAGAAAATTGAGAATGAATCTACCTCAAGACCAGTTATACCTCTCCTGGGCATATACCCAAAAGGTGCTCCATAATGCCTCAGGGACACTTGCTCAGCTATGTGGGAGTAGGGGGTGTCTCTGACTTTTTTTTAACCTGTTCTTGGAACCATTTTCCTCCAACTGGGTTGCCACATCCAGCCTGAATATGAGAGTTTGTGCCCAGTCTTATTGTAACTTGTTATGCCATGTTCAGTTGATACCCCTGGGAGGCCTGCTCTTTTTTGAAGGGAAACTGAGGAGGGGTAGGTCTAGGGGAGAGGGAAGGTGCAGGGAGGACTGGGAAGAGTGGAGAGTTTCCTTCAGTCAGGATGTAATGTATGAGAGAAGAATAAAAGAAGAAAGGTAGGCTCTGTTACCTTTCATTTTGTTTTTGCTATGGTAGAGATAGACATCGTTCAAACATGTGAGAATTTCCAGCCCTCTTGAAGCACTTTCAGTTCTTTTAGCTTGTAAAGGTCAGAAAGGGGTGTGTGTGTTGCAGAGTGAGGGCCAAGGTAGCTGATGAGTCAGCCCACCAGGCTGCTGTCAAACGTCCCCAACTGTAGAGAGATGTGAATTCGGTTTCGGAACTCCAGCACTACAGGACTTCCCACAGCATCAAGACTGCTCGATCTGCTGGGAACCTGCCATTTCTGCCCCACCCCCCACCACACACACACACACACACCACTAACACACCACCCGATAACCAACCAGTGCTTATGTGAGGCTATACACAGTACAAAGGGCCCAGCCACATCTCCTATGTATGTAAAGAATGGTAAAGATTTTGTAGGTGGGGGGTAGGGTGGAACATTTTAAAATTGCAAAAGTAAAATGGCCAAGTGGATGTTAAAAGGCTCTTTGGAAGTCATGTGGGCAGCTGAAAACAGGACAGATCTGGAAGTCTAAATCAGAGGGTGAATAGCAGCAGCTCATCGGGACAAGAATCTGTCTGTGTGTCAGAGGAGCACGGAGTCTGCCCGTCGACGTTCTTTGGTCCCCTCTTAATTGAAGTGGGAAAATTGGCAGCCGTTTGTATTTTTATTCAAGAGTAAGTTTCGGGGTTTCGTAGCTGAATGATAATGCTACCCTCAAGATTGTTTGAAAGTTTAAATGAGATAGTGGGTGGCCAAAATCAACTCAAGACAAAAAAGAAAATACTTAGAATGCAAGCTAGTGGGATCTAAAAACAGCATAATTTTATTATTCTTCACACTTTGCGTTGTTGAAGAAGAGCAAGAATGTCATAGATAGGGAAGACTGATGGCAGGGGCTTCCAGGGTCATCATGTGGCAAGTACCCAGGTCACACAAATATGATACATCTACCAGACTGGAACGATAAAGTAAACCTCACCTTGTCCCTCCAACTTAAAAAAAGCAACTGTGGGCATCTGCATGGATGACCCTAACAGTTCAGTGCTTAAAAGAAAGTCACTGTCACCCAGATATTGTTAACTCTGAGCTTCGAGATGGGTGTACCTAGTTTGTATAGGCTAGATAGGCTCCTTGAGGATGCTACAAGGACCCCCAAAGTCCAATTTTGTACCTATTGGGTGTTAGATGCCATGATCCTCATCTTCAGAGCAAGGCATTACAGAAACTCATGGAAGTGCAACCAAGAAATGGCATGAATCTTCTAGAATAAGTTCTGCTCCAGCAGCAGGGCCCATGCTGGAACAGGGAGTTGGTTCAATCTCCATCTCAGATTTCTCAACAATGCCCCTTCGAATCAGTTTTCTGGAACTGAAGAACTAAATTTTCTAAGCAAAATATTTTATTAAGGAGGTCCAAATGGAGATTTTCCAGCCTCTCCCTAAAGTCTGGAGTCCAGACTTTGAAGATGGAGGGAGTCAGCAGCCTCAACCAGTTCCCTAATGGGGAGAGAGCCTTCTGCTTTATCATTTTTATTTGGCTTTTCTCTGAGGCTGGAGTGAGGTTGACTGCAGTCTGGTTTAAGCTGGAACTTTCTTGAGTTGTTATGATCTCTTGATTTAGTCAGAAAAGCCAAACAGCCTCCTAAAATCCCATGAGCTCAGGTATGGTTTAAGGACACTGCTTGCAAAGCAGAGAGCTCATGGCTTCTAAGGCAGAGGGCAGAGGACACAGGGAGGAGGAAAAATGACCAGCAGGTGGATCTTTGCGCATTCCACCCCACAACAGCTCCTTCCAACATTTTATAGGCTGAGGATTTGCTTCTGTGGGAAACCCCTGCCATCGGGCACGGTTGCTAAGGAAAAGCAGAGCAGAATTGAAAAGAGTAGCAGGGACAAAAAGCGATAGTAAATTCTTCAGGGCTTCTGGATCCACAGTAGAAAAGCACGATCATGCTGAGCAAAAAGGAATTCTGTTCTTCCCAGCAAGGCTAATAAAAGTAGAGATCTCTTCTTCTCTCTGGAGCCTGACTTCCTGGAAAACAGGGCAAATGTCATGGTGAAGAAGCTAGGTTTAGAATCAACTGAGCCGTCAGGCACGGTGACACGTGCCTTTAATCCCAGCACTCGGGAGGCAGAGGCAGGAGGATCTCTGTGAGTTTGAGGCCAGCCTGGTCTACAGAGCTAGTTCCAGGACAGCAAGAACTATTGCATATAGAAACCCTGTCTCTGAAAAAAATGAAAAAACAAAATAAAAAAGAATCACACGAGCTCAGGGGTGAGTCCAAGGTCACCAATGCCTAGCTATGTGGCCTTGGGGCACTTCTTTAGCCTTATCTGAACTCTACATTCCTCATGTTGAATGGATGTATTAATAATGAGTACTTTCTATGATTCTAGTATAAGACCATACACTGGATGATAATGCCAGTTGTATTTCTTATCATACCTTCTTCATGTACTTCCTTAAGTACAATGTGTGAAACCTCAGAAAACAAGCACAAAACAACCCCCCCATGCTTACTTAGAGCCATATTGTCTGTGGCCTTGATTTTAACTGTATCAGTACCCCTTTCTCGTCGTTAAATCTAAATGATGCACTTCATGAACCACACTATGATATATATCATTTGCAAAAGTCTTTAAGATAAGAGAAATAATTCCACCAATTGTCATACTTTTTACTTAATTTTAAACAATTTAATTTTGACCTTTGCCTAATCGTCAAACCTTGTTACAAATTGTATCCTTTGATCAATGCAACTTAAAATGCCTTAAAATCAAATATGTATATTTGTCCTTACACAGATCCAAAGCATGTATTTCCCCTTAGCTACGTAATCCACTTGTTAGCTTCACTTCTGAAGTTCTTTTCTGGGATGTGGTTTAGGATTCTGCTTTACTGGTATAGAAGTCCCTAAGGCAGAGAATGTAGCAATGACTGCAGCCTGCAGTATGTCTCCTGCTGCTTCAGTCACCAAAGAACTATACAATGTCTGAGCTCAGGGACTATGCTGGTGGTTCTTATTTTTGTTCTTTGAGTAAGTTTGGGGAAAATAAAATGCTTTCTAAAAAGTCCTATGCTCTTTGTTTTTGGTTCTGTTTTATATTAGAGATAATAAGCCCCAGGGCCTGCTAAGAAAACACTCCGGGCCAGCAATCTATCACTGGGCTGCACTTCTGAGACACTTTATCCTGTTTCATTGGATAACTGTAAGTCTTAGTTAGGGTTTATATTGTTGTGAAGAGAGACCATGACTGTGACAACTCCTATAAAGGAAAACATTCAATTGTGGTAGCTTGGTTACAGTTTCAGAGATTCCGTCCATTGTCGCTATGGTGGGATATGGCAGCAGGCGGGCGAACTGGTGCTAACTACATCTTGATCAGAAGGCAACAGGAAGTAGACTGTCTCAATGGGAGTAGCTCGATCATAGGAGACCTCAAAGCCCACTCCCACAGTGATATACTTCCTCCAAAAATGCCACTCCTACTCTAACAAAGCCACACCCACTAATAGTACCACTCCTTGGGGGGGGGAGCTATTTTCTTTCAAACAACCACACTATAGCCAAGTATTATTCTAAGCATTCACTTACATTATTTCATTAAGTTCCCACAGAACCCCTATATGGTATGTCACTATTTTTATCTATCTATCTATCTATCTATCTATCTATCTATCTATCTATCTGGGTTTTTTGAGATAGGGCTTCTTTTTGTAGCTTTAGAGCCTGTCCTGGAACTTGCACTGTAGGCCAGGCTAGCCTCAAACTTGCAGAGATCCACCTGCCTCGGTGCCACTACCACCAAGTGGTGGTCACTAATTTTATAATAGTCTTATAAATGAAGCAACCAAGGCATATGGAGGTTTGCAAACTGTGACCAAGTTCCTGAGACTAGTAAGTACCATAGCTGGAATCGGAACCTTGAACTTAGTTAGGTTACATCAAAGCTCTCTTTCCTTTCTATCCAAACTGTTCTCAGTTTGAAGCTTCTAATTTTGAATTTAGTGTAAAGCCCAGGTTCCTGCCCTTGGGCCTCAGACACACTTTCCCTGACCACAGATTTAGTCCTGGGGTGGCTGAAAGCTGAACATCTGAAACAGCTAATCTTCATGGTTTCATTCATCTTAGTCACCTTGACAGATTTGGGTTCAGATGAAAGAATTCAGCAGAGTTGCTTCTCTGGCAAAGTGAGAGCATGTTCAAGAAATTTAGCAAAATACAAAGTGCATATTCGGACTCTGAAACTGAGATGAAACCAATAAAAACACTAATAGTGGAACCAAGGCTCTCAGAAGCTGCTGGAGACTCTAGTTGCTATAATACACACTCTTCACGTTTGTTTTCAGGGCACAGAGCTACACTGTGAAAGTCCAAACCCAGTGAAAGTTTACTTACTTTCATTGCCAAGACTGGGACTTGCAAATTCATGGCCATAGATTTTCTTATCTAGAAAAGAAGAAGAAGACATGAATGGAAATGGAATCTTGGGCTGGGAGCCTGTAGCACCCCAGAGATCCCAGATTGCCTGTCCTTCACTTTACGGACACAAAACGTGATTTCTCTTATCGGATGTTGAAAACAGAAGATTCTTCTGCTCGTGAAACATCCTTTAACAACTTCTTTCCATCTCCCAGACAGAGCTAATGAAGGATCTCTAATGTAGTGAATTCTGGACTATCAGACACCAGTGAATGCAAACAGTGTCAACATTGGTAGCGGAATGTGAAGTGTTTCTCCAGTTGAGGCTTAGAGGATAAACATTTCTGTGAATGTGTGAAGCAGTCTTGGCAATAGACAATGCCTGCATCCTTCTTTGGCCCTGATGTGCCTTGCTTATAGTAGATGCTCACTAAAGGTTTGCTGAATCAGATTGAAACCTTATAGAGCTGTTATGGTTGGGAAATGCTGATTTGAGCCATCTGCTTTCTAAGCAACTGTTGAAGCCGAGTTCTGCTGTGTGTATGCATAGATATACATATAAACACAGTTGTTCTCATTTTCGTTCTGAATCCAGTAAAAGATTTGTGAAAAAGAAGACAGAAATCTACATTTTCAGAAGTTTCCTAAGCATGCAATTTGCATAGTTTCTTTTCTCTCTATATAGCTAATCAAACTAGGGAAATAGTGGGGTCCCATTTTAATGGGAAATTTGTTTTTAGCATGGGACATAGTGTCAGACTTTGTGGGCGATGCTGAATTGGCCTTTTGTGGACTGTATGCTTATTCACAGCAAGGAGAACATCCAGTGGTTTCATTCGGGTGTGAAACCACAGATATGTATGGATAAGAAAGTTGTGGAAGAAAATAATTCACCCAGGCTACAGGATGCTAGAGGATGCAGCCTTGGCTTCATGAAAGAGTATGGTATATCTTATATCTATCAAGAATTTCACAAGAAAGGCAAATCTTCTGGCAGAGTGCATCACTATTTCGGTGAAAGTGTCATGCACGTAATTCTCCCCCATTCTTTTTCTTCCAAAAAAAAAAAAAAAAAAAAAAAACAGCAGCAACAAAGGGACTCCTGTTCTCTGGTGAGTTTTTTACATCTAGATTCAATTTGGTTTTTGTACAGGGAGAGAAGAAATGATAAGGGCACAGAAACCCAAAGGAAAGTGAGTGGGAGCCCAGGGTGCAGGAGGGAGTCACAGGCAGCCAGATACTGTTGTATCTGCAGTCAGCTATGGGGCGGCCTCTTCAGCTGCTCTGAATTTTAATGTGTGGAGCAGATGGTTGGTATAGATTGCCCTTGTTTTTGCCCAGGAGTCTGGCATCATTGCAAGTTGTCCACCTGTTTGGAGAACAGAGTTAAGAGCCTGTAGGTACGTCAATAGAGCTCTGTTTTGCAAATAGATTATTCAGTGGAGTGGAGGTAAATATGAGACTCTATGATTTTAGGCATAAGCCCATCATTTTTTCCAGGACAAAGCCAAGGCAACAGACTGGGGAGATTATTTCAGGCCAAGCCTGCCTGTCTGACTGTCTCCTTTAGCCCATAAACTGTGTGTGTCAATGTGGCCTAGTGAAAACATATGCAAGTTTTAAGTAAAATCACGCCTCTTGACGGCAGCCTCATCTATGTCCAGAGTGGCGGTATTTGTCTTAGTCCCTTATGCCCTGCCAACTCACTGCCAACCACAATGATCTTGCATGTATCTGTGAGCATTTCCTTACAGTGATCTGAGTTGGGATGCAGGTTCCCGTGCAGGCCCAAGCTTCCAGCTATATTGGCGGGGTTGCAGTTCTCCCTGGCGGCAGGTTCCAGAGGACGGTTTAGGTATCTATCCTGCTGGAGTAAATGTAGGAAGGACCCGCGTCTCCCGTCAGGGTAGACCACTGGAGCCAGATGCCTGTCGGGAAACACACGAAAGTAGGCAGGCTCTAGGAAATCTGGCCTCGCTAGGGAGTAAAAATGCCACATCTCTTGAGGATGTGCAGAGGGGGTCTTGGGAACAGGCAGCGGATTCTGATCTAGAGCCTTAGGACCACATTCATCCAAGCTGCTGCTGCTGCTGCTGCTGCTGCTACTGCTGCTGCTGCTGCTGCTGCTGCTGCTGCTGCTGCTGCTGCTGCTGCTGCTGCTGCTGCTGCTGCTGCTGGCGCCATTTGCAAGAAATGCTTCTGGCCGTGGCTTTGTCCCGGAAGATGTGAGACTCCACTGATTCGGGGGCATGCTGCTATCTGGAAAAGATTCAGATAATATGTTAAGTATTTTCTCCAAATGTTCAAAATAGAAGTAATTTACTATACATAGTATACATAAATATATAATTTATTGTTATTATTTTGTTGAGAGAGGTGTGTATATAAGTCCAGGAGGCCAGACAATAACTTTCAGGAGTCACTTCTTTCCTTCACTGATGGGCTCAAGGGATTGAGCTGAAGTCATCACACTTTCTCGGCAAGAGGTTTTACCCACTGAGCAATCTCTCTAGCCCCATAGTATATTTTTGACTTAAAGTAAGCAGAAAATGTTTTTAAAAAACCCACACTAACCACAGTGTCCATAAGTAGCTACTGCCACCTCTAGATTTGTTTATATTCTTTTTCAGACTGGTTTTGCTTCGTTAAAATACCATGACTATCATTGAACATAGTGGCACATGCTTATAATTTCATGCTCAGGAGAATGAGGCAGGAGGATTGGCTTGAGTTTAAGGCCAGCCTGGGCTATACAACGAATCTAAGAGCACTCTGGGCTACAGCAGATGCAGTCTCGAGAAACAAACAAAACAAACATCCTCCCACAGCAATGAATGGAGGCAAACATGGGCCTTTTTCAAGTTACTAATTTTAATGCCATCATTTCCTTCCACAAGATTTATGCACAAGCTTAAGCCCAGAAAAATTAAGGCAAAAACATTAAACATTTGTTTCTCTCTCTCTTTTTTTGACTAGATCCAGAATGCTTGCAGAAAGATACAATATGATTTAGAACAAGCTAAAATGGAAGGGCATCCCATTTCAGGGCGTGACACAGAGGCACAGCGGTTTTGTTCTGTTCTGATTTGTTTCGTTTTTCATCAGGACCATTTTCTTTTGCTTAAGGAAAAAGTTGGATTTTAGTTCTTTTTTACTAAAGAAGTCTTTTTATGGTATCAAATTATTTGAAAGATTACCTTACTGCTAATACAAACACTAGTTTATAAATGGCTGTGTACTGTTCTACCACAAGTCAGTAATAGACTAACAAAGGTTCCCTTTGTGGAGAGCACCGTTAGTTGTTTCCATTTCTCAATTATGTTACCCACATCTCAGTGAACAACTTTGTACCTGCATCTTTGCACCCGCGTGAACATTGGCTCCATAAGAAGTCTTCTGTAATGAAGTTTTTGTTTCGCTGCTGCTATTGGTTCGCCCTCTTGTAGAGCTGGTACTTTAAATACGGCAGATGGGAGGACTCCACAGAACTGTATAAAGCAATTAGTTCTTACCTGTCTTGGTCTGAACCCAATCTTAGGCTTGAAAATGGTAAGAAACTGGGCCATGGTAGCTAAGCGTAATGGGCTGGTAGGAAACTAAGCAAGAACAGTGAACGCTGGATAGGAAAGCAGTTGCTTCATCCTCACTCTGCAACAGCAGAATGGTTGGAGTCAACAGGTGACCCTACTTCCCCTTGTCAAGGTCACGTGGACTGACTAACAGGGATGGAATCTCCTTGGGTTCCTATCCCAATTGCACCTAGGACATAGCCGACTCTGAGATCTCAAATGTCTACCATAGCTCAGACCATGAATGAATGTTTTCCCATTCTCAGCATCCACTCAGGCGAGAGTGGAGAAGGATGTTCTGTCAGGTGAGCTTGAATCCTGGAGCCTCTCATCTACCTAAGATAATGGAGGAGTGGGCAGGGAGGGGAGCGTGACTGGAATGGCAAAAGCGAATCTGTCTGAGACACTGCTTCCCTTTCTCTCCGCGAGCACCTCTTTCAGCTCTCCTCAACATTTAGTTTGAATGGATTTTGTAAAAAAAAATGAAAAAAACCATCTTAGAGGCCAGCACAGTGCTGCTGGAGTATCCCTACCCACCATGGTAGCTTTGCCTGTTATATGAATGGCAAACGTAAAAGAAGCCAGATCACATATGACACAGGCATTCTGCTCAGCATCCCACATGCCTCCCATCAAGCAATGGTCAGAGTAGGCTCCTCTAATAAAATAAAAGACAGGGAAATACATTGCCATATAGTCCCAGGGGTAAATATTACTTTTGAAAGTTGGTATTTCTAGCTACTAGAACTCAGGGCACTGTGTACCTTAGAACAGAATGATTAAGCTGATTTCGTATAATCAACGTCTATGCTTCATATTTAATGGGAGTACTGCATGTCCTAAGCACAAATTAGAAACAAAGCCTGGCCTCTGACAACAGGGCAGTTTCCGTCTGGATGGCTTTACAGATCTCATACATATGCCTCGGGTGCTCACTGAATGTCTGGGATACGGAAAACAGGGCCACAGAAGGTTTCCAACGCTTCTCTTAACTGTTTCAGTTTCTAGTTAAGGGGAGTTAGGCAGTACCATTGTCCATTGTCCAAAGGCCCGTGTAGTCACTGGGGGCACCACAGTGCAGTTTACATGGAAGAATGTAAAAGTGCACAAGGGATTTCAATCTTGAAGTCATAGCACCCCAATATTGTGAGTGGTCTGAGGGACCTACTTTTCTAGATCTGGTTTGAATGCTTGTGGCCCATTGAGTGGAGACCCGTCATTGGGTGGGCTACTCTTTCTCAGAGTTCTTGGGCATCTATTCCTGTAGCAATGCCCATCTCCTCTGTGGGCATAGGGTGACACCTTAAACCATTCCTTGGACTTTCTCAAGGTTGCTGCTGCAGTGACTGTCTTCCCCAAGTGCCTCCTCTTAATTTCTTCTGGATGCATGTGCAAGAGACCCCAAGTGGTGACTGATACTTTCTCAAATCCAAATGACACGAATGGGCGGAGAGCATTTGAAGGCTTGGATTCAGAGCCACTTGAGGTAGATAGGAATTTTTACTTGAGTGAGAATATAGATGACTTCCACACAATATACTCCAGCCCTAAGCATCTAGGCCCATCTCGTAGTTCCACCCAAGACTCTAGAATTCCTGAGGCTGGTCGGTCTGAAGACCAGGAATATCCAGAAAGTCAGAAAGTTCTGCTCTCTCCTTCTCACTATTTAAGCTAAAGTGGTAGCCACTCCTCCCTCCTCATAAGAACAGCCAGAGATACCACCATTCCCTCCCATGCACACTTTGGAAACCCCAGAACCTTCAAGAAGGCCTTTGTTGTACTATAAAGTTTGCACTCAAATCGGGGGAATGGTCCCACCTCCATGCTTGGATGAGAGCCCAGACCTTCTATTCTGGACTACTCTCTAGACACACAAACTCTACCATCATCCTCTTAGAAACAGGAATCTCCAGGCTAGAGAGGATTCCCTTACTCTCTGGGGGCACCAACCTGCTTGTTTTCTTTACAGCAGTAGTTAAGTAATTTTATCAGTCACTCTCTCATTCACTCACTAATGCTCTTTCCCATTACCCAGTATGAATGGAGTTAGCTCATTTCTCCTCTCCACCATCATATCCCCGGGAATTCTCACCATGCCTGGCACATAGCAGGTCCTGGCTACATATTCCAATGAATGCACACACACATATATTCAAATACAAACTTTAGAGCATTTGAATACACATACCGCATGGCAAACACGTGTGTATGCTCACAAATGTGTGCATGCGTACACGTGTGCGCGCACACACACACACACACACACACACACACACACACACACACACTACTCATAAATCTTAGTTGAACCTTTCTGTTTTAAGGTGAGCAGGTAACTTGTCACTTTGTAACATTATAAAAGCATATACATATATATATATATATACACACACACACAAATACATATATGTGTGTATACACATATATATATATATAAAGATGATAGATAGATAGATAGATAGATAGATAGATATACACAAACACACTCACAATCTCTACAATTAGTAAAACTCTTGGCTGAGTATTTTACTCTGTTTGCCTTTACAAGGTGCTGAGACTGGGTTTATTTAGCTAATAGTTTCGGAGGAAGACAGATTATTCAAACACAAGCACTAGTGAAGACAGCCTAGTGAACGGGCTCATTACAGAAGTGTGTACAAGACTGATTACATGGGGAGATAGGAAGCCAGCTAACACCTCAGCGGTCAAGTTCACTCTTGTATAATAGCTCACTGTCTCGGTAATTGAGAACTAACACAGAGTCTCTTAGAGGAGCAACCCACCTCTTTTTATTTTTATTTTTAAAACAATCTTATTTTACATAACAATACCAGTTCCCTCTCCCCCTCCAGTCCTCCCACTCCTCCAACTTCTTTCTACTCCATCCCCCCATCCATTCCTCAGAGAGGGTGAGGCCACCCATAGGGAGTCAACAAAGTCTGTCACATCACTTGAGGCAGGACCAAGCCCTCCCCCATGTATCTAAGCTGAGCAAGGTATCTCTCCTTAGGGAATGGGCTCCAAAGAGCCCGTTCATGCAGTAAGGATAAATACGGGTTCCTCTGCTAGTGGCTCCACAGACTGCCCATGCCACACAACTGTCACCCACATTCAGAGGGCCTAATTTGGTCTTAGGCTGGTTCTGCAGTTGTCAGGCCAGGGTCAGTGAGCTCCCACTAGCTCAGGTAAGGTGTTTCTGTGGGTATCCCCATCATGGTCTTGGCCCCTTTGCTCATACTATCGCTCCCTCTCTTGGACTTGACTCTGAGAGCTTGACCCAGTGCTTAGCTCTGGATCTCTGTATCTGCTTCCATCAGTTACTGGATGAAGGTTCTATGATGACAATTAAGGTAATCATCAATCTGATTACAGGGGAAGGACAGTTTAGGCACCCTCTCCACTATTGCTTAGATTGTTAGCTGGCGTCATTCTTGTGGTTTCCTGGGAGTTTTCCTAGTGCCTGGTTTCTCGCTAATCCCACAATGGCTCACTCTTTCAAGGTATCTCTTTCCTTGTTCTCCCTCTCTGGACTATATCCGGTTTGATCTACTCAATCCCTCATGCTCCCCTCCCCACTCCCCTACCCTCCATCCATTCTTCCCTCCCATGCTGCCAATTAAAAAGATCTCACAGCTTCTCACATCAGCACACTGAAACTTTACTGGGGACACAATGTGTAAGAAAACTATAGCCTTGGTCATTCCATCAACAACAGTTTATCTTGAGGATATAATCAAAGATAAAAGCAAAATTTTAGCTTCAAGGATGCTTAAAGTTGTTAATAATATACTGAAAGATTACTAATAATCTAGAAGTTATAAAATTAGTAAATGTGGTATATCTAAAACATTATACTCTCAAGCTATAAAACAGTGTTATACAATATGTAACAATGGCACAAAGATGTATCATTCTGCTATTGTTAAATAAAAATAGATTATAACCTATTTATATGCAAATTGGCTTTGTGTAAAAATTGAGGTGTGTGCATTTGTGGTTTCAAAATTTTCAAAAATGAATATACTATTTGAAGGTTAAAAAATTCTGTTTTTTGCTGGGCAGTGGTGATGTACACCTTTAATCCAAGCACTCGGGAGGCAGAGGCAGATGAATCTCTGAGTTCAAGGCCAGCCTGGTCTACAGAGTGAGTTCCAGTACAGGATCCAAAGCTACACACAAAAAAAATCTGTTTTTTTGAGACAGTTTAACTATTCTTTCAAGACTGACTCTGAACTGGTCTCAAACAATCCTCCTGCCTCAGCTTCCTGAGTATCTAGGACTACAGGCAAGCCTCACTGCATCCAGCTAAGCGATTTTTAAATCCAAAAACAAAAAATGACTTGATCTGTAAATAACCAAACTATGAATCACAGCTGTGAAGATAAATATATAACTGGATGATGGCCTTTCTCCTACCTCTCTCATCTGCTCTCCATCTCCTTTCCCTCCCCTTTCTTTTTTCCTCTTTCTCTGCTTTTAATACTAGTGCATTATAAGCCCATGTGGTACTCTGTTTGAAACACATACACACACACACACACACACGAACATACACAAGCACACATACCTTGGAGCAGGAAAGTCCAATTTTTGGCCTGCATAGTCTGTACATGTTGACTGTGCTTTTTGTCCACGTGGCTGGTGACACAAGTCCCTCCATATTTTATTCACTCAAGAGCAAAATACATGCTCTTTGAACTAACTAATGACGGAATCACATGAAACTTGAAGAATCATCTTAGAGATACAGTCCTATTCTGGGACACCAAGGAGTCCTTCTCAGTCCTATCCTCTTTTTCATAGTCTTTCTTTGCTAGACATACAGGTTACTTTCTCTAAGAGTTTGGATGCAGAATGTAGGTTTGTATCTTCAGGCTAAGTGGCCAACAGCACTACACAGGGAGTCCTGCCTTTGTGGCAAGATTCTAGACAGGTGATTGGACGATGCATCTCGGTTTTCTCACCAGAAATACGGGCACAGTAATCAATAGGGTTGGTGTGAAGATGCAGTAAGATAAGCCATATAACAGATTCCAGCAAAAGGCTTTCATATGATAGTCATGATATATATACATACGTATATATACATAAACATACACATGTAACCGAGGCCACTCATTCATTTTCCAACTGCTCACACCTGAATAATCACACAGAAACTATATTAATTACAACATTGTTTGGCCAATGACTCAGGTGTATTTCTAGCTAGCTCTTACATCTTGAATTAACCCATTTCTATTAATCTATATATCAGCATGAGGCTGTGGCTTACTGGTAAGAATTCTGGGCATCTTTCTCCTTCAGCAGCTACATGGCGTCTCTCTGACTCTGCCTATTCTCTCTCTATATATCCCTTCCAGCCTGGCTATATTCTGCCTTGCCATAGGCCAAAGCAGCTTCTTTATTAACCAATTGTAATAAAACATATTCATAGCATACAGAGGGGAATCCCACATAATACACATATATACATATTCACGTATACACATATATGCATATATGTGTATATACGTATATATGTATATGTGTGCCCTCCTAGTTACTGCCACCACTCCTAAAGGTAAGCACCATAGATTTGATTTGCTAGTATTTTATTAGTATTATTATTTTAAGCAAACTCCCCCCACATATCCTACACTGGCCTCAAACTTGCAATCACCCTACTTTAGTCTCCCAAGTGCTGGGGTTACAGGTATGTGCACTGCACTCAGCTAGCTTTGCTCATCTTTACATTGTCTAAGCTGTGGTCGATTTTGAGGAATGGAGCAAATGCAGTTATTTCTTGTGGTATCTGGCTCCTCACAGAGACTAGGGACACATGGGTCCTTTTTCTTACTGGAAAGGAAGGCACCGTGCTGACAGCACTCAAGGGACCACAAGCAGGTAGCAGGACTATATCATACATAACTATTCTCCATGGATGAGAAGCATGGTATTTCTTTCCCATCCCACGAATGGCAGCAGATAGGAAGCCTTTGAGGATGACTCCAGAGGACCTGCACAGGCTCAAGTCAGCACCCCTAACCTTCTCTTCGTAGGCTTTGAGCATGTTCCCAGGTCTAAGAATGCTCTTGGGACTAGGACTAGGAGGAAGGGGACAGGAAAAACACGTTAAGACAAGACCCCTGAGCAGCAGGACCATACCCTGCCTCGAGAAATAACAACTATCGAAGCTTTCCCAGATACTGACTCTGAAGTCCCCAGCATCCTCTAAAAGAGGAGATACCTCTAAGATCTCTTCCGCTATGTTCTTTCCCAAAGTACAACCATTGTATATTATACACATATAATTAAAAGAAATAAATAACTCGAACTTAGTGGAAGAAGCCAGGAAACTTGGTGGCCTTTCCATATAGGTCTCTGTGTTTGGACCTTGCATATCTGACTTGACAGAGTGCCTTTAGAATGTGGGAAAATCTTCTATGGGTGCCTGTGAATGGGGGCCTGTTCTCTGCCTGGCTGCATGGTGCCTGGGGTTGGCCTGAAGGGGTTAAGAGAATGCTAAGCAGCAGTCAGCAATGAAAGGCCACTTCATCAATTCTCACCATGTCTGAGGCTGCCTGTGTGTCATATAACACCACCAATGAGGACCTCCACCAGCCCAGACTTTTTTCATGGGGCCCTTCCTTGAGGCAACCAAGCCTAGGAGAAACCTGACTCCCAGCTATGATAAGAGAGACCTGGAAGGAGACAGTCTTCTCTTCAGTTGTCCAGTCAGTCAATAAAATATTTGCCTAGTCCCTAACCAAATGAGACAACATGTCAGGGCTCCGTGAGCCTGTCATGAGGAAAATGCAATATCCATGAAGCTAAGTGAAGAAGACAGCCCTCGTCTCTTTCCGGCCCAAGGAAGCTGGTTTACTAAGAAACAAGGCCAAGCCCAAGGTCTACTGATAGGCAGCAGCTCCCTAGATTTATATATGGTGAGATAAATCCCAGAAAACACTAGAACAGTCACCCAGCAAAGCACCGTACAACGTGCTTTGTACTTGATGTTCCCTGATCCTAATGCTTTGAATGTAGGCCATTGTAGCCATAATAATCATTCGAAACAGCCCCCACAAACACAGCCCTTGCGACTTGTCACTTGGTATCCATTATCTCACCGACTTCTTGAAGACATCCTTTTGTACTTTGATAAGGGTCCAGTTTAGCATCACGGGAGCAGGTACAGGCAGATAAAGTGGCATGCCCTGTGATCACAGGGAGTAGTCGAGCTGCCTGGCACCAGGCCCACTGGATCTAAGGCTCCGTGTCACAAAGTAGCCCTTCTCTGTGGTGACCTTGTCTGAGGACTCAATGTGATTTGTCTTGTCTGAAGCTCCCATTGGATCTTAACCTCTCTTGTAAGGTATTAAGAGGCACCAAGTATAGTTAGTTTATTGTGATTACAGGGGTAGGGGGGTCCCTGTGATTACAGGGAGATGATTAGGGATTCGATCATGTCATCAGAATCAGTACTGAATGACTGATTAAACTACAGGTGGCTTTATGACAAGAAGGAGAGAAGCCAGTAATATAGATAGTGTCCTGGTCCCTTGCTGTGTGACACACTGCATCACACTGCCTTGTGTCACCAATAGTGGAAATGGGCCCTTGACCTTGGCTCAGAACTCTATGCCAAAACAAGTATTTTTCTTTTCCCTTTTTGAGACAAGGTCTCATGTACCTAGGCTGGCCTTGAACTCCCTATATAGCAGAGTATGATTTTGAACTCCTGGTCTTCCTGTCTTCATCTTCCACATGCTAAGATTGTAAGGATGTGCTACCACACCCAGTTTTTGTGGTGCTGAAGCTCAAACCCAGGGCTCCAGGCATGCTAGAAAAGTACTCTACCAACTGAGCTCCACCCCCAGCTCAAATCCCTTTTCCTTGTAACATGCCCAGTCTGTGTCATTATGCTGTCCTCCAAATCACAGCTCCAGTCACCCAAGCAGTGTTTACTGAGTGGCTTCCATGAATCGGGCATCGTGAGAAGTAGTTGGAAAACAGCACTCACCAGACTGAGTATTCTCTACCATATCTCTTCCACATTGTTCTGACCCACAAGATCCTCTGAGAAAATCATATCGCTTGCCTAGAAAATTAAGTTCTAGGAAAGACGCAGATTCTGCAAAGGTCAGCACATCAGATACACGCTGATGCCTTGTGTACTCCAGAAGGAAAAAGGCAGGGTGACAGAGTCTACAAATAGATGTCCTTGCTTATGGTCAGGGGCTTCACGTGTCTGCTTTGCATAAATCGCCCGTCTTAGAGGCCATCCATCTGCCTATGAAACAAGGCATCCACAGCACGCCGGCCTGGTCACAGAAACAGTGAGCTCCTAACATCAGCAAGGCCTCAGGCCGCATGATCATGTTGAGAAGATAAAAGGAGCCACATTGCCCAACCCCATCGGGTGCAGGAGCCACAATGTCTAGAGTCCCTTGCGGAAGTCCAGAAACCATTACTCTAAAACCAAAAGATCATGAAACGGATATTCCACATACAGAAAAAAATGCATCGTCTGGGTCCAGATTATTTTTGTACAAATGCAATTATAAATTGCAATTTAAAGGGACCCATGAAGGCAAAAGTGCCTAAGGTCTATGAAAAGCATAGCACGACCCCTGATCCATGGCTTCCCCCACAAGCAAGCAATTTAATCACACACTGTGGCATGGCTCTCTTGAGCAATAGACACCCCTGACCTGTGACAGGTGGGAGAGAGATGTGGCAAGACTCCTCACGGGGCCTCCCTCTGGCTTTGCTTGCTAGATGATCCACTATTGGCTGGCAGGACTCTGGGCTGTCCTTTATCTTATCGTGGGTCCTTTGGTGTTCTTGCCCTCGGGCAGACAGTAGTAATAATAGCCCTGAAAGCTGGACCGAGTGGAGTGGCAGAGCTCTCAACACTATGCAGACTAGGAAACTCAGCACTAATACAGTCTTGGAAGCAGTGATTAGGTGACTAATCATTATCATAATGCATACGACTAAGCATTATCCATTTTACCCTAAAGGTCTCCATGATGTTTCTTAGCCACCCAGAAAGCCGAGATCAGGGAGTACCTCAAAGAGCTGGTCTTTGGGTGAAAGCCTCCTCCCTCCTAACACTCACCATTCCTGAGAATCACATTTTCACTGTGTCTGGAGGAACTCCATCCCTGTGGCCTCTTGAGCTTGCTCAGAGCTCTGGCGAAGTGCTCGTCCACCACACTGCTGATGTCCCCTTGGAAGTAGGTGAGAAGGACGCACTGGGCATTCCACTGGGTCTTCACTGGCTTTTGCCTGCTTTTGGGCATCCGGACACGAGTCTTCTTTTTTTCCTCCATGGTGAATGGAAGATAACACAGGAGATAACTGTGAACCAAAAGAAAAATGTCAATGGCCCTATTTTGCTGAGTAGCTCAGCTAAAGTTTGGGTAAATGGCACTCTTTTCTTTCTTTTGTAGACTGACACTTGGAAGTTTCAGAAGGACATTTTCATATGGATACATAATGTACTTTGACTATGTTACCCGTTCTTAAGGATATACAGTTTGCTCCTACAAGTACAGGTCCTCATTGGACCCTACAAGAAACCACAGGGTTCTTGATAAACAACATGCCCAATATGAGGGTTCAGGAAACAGCACTGCAAAGTTTGGCCAAGCACTCACTGATAGTGGCCTTCTCTGATAAAAGGGGATTATGAAGCAGCCAGAGTAGGCACGCACCAGGAGAGAAAATGTGGCACAGCATTGAGGCCAAATCACAGAGTGATTTGTCTTCTATAGAAGTATGTTCCTCCCAGATGCTTGAGCCAAAGTCAGTTACCACAGTCTAGCGAGAACCAGCTTCTAGACTGCCCAGGGTGTCCAGAACCACCCCCAAGCAGAGCCCCCTCGAGAGCTTGACAAGCAATCCAGGGTGGGCTAGACACTGTTCACCAGCACTGCTTTCCAGCCATACCATGTGTGTGCAAGAGAGTAAATCGCACCGACTCTCCCGTGAGACCGTCCTGCACAGAACCTGTCCATCTTCGAAATTAGCAATTACGGTAGCACCAGCCTGAAAGTCTTCATACACACATATTCGGAACCAAAAAGCGTCCCCGGGACTCCTTCTTTACCTTTAAACTCAACCAGACTTGCTGTGTACTCTGGCTAAAGATATATTTAATCTATCCAATCTTGTAAATTTAACATAGGTGTCTAGGGTTTAATAGATTGCCTCTCTGTCTAGTCTACGAGAGCCTATGTGTCATGGAGACTTTCTTACAAATTTCTTGATGACTGAGCACGTTTTGGAGCTCAGTGAACAGTAGCTGAGTGCCATTCATGTCCTAGAAGTACAATGCAAGGAAAACATAGAAGATTAGGAGGCAGAAGGCCTGAGGTTTTCCTCAGTGAATAACCTGGAGGTGGAGGATAGCAAATCCCTCTAGGCTTCGTATTATTCTTAGAAGAATTTGAATAGTGTGAATTCCTCAGCTAGTCTTAGATGGTTCTTTTATGGTTCAGTTATGCTGGGGACATTAGGAAGGAATCTGGCAACAAGCAGGGGATCTCTCTAAATTGTTTTCTTTTGTTTTGCTTTTCAAGACAGTGTTTCTCTGCATAGTTTTTTGCCTGTCCTAGAACTCACTTTGTAGACCAAAACTGTCCTTAAATGGGGAACCTTTCTAAACAGCTCTCCTTTGGGATCATTCTACCCCAGCCATACACACACAAATGCTTCTACATAAGCATCAGTAATAGTTGTGTGTACAATATCCCCCAAAGGGAACTGATTAAATAAGTCTATTACCAGGAAAGTGCATTTTCTGCGATGTACTCCTACCAGGAACTATTAGCAAAAAAGTAGAGTAAGCAACCACTACACACAACACAGGTAAATCTCATTATATTGAGTGAAAAGACCAAGTCAAAAATACCACATCCATGGTTTCATTTATATGAAAGAAGCACGGATTACCTATGGTGCTGGATGTCAGAAGAGTGGATGCTTGTGGCACAGAAACTGAAGAGGAAGGGGCAAGAAGGAACCCTCACCTCTATTGCCAGTGTCCCCTATCTTTTTCTCCAGTACCCAAAGGTGTCTAGCAAGGTCTCTTTATGCAGCCCAGGCTAATCTCAGATGTATACTGCTCTGGTTTCAGACGCCCAAGATTGGATTATAGGCCCTGAAACACCATGTGCTTGGTCATGTCTCACCGTTGTCTTGATGCGTGTGGCGGTTCCTACAGTTGTCAAAACTCATCATACGTGTATAGCTCAATAAGAACAGTAAAAACTCATAATATTGCACACTGAGATCTATTTCACAGCAGGTGAATTATTCCTCGATAAACCTACAATGTATATTCAGATTCTTGGAGTTGCCAATTCAAAAAAAAAAAAAAGGGATAAAGGAGCGAGTACGTGGAGACAGTGGCATTTTAAAGCTACAGCCTATATAAATAACACCTGTTTGTGCTGGAAGCTATCTGTATATCTTCTCCGGTGTTTTGATCTTTGAAGCAGATATTACTACCCCCATTTTAAAATAAGCAAAGTAGATGTTAGAGAGGGCAAAATAAAGTTAGATCGTGGCAAAGCTGGTATTCAAATTCAGGTCTCTCGGTCTCTAGCCTCTATCTACTTCTGACTATTCTAACTGATAAGTGGAAGCATCTCTCTCCCTGTTCTAGCCTCAGTGTCTCCATCTATTAAATGTGGGGATGGGGCGGACCTCTAGTCCTAAAAGGGCTGTGAGCCAGGACACTAAGGCAACCATATGTCTTCCCTAAAGGGATGCAAGCGAAGCCCCCAGAATTCTCCTTTGGGGCTTTTCTTGAAGGCGCCAACTTGTCTGCTGCTGCAGGTGCAGCTTAGTACCTCTGCAGGGACAGTCCTTTCAGCTCTACCCTGCCAGCACCCGCCTGCTTGTCTCAGGCTTGACACAGATTGCAATCTCTTAGCCAATTTCCCCTGAAGCCACACAGAAAGAACTGGCCAGATTCTTGGGATAGCATTTCTGATCTCGCTGGGTAGAGACTAAGAAAGCACATGGCAAATGACTGGACCAGAGAAAAGTCAGCCATCATCCCAGCCCACGTGGAGAGCTCACACTATAGGCTAGTAGAGACCTTGAATTGACCACAAATTCTACCACTGTTCCTCTTTCCTCTGCACACATATACTCAGCAACTTCTCTGGATCCAGCCTGCAAGGAATTCTCTGGGCTATACTTAACTCCATTGGAAACAGCAATTGATGAATATTTAAATCCAGAGAGTTATTCTGGGTGCTGTAATGTATTCATGTGGTTCCAGCATGCTGAGAAAATCAGAACAAGAGGACCACTTGAGCTTAAGAGTTCAAGACAAACCTGGGTAACACAGTGAACCCCAACTTAAAAAATGAGTGAATTGATTCTAAAAGGACACACATTCTGATAATTGTCATTTGGTTTAATCCTATGAAGAACTAAATTGCACAACATCCCTATGAAAAACTCGAGAGCCTCATCTTTCAATGAGAGAGGGATGGTCTGACCCAGGTGAAAAAGATACTGTAAAGCTGACTCTAAGGAGATGTCAGGAACAAAAATAAAGACCCTGAGTGTTCCAAGAAGACTTTGAAATATTATCCAAACTACTGTAGAACATCTTAGAAGAAGGAATCCAAAGCCTGAAGTCCAGCCTCCAGTCTGCCACATGAACACTCTAAAGACACGTTTACCACATTCCTGCAAAATGCATCAAGTACCGCTAAGCTGGGGTGCAGAGTCAGTGATGGTGGTTGTCACAGTGACCAACTGGAGTGAAATATGCACCCCCAAAAGCCATACTCAATCTCACTTAGCACAGTATGTCACGACCTCCAACTCACCCCCATGTGAATTTCCATCCGCCTTCCCGCCCTCCAGTTCCCAGCTTCTCTTACCTTAATTCTCTGCTATTACCTGAGACAGCAAAATTCTCCCGCTTTGGAGCAGCTCAGCAGCTGTGGAAGCAGGAGCTGGAGATGCGTACCCTCGCTTTAAAAGGTTCTACCCCTCTAGCTGGGGCTGAGGAAGGCGGTCCCTTCTAGCTATCCATTAAGAATGCAGAAAATGCACTCCAGCGAGTCAACCTGGTTGGGCACCTGCAGGAATGAGGAAAAGAGATAGCTATTTTTTATTTGTTCTTTTTTTTCATTAAAAAGCATGTTGTGGGATTGTCTCCTCAACTGAAAGCCAATTGTTTGCACAAAACCACTGTGCACAGAATCAGGCACATCTAAGACATTGTTGTGGGAGTTCCATCAAATTGATGTCACAGTAAATTTCGGGAACTGAGAGTCCACACAGCTTATCTCTAGTTTTTCCTCTCTCCTTGAAAAAGAAGGGGGTGGGGAGTGAGGCCAAATCCTGGTCTTGTCACAGCCTTCCAGGGGTTGCAGAGGGAGGGGCGAGTTCTCTGATCCTGCAGTAGATAGATCAGGGGCTCCTGTTTTTATTTAATTAAGTCAGCAGCGGCACCGTTTTGGCCTCAAAACTTGGATCTGTTCTTTGATCCTGTGTTAATTAGTTTTCTGTGAGTATGATAAAATGCTTCAGTTTTAAGTCTGTGAGTCACCACCCCCTTCTCAGGAGTTATCCGTCGGCTATCCTAAATATCAGCGATTTTCATAACTATTCATAACAGTAGCAGAATTACAGTTATGAAGTAGCAGTGAAAATAATTTTGTGGCTGGGGGTCACCACGACATGAGATCTGTGTTAGAGGGTCACAGTTGAGAAGATGAGGTGAAAGAGATGACTCAGCTTTTAAGAGCACTGGCTACTCTTCCAGAGGACCTGGGTTCAATTCCTAGCATGCACGTGGCAGCTCACAGTTGTCTGTATCTCCGGTTGCGGGAGGTCTGAAACTCTCACACAGACATACATGCAGGCAAAACACCAATTAACATAAAGCAAATAAATTAAATTTTTTAATAAAGAAGGCTGAGAAGCACTGACTTAAAGGAGTGACTTATTTTGACTGCACAGCTTCTGAGGTTACAGTCTGACTGAGCAAAGCATCATGGTTAGGGAACACATGACAAAGGAAGCGTCACTCCCTGTAGTGACCAAGAAGTAAATAGAAAGGAAGTAATAGGTCTCAATATTCTTTTCACGGTCACAGTTCCAATGCTCGAACCTCTTTCTACTAGGTCCCATCTCCTAAAGGTTCCACTATCTGCCATTATGTTTTAGCATATATATAAAAATCTTTATATATACACATTCTATATATGTATATATACTATATATCACCTGTACACACATATATGTTATATATCATTATATATACATATCTACAATATGCATTGTAGATATAATTGTATATTTATGTATATAATGATATAGGTAGATATCACCAGGTGTGATAAGTACTGTGAAGATAAAATCAGTGAGGAAGGAGAATTAGGAGTGCGGGAATAGGGTGCTCGTTCATACACCAGAGTGAAGAAAGAAATGCCCAATAATGTGACCTGTGAGCAGAACCCTGAGGGGAGAGAAGCATGTGGACCACTGTTTTCCTGATCCCTGATGGAAGACTGTTTACAAGAGGGAAGCTCATATGCTGTCTGCTCACAGTAACAGTGAGGAGACTGTGTGGCTGGGAAGGATGGGGGAGAGGGAAGTCTTAGGAGATCGTCAGAAATCAATACCCAGGGGATTTTTTTTCTTGTTGTTGTTGATGATGTTTGGTTTGGGGGGTTTTGGTTTTTTGAGACAGGGTTTACCTGTAGCTTCGGAGCCTGTCCTGGAACTAGCTATATAAACCAGGTTGGCCTGGAACTCACAGAGATCCACGTATCTCTGCCTCCCAAGCGCTGGGATTAAAGGCATGCGCCACCACGGCCCAGGGGATTTAAAGAAACACATCACAAATTCTAAAGGCTCAGTCTTCCAAATGTTTTCCAGGTGATGCTTTCTCACCATCACCAGGCCAGCATCATTTCTGCCCAGCACCCACCGCCACAGCCTCTTAGGTAGATTCCTGCACATCGCAACGGCGACGATTATTTCAGAACATGCACAGAACCCAAGAATCCTGCCTGCTTCTACCGTTTTCACCTTCTAACCCATCCTCCCAAGACAACCATGATATTATTTTAGAACATACAGAATCCCTGTGTAAAAGCTCCTACCAAATTTCTTTTGCAACAACTTAGCCTGCAAGGCCTTCCATGAGCCAGCATCTGCCTTGATCTCTGTTTCCATCTTTTGAAATTCTTATTAGTTTTAGGTTAGTATATAATGTAACAGATTTTATTATCACATGCTCATACATAATACATAATGACATCATTATGTTTTGTTGCCTTTTGTCTCCCTCTCTCACTGTCTTTCCTCATACCTGGTGTCCCCTTCTGGAAGGTTCCTTTCCTTCCCAAGATAGTAACTCACTCTGCTTTCATATCACATATATTCCATTGCCCTCTCTAATTCTCACTTTCCTTAAGATCAGGTTCCTTCCCTCTAATGATTCTCTTTCTAGTTTTGTGATGTTTGTGTGTGTGTGTGTGTGTGTGTGTGTGTGTGTGTGTATGTGTGCACGCATGCGCGCACGCGTGTTCCTGCACACCATGGAAGCACACATATTTATGCACACACACACACACACACACACACACATATATATATGATTTTAAATTTAGGTTCTGAATATAAGAGAACACATGCAGTATTTGTCTTTATGAATCTAGTTTATTTCGTTTAACATATTTATCTCCAGTTTCATTCATTTTTTGCAAAGGCTTTTATTTTTTATTTTATTCACGATTTTATTTTTCTTTATGGTCATGTAAAATTTTACTGTGTATGCGCACCATATTTTCTTTATCCGGTCATCCCTGATGAATACATAAGCTATATCTTGGCTATCATCATGATAGATGTGCAATCGTCTCTGTGATATATTGACTTAGGATCCTTTAGGTATATATACAGAAGTGGTATAGCTAGGTCATGTGGTAATTCTATCTGGAGATTTTCTGAAAAGCTTCCATACTTTATTACCACCTCTTGCTATTCTCCCTCTGCACTCCAGCGTACCGACCTCCTGGATATTTTAAACAGCTTAGAGACCTGCTCGCCTTTACTCTTGCTATTGTGATAATGCTCACACTCCAGGCATCCCCATGCCTTGCTCCCTCACTTCATTCAAACCACAGCTCAGTTGCTTCTCTCTAACTCCCCCACACAGAGCAAGAGTCTTTTTAATTCTCTGTTCTGTTCATCCACATTTTATTTCATTGTGGCACTTTCTTTGACCACATTGCATATTTGTTTAGAGTTTCTCGGGTCTTATAAAATAATGCCTGATACATGGTGGAGACTCAGTAAATATTGGGTTTATGAGAAAGGAAGAGAGAGATGAGCTATTAACATGTCTACTTAAGTAACTGCAAAGGTGATGAATCAATGGTCTGTACTAAGAAAACCCATGGTAAGGAGTCCAGACTTAATTGGTAAAAAAGGAGACTCTCCCAGTAGATGGAACGCTGGGGCGTTAGTGTGATGGTGAGGTCCAGAACACTGAAAAAGAGATGACAAGCACAGAGGAGAGAGAACTGCTCTAAGCTGAAAAAACGGTTTGTGCAAAACTCCTAAGGTGGAAGAGGCCTTTCAGATCTGAATAGCAAGACAAAAGGGGTATATTTAAGATATATAGATCTTTATTATATATATTTATTATATGTATATTTGTTTAATATATGTATATATCTTAAGGAAATAGAGGCCATAAATTTGAAAGAGAGCAAGGAGATACATGGGAGGTTTTAGAGGGAGAAATGGGAAGAGAAAAATGATATATTTAATCCCGAAATTAAAACAAATAATCAAAAATAAAAAGGGATACAGCACACACAGTAAAAAAAAAAAAAAAGAGGCCATGGATTAGAAAGAGGGAAAGGGGGAATACATAGGAGGGTTTGGAGGGAGAAAAGGGAAAGTGAAAATGATATAATTTTATTAGTCTCAAAAAAGAGCTGGGAAGACAGGCAAGTCCCAAAACGAACAGAGTTAAGTCCACATTGAAGAAGTTATATTTTACTTACAAATACTAAGAGTTTTTTGATGGGTTGTAGAGAAATACTTGTTAAAGAGTGTGGGGTGTGATTGGCAGCATCATTGGATGTGTGATTTTTGAGACAGGGTCTCTTTATGTGACCCTGGCGGGCCTGGAACTTGCTATGTAGGCCATTCAGACTTCTGCCTCCTGAGTGCTGGGATTAAAGATGTGTGTTACCACATCCAGACAATGTGCATTTTGAAAACTTCAGTCCAGTCCTGGATGAGATGGTTTCACTGCTGAATTCTACCAGAATTTCAAAGTAGAACTAATTTCAATACTTCCCTAACTGTTCCACACAATAGAAACAGAAGGAACATTGCCAAACTCTTTTTTATGAGGCTACAGTTACCCAAATACCCAAACCACACAGACACAACAAAGAAAGAGAATTACAGACCAATCTCCCTTAGGAGCACTGATGCAAAAATATTCAATAAAACACTGGCAAACCAAACCCAAGAACACATCAAAAAATCATCCACCATGGCCAAGTAGTCTTCATCACAGAGATGCAGGGATGGTTTAACATATGAAAATCTGTCAATATCATATGTGCAGAATGTGAAAAGTAGCTGGCAGGGGAGAAGAGAGAGTATGAATTAGAACAAAATAGAATCATGCATATGTACAAATATTCCCAAACTTTGTATGTCAACTTAGAAAATAATTGAAAAGTGGACTTACTATCCTCTCTGGGAAAGCAGGCCCTCTGTGTTTCTCCTCGCTAATTGCAATGTGCAGATCAGCATCTGAAAAGTAAAAGCAAAGAAAGGAAAAACACCCAACACTGGGAATCAAAACAATGAACCAGTTTACAGGAACAATGGACCAGAGCAACTGAATTCAGACCCAATATGTGAAGCAATTCTGGGGCTTTCTCGTGTAAAGCTCAATTCAAATGGCATTCTTTCAGCAGCAGCAACAGACACATTGCAATGCCCAGATCAAGTTCCTGTAAATCCTATAAGCAATATACCCCTCATTTCCACAAGTTTTTAAGAAATCAACACACCCATACAGAGTGGGCAATCACTTTCGATCAATCTTATAATGAAAGCCATCATCATGCTAACATATGTGATACTTAAAACTGGTACTTAAATTGTATCTTTTGCCATTTGAAAAGCAGGGTTGCTTCATGATTTTTTTATTTATAAGAAGAAGGAACTAAGCTCTCCTCTCTCTCTCTCTCTCTCTCTCTCTCTCTCTCTCTCTCTCTCTCTCGTGTGTGTGTGTGTGTGTGTGTGTGTGTGTGTGTGTGTGTGTGCTTGAGACAGGGTTTCAGTATGAGGCTTAGTCATAAACTTGCTATGTAACTCAGGCCAGTCTCAAACTACGATCTTCTTTTGCCAGGCAAAAATTGAGAGCTTGGGGGTGGGAGTAGGGTGGGGGTAAGGGGAGATGGGGAGAGAGAAGTGAGAAGGGAATGATAGGGAGAGCTTGGGGGAATAGGATGGTTGGGATGGAGGAAGAGTGGATATGGGAGCAGGGAAGTATATATCTTAATTAAGGGAGCCATTTTAGGGTTGGCAAGAGACTGGACTCTAGAGGGGTTCCAGGGCATCCAAGGAGATGTCCCCAGCTTGTTCCTTGAGAAGCTGAGGAGAGAGCGCCTGAACTGGCCCTATAAATAGCCATACTGGTGAATATCTTGCATATCACCATAGAACCTTCATCTGGCGATGGATGGAGATAGAGACAGAGACCCACACTGGAGCACTGGGCTGAGCTCCCAAGGTCCAAATGAGGAGCAGAAGGAGAGAGAACATGAGCAAGGAAGTCAGGACCGCGAGGAGTGCGCCCACCCACTGTGACAGTAATGGGAACTCCCCAAGGCTAGTTCGACTGGGACTGATGGAGCATGTGATCAAACTGGACTCTCTGAACGTGGCTGACAAGGAGGGCTGACTGAGAAGCTAAGGACAATGGCACTGGGTTTTGATTCTACTGCATGTACTGGCTTTTTGGGAACCTAGTCTGTTTGGATGCTCACCTTCCTAGACCTGGATGGAGGGGGGAGGACCTTGGACTTCCCACAGGGCAGGGAACCCTGACTGCTCTTTGGACTGGAGAGGGAGGGGAAGGGGGAGGGGGAGGGAAATGGGAGGAGGGGAGGAAGTAAAAAATTTGTAGTAATAATAATAATAAAAAAATTAAAAACTATGATCTTCTTGTCTCAGACTCTTGAGTATCAAAATTGCAAATATATGGTGCCATGCCTGCCTTTGATTAAAAACAAAATAAAGCACACAAAAGCTTTCCTTTCCTTTAAAAAAAGAAAGAAAATAAAATCTGTCAATTTAATGCACCATACAAACAAACTAAAAGAAAAAAACCACATGGTCATCTCATGAGATGCTGAAAAAGCTTTCAACAAAATACAACATTCCTTCATAATAAAGGTCTTGGAGAGATCAGGGATACAAGGAATGTATCTAAACATAATAAAGGCAATATACGGCAAGCTGACAGACAACATCAAATTAAATAAAGATAAACTCAACATGATTCCACTAAAATCAGGAGCAAGTCAAGGCTGTTCCACTCTCTCCATATCTATTCAATAAAGTACTTGAAGTTCTAGTTACAGCAATAAGACAACAAAAGGAGATCAAGGGGGTACAAATTGGAAAGAATGTAGTCAAACTATGGCTATTTGCAGATTATATAATAGTATATAAAAGTGACCCCAAAAACTCTGCCCGGGAACTTCTACAGATGATAAACACCTTCAGTAATGTGGTCAGATACAAGATTAATTCAAAAAATCAGTAGCCTTCCTATATACAAATGATAAATGGGCCAAAAAAGAAATCAGAGAAACATCACCATTTACAATAACCTCAAATATAAAATATCTTTGGGTAACTCTGATGTGTGATTCCCCTCTGTATGCTGTGAATACCATTGGTATTCAAAGAAACTGGCTTGGTCTGATAGGGTAGAACTTAGGTAGGTAGGCAAAACTAAACTGAATGCTGGGAGAAAGGAGGCAGAGTCAGGAGAAGCCATGGAGCTGCTGCTGGAAATAGAAATGCCAGAACTTTATTGGGTAGGCCAAGACCTCGTGGTGATGCACAGATTAATGGAAATGGGTTAAATTAAGATGTAAGAGTTGACCAATAAGAAGCTAGCGCTAATGGCCCAAGCAGTGATTTAAATAATATAGTTTCTGTGTGATTATTTCAGGGCTGAGAAGCTGGGAACTAACTAGCAACCTTTCCTACAACATAACTCTAACCAAACAAGTAAAAGACCTGTATGATGATAACTTTAAATCCCTAAAGAAAGAAATTGAAGAAGACACCAGTAAATGAAAAGATCTGCCATGCTCTTGGATAGGTAGAATTAATATAATAAAAATGACAATCTTACCAAAAGCAATCTACAGATTCCATGAAATTTTTATCAAAATCGCAACACAATACTTCACAGACCTAGAAAAAACAATACACCATAATGGGCAAACAAAAACAAAACAAAATAACTAAAATAATTCTGTACAATAAAGGAATATTAAGAGGCATCACCATCCCTGACTTCAAACTATACTATAGATCTATAGTAATAAAATCAGCTTGGTATTGGCATAAAAAAGACATGTGGACCAATGGATTGGAATCAAAGACCCTGACATTAATCCACACACCTATGAACACCTGACTTTTCACAAAGAAGCCAAAATGGTACAATGGAAAAATGGAAAACATCTTTAATAAATGGTGCTGGCATAACTGGATGTCAACATGTAGAAAACTGTAAATAGATCCCTATCTATCACCATGCACAAAACTCAAGTCCAAATGAATCAAAGACCTCAACATAAATTCAGTTACATTGAACCTCATAGAAGAGAAAATGTAAAGCAGCTTTGAATGCATTGGCATAGGAGACCACTTCTTAATATAATACCAGTAGCACAGACACTGAGAGCAACAATCAATAAATGGCACTTTGTAAACTGAAAAGCTTCTGTAAGGCAAAGGACATAGTAAATAAAACAAAATGACAGCCTACAGAATGGGAAAAGACCTTCACCAACTCCACATCTGACAGAGGGCTGATCTCTAAAATATATAAAGAACTCAAGAAACTAGACATCAAAATGCAAAACAATTCAATTAAAAATAGGGTACAGATCTAAACAGAGAATTCTCAGCAGAAGACTCTCAAAAGGCCAAAAGACATTAAATCAATTGTTCAACATCCTTAGTCATCAGGGAAATGCATAGAGAAATGACTCTGAGATATCATTTCACACCTGTCAGAATGGCTAAGATCAAAAATACTGAGGACAGCTTATGTTGGAGAGTCATGGGAACACTCCTGCACTGTTGGTGGGAGTGCAAACTTGTACAACCACTTTGGAAATCAGTATGGCGATTTCTCTGAAATTTGGGAATCAGTATACCTCAAGACCCAGCTATACCACTCTTGGGCATATGCCCAAAGGATGCTCAATCATACCACAAGGATACTTGCTCAACAATGCTCATAGCAGGCATTTTTCATAAAAGCCAGAACCTGGAAACAACCTCAGCTGAAGAACGGATAAAAGAAAATGTGGTATATTTACACAATGGAGTATTACTCAGCTGTAAAAAAAAACAATGACATCATGAAATTTGCAGGCAAATGGATGGAACTATAAAAAAAAACATACTGAGTGAGGTAACCCAGGCTAAGAAAGATAAACATGATATGTACTCACTCAGAAGTGAATATCAGATGTAAAGCAAAGGATAATCTAACTATAACCCACAGCTCCAGAGAAGCTAGGTAACAAGGAAGACCCTAAGAGGGGCAAATGGATTGCCCTATGAAGGGTAATTAGGTGAAATCTCCTGGGTAAACTGAGAGCGAGGAGGAGCAGTTAAGTGGAGGGGATGGGAAATGAGAACATAAGGGGGTGGGATGGTTGAAGGAGAAGAGGGACGGAATGGGAGAGCAATGAAAGAGAAATGTTGATAGAGAGATCCCCTGTGGGTTTAGGGAATAACCTGTGCTAGAAAAAGTTTCAAGAATCAATAAGGATGGCCCCAGCTATGCCTCGCAGCAATAGTGGAGAGGGTGCCTGAACTGGTCTTCCACGATAATCAGATTGGTGAATAGCGCAACTATCATCATAGTGCCTTCCTCCAATAACTGATGGAACCAGATTCAGAGATCCATAGCCAAGCATCAAGCCGACCTCTGGGAATCCAATAGAAGAGAGGAAGGAGGAAATATATGAGTAAGGGAGGTCAAGGTCATAATGGAGGAATAAGCTTGTGAAAACTCATGAACTCCAGACCAACAGCTGTGGAGTCTCCGTGGGAGACAATGGAGAAGCTATCTGAGGGGCCCCTGGCAATAAGACCAGGATCTATCCTTGTTGCATGAGCTAGCTTGTTGGAACCCATTCCCTATGGTGCGAAGCCATGTTCAACCTTAATGCAAGGGGAAGAGGCGCTTTCCTGCCCCAACTTAATGTGCCAAACTTTGTTGACTCCCTTATTCATTGGGAGGAGTGGATGAGGGGTGGGTTGGGGGGAGACAATGGGAGGTGGGAGGAAGGGGCTGGGAGAACTGTGCTTAGAATGTAAAACAACATTTAAAAAAATAAATAAAAAATTACAAAAGAATGTCAAGAAGTCATCAGATAGCATCTTATACCTGTATAAATGTATCCCGTATCTCACTGTATCTGCCTGTATAGTGGATACAACAATGTATTTTAAACTTGCCTGGAAAAAAAAAAGAAATAAAAGAGAATATCTGGAGTTTTAAAAAAATCAGTACAGCCATAGTGAGGCAAGGGACTAAGGTAGTCAGTGACTAGAAATAAGCAGAGGACTATTTTCATAACTTCGGGAAGGGACAATGGGAGCTGCATGTGCACATAAGTGGGTTTGAGAGGTCCCTATCTACACAGCCAAATCAACAGTCTTGGTACTTAGTTGCATATAAAGAAAAAAGGGGCCGGGCGGTGGTGGCGCAATCCTTTAATCCCAGCACTCGGGAGGCAGAGGCAGGCGGATCTCTGAGTTCGAGGCCAGCCTGGTCTACAAGAGCTAGTTCCAGGACAGGCTCTAGAGACTACAGGGAAACCCTGTCTCGAAAAACCAAAAAAAAGGGGATATCAAGGCAAACCCCTGGATCCAGGGACTGCACGAGTCAGTGGGTGAGTGTGTCTTTTTCCCTAAACTGGAAGGCTGTTGGTTTGGAAGGAAAAGGCAAAGCTCCATGTTGAGAATGCTCTTTTGAAGAAGCAATGAAAATCCCATCAGGGCAGATGTCCGAGTCAGAAACATCACTGTAGGGTTTTATAATTTCCTTTTTTAAAACAAAAAATATCACAAACACTATTGAGAAGGAATGGACAAGGAGGTAAAGCAAAAGGAAGCCAATACCTTAGAGGCAGGCTGCCAAATAGTGCTAAGACTCAGATTTGGAGAACTGGGACTGGAGAGGGTATGTTAGGAAGAGCTGTATGCTTATGTAACAAAGACAAAGAGTCAAGAGGGATGCAGAAACGGGAGAGGAAGAGCTCGTACTGATCACATACAAAGGCCTTTGTAGGAGTTTGGAGGGGAGAGAGGAGAGAAATAGAATAGAATGCAGGATGAGGAGGGTCTACTGTTGCTTCTTTTAATTAAAGGAATAGATTTTTGTGTGATTAAAGACCAATGGAAAGAATCCAGCTGGGAGCAAGAGGTTGAGTGTGCTAGAAAAATCATGTTGCTTGCAGGAAAATTAATCAAGTAGAGATAATCATAGTAAGCAAATTAAGCCAATCTTAGAAAAAAATGCCATATTTTTTTCTTATCTGTAGTTCCTAGGCTTTATATCATCAGATAAAATCATGCACATATACATAAAATGACAAAATTGCCCAGAGGAATAAAGGAGACATCTAGGAGGGAAAGGAAAGGTTAGGGGGTACGGAAAAGGGAAGATACGCAACACGCACTATAAAAATGTACGAAAAATGTAAAGGAAAAGTAAATTTTAAAAATGGAGGTGTCATTAACAACATCAAACAGCAAGGAAATCAGTGTGAGAGGATGGGCTTGAAAGGCAGGTGGAAGGACTGGATTTCAGAAGAAAGAGGCACAGCAGTGTTTTAAGAAGAAAGGGGTTAGGAAGCCCACAGACAAAACGAAGTTTAAGGCTTGGGTGAATGTGCTAGGGAATAACCATTTCTGTGTTTTTAGAAGTCATGGAACTGAACTAGGTAGGAAACAAAAGACCTTGACTCGACTCTACCCTGGGACATTCCTCCCGACTCTACCCTGGGACATTCCTCCAAACAGACGCTCAGTCCTGGTGAGGGGTGAGGTTTTAGTCTTTGCCTCCCTTGAAAATAAGAATGCTAAGACTTCTGTTTTGTTTACTTCTGTTTTGTTGGAGACAGATTCTCACTGTTTCTTAGATTGGTCTCACACTTACCAACTCAGATCCCTCCCCCCCCCCCCTCTCTCTCTCTCTCACACACACACACACACACACACACACACACACACACACACACACACACACACTCAGTCTCCCAAATTATGGAACCACAAGCATGTAATACCTCACCTGCTTTCTAAAGTTTCATACAATTGCACTATCTTATTCTAGCTAAATAAAGAGAAGATGCAACTTCAAATGTTAGAAGGTTAAGAACTTAGAACATTCTTCTTTTTAAACATAGTTTTCAATGACAAGTGTTCATTCATAGCTTTAAGTGATAGACTGAGTCAATGCCCTACTGTTTTATCTTCTTTCCAAATCCCATTAAAATATTTAAAAAATAGAAAAATAGGACAAACAATACAGAGAGTCCTAGAAAAAAATCTCCCTAGTAGAATATAAAATCATAGCAAGCCAGTTAGTTTACATGTATTCATCCATTTAAAT
Source organism: Arvicola amphibius (assembly GCF_903992535.2). NCBI lineage: Eukaryota > Metazoa > Chordata > Mammalia > Rodentia > Cricetidae > Arvicola > Arvicola amphibius. Next base: position 121,097,177 of record NC_052065.1, on the reverse strand, counting down.
AATTCTACACAGCAACTACTATGATTACTCATCTTCTTAAAATGGAGTAAACAGAGTCACAGTGAGTGTAAGCTGTTTACCTAAGCCACATAGCCTGAGTCTCTAGTCCATATGGCAGAGCACAGTGGCTGGCGACCTCCCAGAAGCAGTACTGAAGTTCTGGAAATCACGTTCTGCTAATCTAGCAACAGGGGAAGAATTTTGAAGAACCGATCATGAATCTTCCAAATGGAGCCCCAGAAAGGACTCAAAGTTGGCTGCAGCCTAGACCTAGAGTGAGTCATGATACAAAAAGCAGCAAATTGAGCTGAAGGACTGCCAAGGAAGACTAGCCGTGCCCTCCCCCCCCCACCAGCTTTGCACAGTCTTGCTCTAGTGTTCACCTCTGGCTACACCCAGCCGGAACAACTTTCTAAATATCCCACCCCATGAACAGAGAGGGAAGCCACAGTGGTACCTCTGGTTGGAAAGAGAAAAGGAGAATGCCCAGATGATTGATGGTCAATATAGGATATGGTGACAGAGGACATGTTAGTGACACTGTTATGTCCTCCAATGCATCCGGTAAGATGTTTTCCTAAATTCCGAGCTACTGGGTATTCAGACTTTGATCATCCCCTGCCTACACATAAGAAAGAGGAACTCTTCTGTAGGTTCTCACATATTCACTTGAATAATTGCCTGTTTCAGAAAGGAAGCCTATCAGATGAACTTTGACTTTCAGATGTACTGAGGACCCCACACCTTTTACCAAAGTGTAGCAGCAACTGACAATGGGATATGGAGACACTAAGATGATAAGTCAAAGCAGCCAACTTCTAAGGAAAAAGCTAATAACGAGGAAGATGGAAGATACAATTTAAAAGTCTAATTGGTGTCTTAAGAGATGCCCAAGAGAGTATTGCATTATTTTCTAGCATTATTAAAGTATACTCTTAACACCTCATCTTCAGCCTCCACTTCCATGTCTTTGGTCCTCTCCATAGCGCAGCTCGTTGAATTTGTCTAGAGTCACTATCCCAACTTTTTACCTTTACGTTCACTCCAAGCACAGCATAGAGCTTCCACTGTGACTATGCCACCAAGGTCAGTAATTACTTCACTGTTACTAAATATGATGGCGTGGCTCTGCCTTAGAGTTGTAAACCAGAGGCGGCCACTTCACACTTTATTTTACTCTTCAAACATGCTCTTGGCTTTCATGGAAAAGCCACCCTCTCTGGGTTTTCTAATTTTCCTAGTCCTTTCTTCTCAGTCAACTCTGCTCAATTTGTAAATCTCAAGACTGCTTCTGGAACTCTGTGGTTCTGTTCTTTCCTTTGCTTCTATAGTCTCCTTCGTCTGTGATCCTAGCCCAGGGGTTTTGGTTTTTTTGTTTTGTTTTGTTTTAAGAAGCCATCATTTTTGTTTATTATCTGATTTACAATTGATAAAGCAAAGGAAGGTGCATAAAGAGTTATTTCACAAAACCAAGTTTCAAATAAGACACAATGATATTTGCCTGGAGAAAAGCCTTTTTATATAACTTCAACTCACAAGTTTCTGTCTCCAGCTCAGAGAGACATCTCTTCTCTGACATATGTCTAAAACTTTCTTAATTTCCCCACACTAATTAATTTCTCATACTTCCTATAAAAGGAAATATTGTAAGGCTAAAGATGTAATCATTAAATATACTATTAAACTAATAGAAAAAGAGATGTGTATATGGCAAATATATTTCAATAAATATATTGAGATGGGAATGATCCAAGCCTGACATGATTTTCAGAAGTAATAAAGGAAACACTTTACCAATTGAAACACAGTGACTATGTGTGCCCCAATCGACATTACAAGATAAACGGCCAAGAGAAAAATTCTTGTGGCACCTGCTCACCTGCTTATAACGGTTGCAAGCGCACTTCTCTCTCTCTCTCTCTCTCTCTCTCTCTCTCTCTCTCTCTCTCTCTCTCTCTCTCTCTCTCTCTCTCTCTCTCTCTCTCTCTCTCTGTGTGTGTGTGTGTGTGTGTGTGTGTACACAGAACTACAAACCACGAAGAGCAGGCAAACAAATCAATGGAAAACTCAGCCTGCAATGAGAGCAGGCAAATCAAAATCAGAGGAAGAAACGTTTAGTCAACAAACATCTGACTTAACCTAAGTTCACTGGTTGTTAGTGAAGTACAAATTAAAATATTTCCAACATTCAGCTTGGCCTGAGTTTGAAAGAACAGAAACAGCTAGTATTCGCAAAAGATAGGACCTGATTATTCTCTTGATTGTTGATGTAAATCAGCTCGGTATGTCCTGGTGGTAACTTGGCAGAACCTAGCAAAGTTTAAAATGTATGATATAGGATGCAGCAAAACACTCTGAAGTCCAGACATTCTACTTCTCTAAATATATTAAGGCATTTAGAAAGAAATATGCTTTCAACCAAAACATCTTTCTAATTTATAACGAGATAGATCCAACTAACTACGAAGTATCAGCATGAACACTGTTCATCTGTGCAAACTTCCGGGGAGACTAATACCACTGCTGGGCTCTGCTCTATCTAAAAATTCAAGCAAAGAATGTTGGCCAACAGGGAGGCATGCTACAAAGCTCCTTCATCACTTGGGTAGAGTCTGATGCTATTAACTCAGCGACGGTTTCTCAGAGACTACAGGATGGCTATCTTTCTGGAATGTTGATTAATAATCCATCCTATTTAATGGTAGGAAATGAAAACCACCTGTGCTCCCCTTTCTTCCTTTATAAGTGATATAGAAGTCATAGAATCTAAATTCATAGCACAGAAATAACTGTCATTCAAACTTTCCCCCATCATATTTATCTGACAAAACGTGGGCATTCCTTAAGAGTGTCCTACCAAAAATTGACATTTCTTAGGGATGGTCAGTAAAAGAATGAACGTGTTCCTTATTATTTTGTTAGCTATAGTGTGGAGCTGCGGGCAGGCCTGCTTTTCATTCGGCCCAGCTCCCGGCCACCGGCTAGCGTAAAACCCGAAATAACAACACACAAACTGTATTCTTTTAAACACTGCCTGGCCCATTAGTTTCAGCCTCTTACTCACATTTTGACTAACCCATATCTAATAATCTGTGTAGCACCACAAAGTGGTGCCTTACCAGGAAGATTCTAGCATACATCCATCTTGGGCCGGAGCATCTGAGCTGGTGGCTGGCTTCATTGCATCTGCCTCCCTGAGGAGAGGCACGGCATCTGTCTCACTTAGGAGAGGCGTGGCATCTGACTGAGCCGTCTACCTCACTTCCTTCTTCCTGTTCTGTCTACTCCACCCACCTAAGGGCGAGCCTATTAAATGGGCCAAGGCAGTTTCTTTATTAATGAATGAAATCAACAAAAACAGAAGACTCTCCCACATCAGTTAGCAACCAAAGCAGATCATCATATAATTAATTTACTTTCAGATGCCATTCAAAGAAACAGAGAAGGACCCTTTTGTACCTCTCATCGATGGTCTCAGTCACACACGTTTTCTATGAAGCTTTTTCTGGTATCAACTGCCAAAAGGGGATTGATTCCTTCCTTCTGTTAGTAGTTCCCAAAATGTGGTTTCTGACTCAGTATCAATACCTCCTTAGAGAGTATGAGAAATGAGGAATTGTGGGCTTTTCTCCAGCCCTCTAAAGTCACAATCTCTAAGGGTAGGCATCTTTTGAGATTTGTATACTAAATCACAGGAATCCCTGACTTAAGGGCACTTTGCCCAAGCTTCATTAACCTCTGGGCACCAATAAGGTCATTATTATCTGTGTCTAGAGACACTAACTCCTTTGGTCACCTACATTTGTAGGACTCCAAATCCTTCCGATGCATATTCTGCCAAAATATTTCTAGAAGTATCTAAGTCCCAGAATTGAGAAGGAATGGTCTCCATTTCTTCTGTGCATAATGTCTATTGATATTTAACAGTTGACTTTGAGAGAACAGTTAAAAAATAAGTCTCCCAACTGAACAAAAGAACAACGTATAATGATGCGGAAGAGATGTTGAAAACACTGGGCACAGTGCAAGGCTAGATGATGTTAGCTGTCCTGCAAGACGTCCTGATAAATGTAATTGCTCAGCCAAAGGCTATTTGATTACATCTCTCAATTGAAATAGTTTACTTCAGGACTTGAACCACCTGGTTTTCTCTCTCTCTCTCTCTCTCTCTCTCTCTCTCTCTCTCTCTCTCTCTCTCTCTCTCTCTCTGTCTCTCCCCTCTCTCTCTGTCTCTCCTCTCTCTTTCTCTCCTCTCTCTTTCTCTCCTCGCTCTTTCTCTCCTCTCTCTTTCTCTCCTCGCTCTTTCTCTCCTCTCTCTTTCTCTCCTCTTTCTTTCTCCTCTCTCTTCCCTTCCCTCCCTCCCCTCCAGAGAGGCCTTTTTAGTTGCTCTCCACCTTATCTTTTGGTGACACCATGTCTCCCTGAACCTTGAGCCCTCCAATTGGCTAGACTTTCCACTCTATCCTCCAGTGAGTGCTGGGATTACAAGTGAGTGCCAACATACTTACTTAGCCTTTTCCTTTGGCTCCAGGGATCCAAACTCAAGGATTCATGTTTGCACATGAGGCAATTTACAAACTGGAGCACCTCACAAGGCCACTGTCCTCTCTTCTTGCACACCTCTGTTTCTCCTGTCTACTGTATCCCATTATCATGCAACATAGTTTAATAAATTCTCACATTCTCCTCTAGATTTGACGCCAGTCTGTATTCTCCTGCACAACAAAAACCTCTTCAAAACAGTTGCCTATAATTCTTTCCTCTATATTCTTGTCTTCCATTTCCTTCTTAACCTCTCTTTTGGACTTCTTCTCCAGTACTCTACTGAAATGGGTCATCACAAAGCTCACCAACAACTTCCTACTTGATAGATAAGTTGACCAACATTCTGCCCTCATCTTGTCTTCCATCAATGATTTGTACAGTTTGCCACTCCTTTCTTTAGGAAATATTTTCTCCTTTAGTGTCCACATTCTTCTCTTTTACCTCCTATACTGCTGACTGGTTCTCACTCACCTTTTCTGGCCCTGCTACTCTGTCTCACCTTCAAATGCTCAAGAGCCTAAAGAGGTAGTCATTCCCTACCCTGTGCATAGCGGTGACTCATTTGCTTCTCAGGTCAAAACCCTAGAGGGTCATTTAAATCACCCTTTCTTAATCTTTGCCTTCGTCTCATCCCCTAATCGCCACATCCAATCCTCAGGAAATATTATTATCTCTACCCACAAAATGCATCCAGAATGAATCCAATCACATCTCTGATATTAGTGCAGTGTGACTCACCATCACCTCTCACTTGAACTATTGCCATGATCCCTTATGACCAATTGCTTCCACTAACCTTTCCTCTGTTGTCTGTCATCTCTGTCGTCAGAATCATCTCCCTGAAGCATAAATCTTACCACATCACTCCTGTACTTAAAAACTCCCAAGTCATCCTTTGACGTAGCTTGCTTGCTATAATTTACGTTTGTTGGCTGTTACTTACGCAAGAGAAGACTAATGTCGGTATAACGAAGTACTGGTTCTCACGGCAATATGTTAGGATAACATTTTCAAGCATTTTGACCAACTTTCCCACCATAAGCCCTTTTTAATATATGAAGACCCTAAGCCCAAAAGCAAGAAATATATGCATAGACTTTCTTTTGGCCAGTTGAGTGGTTTCAGTATCTGTGATGTGCTTTTTTCCTTTGTTAAGGCATCTGACAAAGCTGGGGCACAGGTGAAAATGATACCAAAGAGTAAACGTTAAATAATGTCACCATTTAACAAAGAACAGATGGAAAAGCTTAACTGACCCTGCTACAGGGCACAAATGCCCACTGGGGTTTTGTCACCCACTGTGACTGTCCTTAGAATTGTGTATTGCTCTTCTGAATGTTCTAATTACAAAGTTTGATGAGTTTTAAGGGGTTTGCCCTGATCCCGCCTTTCCCATTAGCTCTCTTACTTTAAGTGGTCTATGAAGTTTGCCTGAAGATTCATTAAAACCCAAACTTCTTAATACCCCCTCCCATTTTAGCCATTAACAAAATATGTCCTGAATCCAATCCCAACCTGGAGCTTCTACTCTAATCCCAAACCCCATCTTTTGCTTGCTTGGGTTGCTGAGACACTTTCTTTTCTAATCTTCTAGTTCTTTTTTTCACACTGAAGGTTTTTTTAAAAAAACAAAACAAAACAAAATCTTCTTGGTGGGAAACGAAAGCACAATGGCATGGAAACGGAAATGGAAACATTTGAGTAGAGAAGAGGCCAGTGGGAGAAGGGATGGGAGAGAAGGGATGGAAGAGGGATGCATTAGAATAAGGTATAATCATGAGTATGTGTGAAAATCCTATAATAAAACCCATTTTTATATGTTAATTAAAACATAGTTTTGTTTTAAGATTTATTTATTATGTATACAATGCTCTGCCTGTATGTCTGCCTGCAGACCTGAAGAGGTCACAAGATCTCATTACAGATGGTTGTAAGCCACCATGTGGTTGCTGAGAATTGAACTCAGGACCTCTGAAGATCAGCCAGTGGTCTTAACCACTGATCCATCTCTCCAGGCCTCAAAACAGTTTTTTTAAAAAGAAAAAATCTAAATACACAACTATAACTTTTCTCTTTAAGTAAAACGCACACAGCATTACTAATTGCTTCCTTTAATTTATTTAGTTGTATTTTATGTGCGTTGGTGTTTTGCCATGGGTGTCATGTCCACAGAAACTGGAGTTACAAACAGTTGTGAGATGCCATGTAGGTGCTGGGAATTGAACCCAGGTCCTCTGGATGTGCAGTCAGTGCTCTTAACTACTGAGTCATGTCCCCAGCCTCAGCATCACTAATTGTTTAAAAATATCAACTCTCTAGGGATTTTCTGCTGCAACCTAAATATAAACCATTCTTGGAAATCTACAAGCCCCTCCCAGCCAGGCCCCCAGCACCTCCCTGTTGCAAGGGGCAGCTAGTTCATTTCCCTACCGCCCAGCATTTCAGACCAGAAATAATCACACAGAAACTATACTTCCACAGTTACAAAAAAATATTAGTAACCACCTGTGTCTTATCGGATCACCATGGATTAAAATTAGAATTCAACAACAATGCTACCCCCAGAAGGCCCACAAACTCATGGAAACTGAACAGTCAACTACTGACCCACACCTGGGTCAAGGAAGAAATAAAGAAAGAAATTAAAGTCTTTCTTGAATTTAATGAAAACAAAGACACAACATACTCAAACCTATGGGACACAATGAAAGCAGTGCTAAGAGGAAAGTTCATAGCACTAAGTGCCCACTTAAAGAAAACGGAGAAAGCACTCATTGGTGACTTAACAGCACACCTGAAAGCTCTGGAAAAAAAAGAAGCAGACTCACCTAGGAGAAGTAGAAGACTGGAAATAATCAAACTGAGGGCAGAAATCAACAAAATAGAAACACAGAAAACAATCCAAAGAATCAATGAAACAAGAAGCTGGTTCTTGGAGAAAATCAACAAGATTGACAAACCCTTAGCCAAACTAATCAAACGGCAGAGGGAGAACACGCAAATTAACAAGATCAGAAATGAAAAGGGGGACATAATCACAGACACAGAGGAAATTCAGAAAATCATTAGATCTTACTACAAAAGCCTGTATGCTACAAAATTGGAAAATGTAAAAGAAATGGACAGTTTTTTAGATAAATACCATATACCAAAGTTAAACCAGGACCAGGTAAATGCTCTAAATCGTCCTGTTAGTCGCGAAGAATTAGAAACTGTTATCAGAAACCTCCCTACCACAAAGAGCCCAGGACCAGATGGTTTCAATGCGGAATTCTACCAGAACTTCCAAGAAGACCTAATACCTATACTCCTTAAGGTATTTCATAATATAGAAACACAAGAGTCACTGCCAAATTCCTTCTATGAAGCTACAGTTACCCTGATACCTAAACCACACAAAGACTCAACCAAGAAAGAGAATTACAGGCCAATCTCACTCATGAACATTGACGCAAAAATTCTCAATAAAATACTGGCAAACCGAATCCAAGAACACATTAGAAAAATTATCCATTACGATCAGAAACTATATTATTTAAAACACTGCTTGGCCCATTAGCTCTAGCTTCTTATTGGCTAACTCTTACATCTTAATTTAAACTATTTCCATTAATCTGTGCATCACCATGAGGTCATGACCTACCAGCAAAGTTTCAGCACATCTGTCTCCAGCAGCAGCTCCATGGCTTCTCTCTACTCTGCCTTCCTTCTCCCAGTATTCAGTTTAGTTTTCCCTGCCTACATAAGTTCTGCCCTATCAACAGGCCAAGGCAGTTTCTTTATTAACCAATGGTATTCACAGCATACAGAGGGGAATCCCACAACACCTCCTGATCTCATCTTCCCCCACACTCATTCCTTGTTTACTGCACTCCAACAACACTGACCTTTTTAAAAAAATTTTGTTCCTGTCTTTTTTTTCCTTCTTCTCTGGGTGGAACAGTCTTTCCCTAGCTCTTCATTTGGTAGTTGCTTTCTCATCATGTGGGTGTGTGCCCCAAATTGCCTTCTACAGCATCTTTCAATCCTTATTACCCCAGTTAAAACATTGCCTTCTCTGACCAAGTCATTTCTAGCATTTCACCCTGACTGCATTTGCTCCCAGTAACTATCATCGGAGTTTGTCTTCTTAATATCTTTTAAAACACACAATCCCTTTTTCCTTAATTCTTCTTCATTAACACTTTTATTTTCATATCAATATCAGTGTTCGGTCCATAGTACATATTCACTGAATGAATGATTTGGTCTAGCTAGCATTATCACTTTGGGTATGGGAGGGTTTTTTTTTTTTGGTTGGAAGGGATGGATTTGGAAGGGATGGATTTTTTTTATTTTGTTTTGGTTTTACCAGTACCAGAGATTGAACCTGAAACTAAGACCTCATGGGTGCTGGTCAAATTGTTTACCACTGAACAACATCCCTAAGTGGTCTGAAAGTATAATCAGCAAACTTCTACACCATGAGATTTGGGGATAAGAAAAGGCTAATGTCTAAGATTTGTCAGCCTATTTTATTTTTGTTGCTCTTGAGACAGGGTGTCATGAATTTACTATATATCCAAGGATGAACTTAAATGCTTACTCCTCATGCCCCCCATTGCCAAGAACTGGGATTAGAAGTGTGTGTCACCACACCCAGTGTATAGATCTGTTAATGCAGTCCATACTTATACTCCTTCATTCTTGCTTATTCACTGTAAGCTTCATCATGATCTCCAATCATTTTTGGTGATTTTAACATAAAGAGGAGCTGGGAACAAAGCTCAGTGCCATGGTTTTGAGAAGACCAGGTTAGGCACAGAAAGATTGGTACCTATATAAATGTAGTGTAGTTGGGATGACAGCTGGACCCGATCCATGCACTGTTCCAGCAATACCAATATCTACACTTGAGTTAGAGTCTCATTTCATCTTAATCAAAGATGGAAATGTTTCTAAGGGTTACAAATACTTTAAGTTAAAAAAGCCAAAGAAATTTGTAAATACATAAAAATTTTCTTTTTGAGCTCTACATTTTTCTCTGATGCCCTCCCAACCTCTCTGCTTCCCTTCAACCCTCTCCCAAGATCCCCATGCTCCCAATTTACTCAGGAGATATTGTCTTTTTCTACTACCCATATAGATTACATCTATGTAAGTCTCTCTTACGGTCCTCATTGTTGTCTAGGTTCTCTGGAATTGTGATTTGTGGACTGGTTTAAAAGCCACTTATGAGTGAGTACATGTGATAATTGTCTTTCTGTATCTGGGTTACCTCACTCAACATAATGTTTTTTAGCTCTATCCATTTGCCTAGAAAATTCAAGATGTTGTTATTTTTTTCTGTTGTGTAGTACTCCATTTTATAAATGTACCACATTTTCCTTATCCATTTTTTAGTTGAATTTTCATCAAATTCAACAGGAAAATAACCTGGCAGTAGGATGCAGGTAATCAGAGAGGAGTCATTTAGAGGCCCAACCAAAGTACTATTCTGCAGCAATGTTTACAAGTTCCTTTGGGAAAGATGTTCCGTATCTAATAAGATTTCCAGAAATGAGGATTCTCAAAGGTTCCCACCAGAGACCCTTGAGATGTTTGTCAAAAAGCTTAACATATCTCACCAAGACCTCCCTGTAATTGAAATTCCATTCCCATAAAAATGAAGAGAAAGAATGTAGTAAAATTATAATATTAATGTCCCCAAACAATGATAATTTTTACATGAGCTTTGTGTCTTTGAATTTTATCTCACTGTTTTTGTTACAAATAACTTGTTTTCCTTCCCTTGACCTGGTAAAAAGGTATTTTTTTTTATTTTATTTTATTTTATTTTTTTTGCCTTCTAAAAACACCAAGTGCCTAACAATGGAACACATTTCTGGTCATTGTGCCCAGTTCTCAAACATTTTGGTCTCTTTTGGATCAGGCAGGAGATACATGTTACTACCAAGGCAAAGACAAAGCAGTGGATGGTATAGGGAGCATGGATACGACTAGGGTGGGGGGGAAAGGACAGGGAAGAACAAAGGACAAAGGTAATCAGAAAGTGTGCCTTCTCTGAAGAAGCTGCACTATTAGTGCCATTTGGGTCCAGGAGAGATGGGTTACCATAGAAACAGTAGCCAGGCTCTGTAAGCAGATAATGCTTAAGCAGACAGAAGGCAGAGGCATGTGCAAGGGTCCCGAAGCAGGCAAGAGAAATGCAAATAATGCCTGTGTGATTGGACAGTGGTGGCTAATAGCAAGTTCTGAGGCAAATCTAGGCAAGAGTCAAGGACCACGAGGGCCTCCTGGGGAAGGCATGTGAGGATTCTGGAACATTTAAACAAAAAGCCTTCAGGGCACGTGAGGAAGTGGTTTTAAGTTTTTCAGGCATGACACATGCAATGTAGCAGAGACCAGAACAAAGCTGTGGTTCGTACAGAGCTTATATGCTCCTAGGGTGATGCGAGGGGGCAGGAGATCGACAGGAATGAGATTCAGAAGGTGTAGTTTACATTTCTTTATCGGGTGGGCATTTGCCTGCCACAAGGTGTGTGGGGGGGTCAGAAGACAACTTGTTGGAATTGAGTCTCTCCTTGTACCATGTGTGTTCAGGGGTTCTAACTCGGGTTGTCAGGCTTGGTGAGAGGTGTCTTGACCCAATGAGTCACCTCACCTAGCCAAGCTTTTGTTGTTTATTTTAAATTATCATAGCTGTTGGGCAAAAAAAAAAATTCCATGGAAAAGGACAAGAACGCAGGCGAGGAGCTCAACATAGTGGCACCAGGCTTGTGAGAGGAGAGATAGGCACATACATTTCGATCCTAGTACAATTCAGTTTGGAGTTAGAGCCAACAACACTTTGATGTACAAGATGAAGGAGAAATAAAAGAAAATCCTTAGATTTTTTTATTGTTTTTAATTGAGCTCTACATTTTTCTCCGCTTCCCTCCATTCCTCCCCTCTCTTCTTCTACCCTCTGCCGTGATTTTTAAGTTGAACATTTGAAGTGCCGAGGAAGAACAAGATTATTCACTTTGATGCTGACTTCACCAAGAGCAAGGATGTGTTAGTTGTGAAGTAACAAACCACTTAAAGTAAACTAGAGAGTGTGCACGCATGTCCAACGAATAGAATCATCCACTTAACATATAACTACTGAACCCTTACTGTGGGCCAGCCACTGTTCTAGTCTCTGGAAGAGCCATATTCCATATAGACCCACACCCACCATAACACCCACACCACCCCATCTAACATATTGGGCAGACTCCAGTCCAATACATACTTGCTATTTGACTCAACCAAATTGTAGCTCAGATTCTGTAAGGCTGAATACATAGCTAATGGTAGAGCACTTGCCCAGCATGTTTAAGGTTGTGGGATCAGCCTACAGTAACCATGGAGAAAAAAAAAACAACAACAACAAAAGAAAATATATATTAGGTGTGACTATATTAAACCAATAGTTTGACATTACTAGTGTCTTAACATAAAAATTCACCTACCCCCAGTATAAGATGGTATCAAAAGAGCCAAAATGCAGTGCAAAGTCTGGTGACATCATCTGCAATTTCTTTAGAGTCACCGAAAAAAAAAAAAAAACAAACAAATACTATGTTAGTTTAAAAATAGTATAAATCTCTTTAGTAATAAGAAAAAAAATCCAAACTTGAATGTCAGACATTCAGCTAAATTCAGACATCTTCACATGCAGCTTTATCCTTGTTTAAATCTAATCGTCCTGGTCAAACTGAAAAGAGTAAATCAATGGACATCTTATTCTTAGATTCGACTCTTCCGAAATCGTTAGTTACTTCGGTAGAATAGTTGGAGGTGATGCAAACAGTAAGATGAGGGCAGGTAGCAGTATTTACCCCAACTGGAATAAGAGCTCTACCCATGCCCGAGACGGGAAGCTAAGCCCACCTGCTCATACTTTTCAAAGGAGGCTGAGGTGTCAGGCAGAAGGCGCCCTCACCCATGCTTTCAAAGGGAAAGCAGAAGTGACTCAGAGCACCTAGCACTCAGGCTGTTTCACACAGTAAGCTGCTTTGCTTTGCCCTTAAGCACCCGTTCCTGTGACTGACGGAATCCG